>NC_138385.1:60258416-60271880 GCF_054177405.1 Leptonychotes weddellii
AACCAATCCCCCCACCCCCCGCCCCTCTAAAACTTGCAGTTTCTCCAAGTCCATAGTCTCTCATGGTTCATCTCCCTCTCTCATTTCCCCCCCTTCATTTTTCCCTTCCTTCTCCTAATGTCCTCCATGCTATTCCTTATGTTCCACAAATAAGTGAAACCATATGATAAATGACTTACTCTGCTTCACGTATTTCACTTAGCATAATCTCCTCCAGTCATATCCATGTTGACGTAAAAGTTGGGTATTCATCTTTTCTGATGGCTGAGTCATATTCCATTGTATATATGGACCACATCTTCTTGATCCATTCATCTGTTGAAGGGCATCTCGGCTCTTTCCACGGTTTGGCTATTGCAGACATTGCTGCTATGAACATTGGGGTTCATGTGCCCCTTCTTTTCACTACATCTGTATCTTTGGGGTCAATACCCAGTAGTGCAATTGCTGGGTCATAGGGTAGCTCTACTTTTAATTTTTTGAGGAACCTCCACACTGTTTTCCAAAGTGGCTGTATCAACTTGCATTCCCACCAACAGTGTAAGAGGGTTCCCCTTTTTCCACAGCCTCTCCAACATTTGTGTCTTTCTAATGCAGAAACTTTTCTTTTCCTTTGTCAACAACATTCTTTTTCCTTATCCCAAAGCATTGAAAAGCTCCTCTGCCCTTGGATGCTGCTCTTTCCTGTAACTAGTTTTAAAGCATACTTTTTCTCTTCCTAATTTGTATCAAAGCCCTATCTAATTCTGACATTGAAATGACTTTATGAAAGGTTTTGTGTTTTAGTTTCATGAAAATCCCCAATGAAACCCAAGTTGCTTTCCATTCTAAGCCTTGCGTTTATTTTAATAAGGGATTGTTTTCCCATAGCTGAGGTAAGTGCCTAGGCCTCATCCTCATCTTTCTGCCCATAAATACTCACATTGTAATTGTAGCTCTGGTGATATTATTCCTTTACATAGAGGTTAAAGCTTATGAGAAAAGTGTACATAGCAAGTCAGTGGGCTCTGCTGGTAATTTACTTCTTACTAACAGTAATGTGCTTTGGAGAGGGCTTGTTTCCCCCCCCCCATTTCTTTTGTGAATTAATATGAAATTAAAAAAAAAACTTCTAAAGGACTTTTCTAGGAACAAACTACTAAATCTTAAGAGGAAAAACTTTTAGGAATGAAATGAATGTTCTGTGGCAAATTTTACAAAGTTTAAGACTCTTAAGAGGGTTTTACCCACTGGATGCCGTGGGGCTACCATGAAGTTCTGTGCTAGGCCTAGGAGATAGAGAGATGAAGTAAACACAGTGCCAACGTATAGGTAGCACATGGCCTAATGGGAAAGATAGGCATATTTACAACTAGCCATACTATGGTCACCATTCTTAGTGAACCCAAATTTGAAATATATGCTCTTTATTAATAGGAATGTACTTACGTGCTTAAGGTAACAACAGGATAGAATATTTTAAATTAGTGCTGTTCCTTATTTTCTGAGACACTTAGTACTAATAACAGACAAATGAGAATTTTGTAATTCTCTTTTGAGAGCACCCCTGAACTTATAGACAGGGGTGAGAAGAGAGGAAATAATCCTACTGAATTTCTTGCCTCTTTCTTCCCCCTCCCCTGACATTTTCATGTTGTTGAAATCTGGTTGAGGGAATGCCATAAGAATTTCTGATAAATAAAGAAGCCACTAAAAGATAATGTGTAAAAGATAAGAAAATATGGCAGAGGCAGTCTTATATTTTGGAAACACTTGGCATGCTAAAAAGCTCTTTTTTACCATGTAAATATGATTTGGTTATTCTTTGGTTCATAAAAGCTTTTGTAGGTTGAAATTTAAACTTTTTAAAAAAAATTTAAACTTTGTATCACATACAAAACTCTTCATAGTTGTTCTTCTATTTATAAGACTTTTCCAGATTTATTTCCTACTGTTCTTGCCCATAACTCTACTTGCCAACTGCATGAGGTTCTTAGAGTATTTCTATTTTTTTCCATATTCATTATCTCTTTATCGGCTATTTCTTTTGCCCAGAATTTTCTCATGCCTTCTCACCTGGGTAAATGTCTCTTTATTTTTGTAGTCACAACCAAATATATATTACTCTTTTTTATGAAGTCTTTCCTACATCAAAACAGTTGCTCTTTTGTTTGTCTTTGTGGCTCTAGTGTCTGCCATAGTTCCGGACACAGAATAGATACTGAGTAAACATTTTACATGAGATTTATCCTCTTTCTCACTAAAATGATAATTTCAATATATGCTTGCTAAGAAAATTTGGAAAATACGGAAGATGTAAATAAGCAAGTAACAATCATGCACAGTCCCCAGTAACCACTTTTTTTGACAAGTGTTCTTTCAGTATTTTTCTCTAAGCATATCTTATATTCTTTAGATAGTTTTGCATTTTTTGGTAAATGTTTAATAAGCTCCCTTTATTAATTCTTTTTAATCTCATGTTTCATTATTTCCCTAGTTTATTTGTTTGTTGTTTGTTTGTTTGCTCTGTTCATGTTCATAAAGCTGCTATCTTCTCTCTTTTCTCCATTTTCTGCTTTCATATTTAGTAGTTTCTTCCTGAAAACTTAATTATATGGTATTCTGTCTGTCAGCTATGCCTGCCACCTTCACTGATCTTGTTTTCCTTTCAAGCCTGTTATAAAATCAAAATTCCAAATACATTTTGCATGATTCAATCCACCTGCTTTTCTACCTTGTTCTTTAAACACCGATGGAGATTAAATGTGGATGTTTAAGCTGGAAGATATCTTGGGGGAGATAGTCCTCCGTTATTATTTTCAGATCAACTCATGTGCCTGGCATGTAATAGGTACTCAGTGAATATTAGTGTCCTTCCTGCTCCCAGACTCTTGTTCCTATTAAGGTCACACACTGGTAATTGGCACATTAGGATTGATTCCAGGTCTACTGATTCTCAGGCCAGCATGTCTTCTTGATTGGCTACTCTGTTCAAGTGTTGTTCAGTTGTTGAAGATACCTTTTATCTCCAAAATCCATAAGTCTTTTCTCATCAAAATTCTTGCAGAATTAGTGTTCCTGAGATGTTAGTTTGACTGACTAAATGACCCAAGGTAGAATGGTTCCTTGCTTTGGGACTTCTCCCAGGCTCACCTAGAGAACTTCTTATTAGAGCTGGGAATATAATTCATAACTTCAGCTCCTAGATTTTGAATTTAGGCCATTAGGGCCCACTGGTTTCTCTGAGGAGAGTTCCTAATTTTCTCATAAGGAAATACAGATTTAATATGGAGGTTTTGAAAGTTTAATGATAGCAGTGTTAACTTAGGTTCACAGAATCATAGGATGTTAGAACTGGGAGAGACCTTTGAAGTCATCCTGTAGAGCTCCCTACTTTATTGACGAAGGAAATGGAGCTAAGGATCACTTAGCTGTAAAATGGCAGACACCACTAGGAGCTCAGGCCTCCTGCCAGTTGTACTGAAGACACTAGAGAATATGTCTAGGCAGAAGCCAGAGAGTAGGTGAAAGAGATGGGCTTTGGATATGTGTCTTTCCTGTGACATATAGCAATGATCATATTTACAAATGTGAAATGGTCCACAAAAATGCATTTGCTTCCTACAACTTAGTCTTGTGTTGTAAATACACAGGAGCAATTGTCTCAAGTTAAAGAAATTGGATTGCTTTCTCAGAGAAATTCTCTGTAGAGAAATTGAGATTACATTGCCCCATTTTTATGATGAACCTAATTTGGAGTACAGTTGACTCTTGAACAATGTGAGGATTAGGGGCACTGATCCCTCTCCCCTGTGCAGTAAAAAATCCACACATAACTTTTGACTCCCCCAAAACTTTATTAATAGCCTACTGTTGACCGGAAGCTTTACTGTTAACATAAAATAGTTGATTAACAAATATTTTATAATGTTTTATGTATTATATACTGTATTCTTACAATAAAGTAAGCTAAAGAAAAGAAAATGTTATTAATAAAATAGGAGAAAATACATTTAGAGTATTGTACCATATTTATGAAAAACAAACAAACCTGTGTGTAAGTGGATCCATGCAGTTCAAACCTGTGTTGTTCAAGGGTCAACTGCATGATTGTTTGGGAGTTTTAGATTCCCTTCATAAAAATAGTAACATTCTCAGCATACACACTTTGGGGAAAGCAGCTGACGTTGGTGGAAAGAGTTCTGGTCTGGGATTCAGTCCTAGCACTCCCAGAATTCACTGTGGACTTTACATAAGACCCTTCCCCTGCTCTCTGGGCCTTGGTTTCCCCTTTTGTAAGATCGGAGGTTATATTGGTTCCTCTTGTGAATCTTCTTGTGTTGATATCCTAGGTTCTAAAGGCATTTTTAGCATTCTGCTGAAGCAGCCACTCCTTCTAGCCATCTGCTGCATTCCAGGAGAGGCCCCGATTCTCTCCCTATTGCCTAATTAGATTGTTTCATGCTACAGACTAACGGGCATGCTGCATTTGTCATTTCTGTAGATCCCTTTGTTTTCTCTTGAATTTCACAGTTGTTTCTTTGCTTGTTCATTTCTCACCAGACTCTATTGTTCTCCTATTAATAGAGGTTTGTCTTCTTTGTCACTTCTCTCCTCAGCTCATCAGTTCTGACAACCATTCAGTGCTCAGAGGACTCCACTGATATATTATTTTAGCTGGAACATCACCAGATATAACAGTATGTGTATCTCAAGGCCATGCAGTTTGTATCTCTGCTAATAGTCTCTGTGCTTTCTTTAAAAAGGGTATTTATTTACTATCAAAATATTATTTTAATAATATTGAAAAATTTTTTATCCGTAAGCTAAGCTTTTAAGTATTTCTATGTTCTTGTCCCATTTTATCCATATATATTTTATGCATGTTTTTGAATAATCTTTTTCAATATAAAGGTAATGTAACTGCATAAAAAATATTTGGAAAATAAGAAGAGGAAAACCAATCACTTCAGGATCCACCACTCTGGTTCAACCACTATTAATACAACAGTATACAAAATCAAGCAGTCCAATTAAAAAGTGGGTAGAAGATCTGAATAGATGTTTTTTCCAGTGAAGACATACAGATGGCTAACAGGTACATGAACAGATGCTCAACATCACTAATTATCAGGGAAATGAGAATCCAAACCATGATGAGATATCACCTTGTACCTGTTAGAATTGCTTTTATCAGAAAGACAAGAGATGTGGAGGAAAGGGAAGCGTGTAGAGAAAGGGGAACCCTCTTGCACTGTTGGTGGGAATGTAAATTGGTGTAGCAACTATGGAAAATAGTATGGAGGTTCCTCAAAAAATAAAAAACTAGAACCACCATATGATCCAGCAATCCCATGTCTGGGTGTATAATATATCTGAAGAAAACAAGATCACTATCTCGAATAGATATTTGCACCCCCATGTTCATAGCAGCATTATTTATAATAGCCAAGACATGGAAATAACCTAAATGTCCAATGGTGGATGAATTGATGAAGTAGTTGTGGTATATATGTACAATGGAATATTATTCAGCCATAAAAAGAAGGATATCCTGTTATTTGTGATAGCATGACTATAATGTTAGGGCATTATGTTATGTAAAATAAGTCAGAGAAAAAATACTGTATGACTTCATTTATATGTGGAAATCTAAAAACCTGAACTCATAAAAACAGAACAGATTGGTGTTTGCCAGAAACAGAGTTGAGGGGTGTGAGAATTGGGTGGAGGTGGTTGAAAGGTACAAACTAAACAAAAAGTCTATCATTCCAGTTTTTTAAAAATACATTTAGTTATTGTATAAATACAATTTTGAGGTTTTTCATTAACTTTATATTTTTAAATTTATAGAATAGTTACAAAATAGTACAAGGAATTTCTATATAAACTTTTTACTCTTAACCTAGGTTCTTACGCCTGCCCGGCTAGCTCAGTCGGTAGAGCATGAGACTCTTAACCTAGGTTCTTCACATGTTAACATTTCTCACACTTTTTTAAAAATTTCAATTCCTGTATAGTTCAAGTACAGTGCTATTAATTAGTTTCAGGGGTACAACATAGTAATTCAACACTTCCATACATTGCCTTGTGCTCATCATGACAAGTGCATTCTTTAATCCCCATCACGTAGTTAACCCATTCCCCCACCCACCTCCCTTCTGGTAACCATCAGTTTGTTCTCTATAGTTAAGAGTCTTGTTTCTTATTTTCTCTCTCTCTTTTCCCTTTGCTTGTTTGTTTTGTTTCTTAAATTCCACATATGAGGGGCGCCTGGGTGGCTCAGTCGTTAAGTGTCTGTCTTCGGCTCAGGTCATGATCCCAGAGTCCTGGGATGGAGCCCCGTGTCGGGCTCTCTGCTCAGTGGAAAGCCTGCTTCTCCCTCTCCCACTCCCCCTGCTTGTGCTCCCTCTCTCGCTGTGTCTCTCTCTGTCAAATAAATAAATAAAATCTTTAAAAAAAAAAATTCCACATATGAGTAAAATCATATGGTATTTGTCTTTCTCTGACTTATTTCACTTAGCATTATACTGTCTAGCTCCATCCATGTTGTTACAAATGGCAAGATTTCATTCTTTTTGATGGCTGAATAATATTCCATTGTATATGTATACCACATCTTTTTTATCCATTCATCAGTTGATGTACACTTGGGCTGTTTCCATATCTTGGCTATTAGAAATAATGCTGCTATGAACATGGGGGTGCATGTATCCCTTTGAATTAGTGTTCTTGTATTCTTCGGGTAAATACCCAGTAGTGTACCTGCTGGATTGTAGGGTAGTTCTATTTTTAACTTCTTGAGGAAGCTCCATACTATTTTCCAGAGTGACTGCACCAGTTTGCATTCCTACCAATAGTGAATGAATGTTCCTTTTTTACCACATCCCTGCCAACACCTGTTGTTTCTTGTGTTGTTGATTTTAGCCATTCTGACAGGTATGAGGTGATATCTCATTGTAGTTTTGATTTCCATTTCCCTGATGATCAGTGATAATGAGGATCTTTTCATGTGTCGGTTGTGGCACTGCTTTTGATGGGCTCCAGCCAAGGGTGTACTGGTGGGGGCAGTTCTGCAGGAGAACATGGGGCTGAATGCCTCCTATTAGCAAGGGTTGCTCAAGACTGCTTTGGAGGGGACTTGAAGCTGAGGCTTAGCTGGAGAGGGTGTGTCCACAGGAGAATATGGGGCAGGGCGTACTGTGAGCAAGCTAGGTAGTGCTTTTTGTGCTTCACTCTTCTCTGCAGTGTTGTTTATCTAGGCTGGGTGAAGGGAAGGGAAATGGTGCCTCTCAGCTCTTTTGTTCTTGGAGAAATCTCCCAAAGATCCCTGCCCCTCCAGCACAGCTTTGAGATTAGTAAACAAATCTCCCTCTTGTATATCCCAAGTGTTTTTCAAACTGCTGGTTCTATGCTGTGTCTTCCCAGGGCTGTTTGTTGTGCTGTCTCTTTAAGGGTGGAGACTCACTTTCCTTTTGCACTCCTGTCCTTCCCAGAGTCCTGCCTGCTGATTTTTAAAGTTCTAGGTGTTAAGCTCTGCTGATTGTAAGAACTTGTGAACTTGGGCCCTTTTGGTTTTCAAAGCCAGTGTTATGGAGATTCATCTTTCCTGTGCAGGTTCCCTGTGCCTGGGTTACCTGGTGTAACAGTCTCCCCTCTCAATGCCTGTGGCATCCCTCCGTCCCTCGGACAGCCCTCTGGGTCAGTTTAGCTCTAGACCACGCATCTCTGCTTTTCCTACTTTCTTAGATGTGACTTCTTCTTTACATTTAGCTGTGGAGTCTGTTCTGCCAGTCTTTGGGGTGTTTTCTGGGTTATTTGCACTGATGTGGGTGTTATCTAGTTGTATCCATTGGATGAGGTGAGCTTAGGGTCTTCCTATTTCACCATCTTTCCCGGAAATCAGATTTTTTAGTATCCTTTGTAATAAATTGGTCATCTCTTAAGTAAATGGGTTTCCTCAGTTTTGTGAGCTGCTCTAGCAAGTTAATCAAACCCTAGATGGGGGTCCTGGGAACTTCTTGACTTCCAATTGACCTCTGAAGTAGAGGGCAGTCTTGTGGGACTGATTCCTTAACCCATGGAATCTGATTCTATCTCCAGGTAGATAGTGTCATAATTAAATTCTTCTTTGTATGGGAATCTGCCCCATGCAACATACACATTGAAATTGGGTTCAGAATCTTTTACTATTGTAAATGGTTTTCTTAATTTTATTTTTGGATTGTTCATTGCTAGTATATAGAAACATGATTTGTTTTTATATATTTATTTTGTAACTTACAACCTTGCTAAATTTGTTTATTAGTTCTAATTGGTATTTTTACTGATTCCATTTGAGTGTATACAAGATCATGTCATCTGCAAATATAGTTTTTCTTTTTCTCCCTTTTTTAAGATTTTATTTATTCATTTGGGAAAGAGAGAGAGACAGAGAGAGAGCAAGAGAGAGCACGAACATGGGGCTTGATCCCAGGACCTGGAGATCACGACCTGAGCCAAAGGCAGATGCTTAACCATCTGAGCCACCCAGGTGCCCAGAATATAGTTTTTCTACTTCCTTTCCAATCTGGATACCTTTTATTTCTTTTTTATTGTGTGTGTGTGTGTGTGTGTGTATGCCATGGCTAGAATATCCAGTATAATGTTGACTAGAACTGGTGAGAGTGGACGTCCTTGTCTCATTCTTGAATTAGGGGGAAATTATTCAGTCTTCACTACTAAGTATGAAGTGAACTGTATGTTTTTCATAGAAGCTCTATACCAGGTTGAGGAAATTTCCTCTATTCCTAGTTCCTCGAGTGTTTTAATAAGGAAAATTGTTGGATTTTGTCAAATGCTTCATTTCTATCAACTGAGATGACTATGTGATTTTTCTCCTTTATTCTATTTTTGGTTGGGGGTGGGGGTGGCAAGGGGCAGAAGGAGAAGGAGAGAGACTATCTTAAGCAGACTCCTTGCCCAGCACAAAGACGATGGACCCTGAGATCATGACCTGAGTTGAAATCAAGAATCGGGCATTAACCAACTAAGCTATCCAGGTGCCCCACTCTCCTTTATTCTATTGATGTAATGCATGACATTGATTTTCATGTTGAACCATCCATGCATTTATTTTTTTTTTTAAGATTTTATTTATTTATTTGAGAGAGAGAGAGAGAGTAAGCCAGAGAGAGAGAACATGAGCAGGGGCAGAGGGAGAGGGAGAAACAAGCTCCCCTGAGCAGGGAGTCTGATGTAGGGCTTGATCCCAGGGATCATGACCTGAGCTGAAGGCAGAGCCTTAACTGACTGAACCACCCAGATGCCCCCACTCATGCATTTCTGAAGTAAATCCCACTTGGCCATAATGCATAATCCATTTTATATGTTGCTTTAATATTTCCTTGCTTATACTTTATTTTTATTTTGTTCTTCTCTTGCCAGTATCTTAAGAGGAAAGGTTAACAATTTGACATCTTAAATATAAGTATTTGTAGCTATAAATTTTACAGTAAGCACTGCTTTAGCTACATGCCCTATGTTTTTGTGTGTTGTGTCTTCATTTTCAATCATCTCTAAGTATTTTCTAATTTCCCTTGTGATTTCTCATTTTACCCATTTACTACTTAGTAGTGTGTTTATTTTCTGCATACTTGTGAATTTCCCAACTTTATTTCCATTAGTAACTTCTAATATCATTCCATGTGGTCATAGAACATATTCTGTGATTTCAGTTCTTTCAAATTTATTGAGGATTGTTTTATGGACTAGCACATAGTCTAAGTGGGAGAATATTCTATGTCCACCTGAGAAGAATGTGTTTTCTGCTATAGTTGGGTGGAACGTTCTATAGAGGTATGTTAGGTCTAATTAGTTTATGATGTGTCCAAGTCTTATATTTCCTTACTGATTTTCTGTCTAATTCTTTTTTTAAAAAAGATTTTATTTATTTATTTGACAGAGGGAGAGAGACACACAGTGAGAGAGGGAACAAAAGCAGGGGAAGTGGGAGAGGGAGAAACAGGCTTCTGCTGAGCAGGGAGCCTGATGCAGGGCTTGATCCCAGGACCCTGGGATCATGACCTGAGCTGAAGGCAGATGCTTAATGGCTGAGCCACCCAGATGCCCCAATTTTCTGTCTAGTTCTAACCATTATTGAAAGTAGGTTATTGGATTCTCCAACTATTATTGTTGAATTGTTTATTGTTTATTTCTCCTTTCAATTTTGTCATTGTTTGTGTTACATGTACTTTGGGGGCTCTATTGTTAGATACATATATGTTTATAATTGTTATACCTTCCTGATGAATTGGCCTTTTTATCATTATAAAATGTCCTTCATCATTTCCAGTATCATTTTTTGCTCTGAAATACATTTTATCTGATGCATATATAACCACTAAAGCATCTGTGTCAGGCTGTGTGCTGGGCATGGAGCCTGCTTAAGATATTCTTTCTCCCTCTCCCTCTGCCCCTCACCCCCACTCTAAAACATAGAATAAAGGAGAAAATTCACATAGTCATCTCAGTTGATAGAAATGAAGCATTTGACAAAATCCAACAATTTTCCTTATTAAAACACTCAACAAACTAGGAATAGAGGAAATTTCCTCAACCTGGTATAGAACATCTATGGAAAACATACAGTTCTTTTCATACTTAGTAGTGAAGACTGAATAATTTCCCCCTAATTCAAGAATGAGACAAGGACGTCCACTCTCACCAGTTCTAGTCAACATTATACTAGACATTCTAGCCATGTTTTTCATCTTTTTACTTTTGACTTAGTTGTGTCTTGAATGTAATATGTGTCTCCTATAGGTAGTATACTGTTGAGTTTTTTTTTTTTAAAAATCCAGTTTGCATTCAGTCTTTTGATTAGGTTATTTGATGAATTCACATGTAATGTTTTTCTTCATGTAGTGGATTTATGTCTGCCATTTTACTTTTTTTTTTTTTAAAGATTTTATTTATTTATTTGAGAGAGAGAATGAGATAGAGAGAGCATGAGAGGGGGGAGGGTCAGAGGGAGAAGCAGACTCCCTGCTGAGCAGGGAGCCTGATGCGGAACTCGATCCCGGGACTCCAGGATCATGACCTGAGCCGAAGGCAGTCGCTTAACCAACTGAGCCTCATGCCTATTTTGTTCATATATTCCTTTGCTGCTTTCTTTTGTATTAAATGTTATCATAGTTATTATTGTTATACATACTACATCTTTTAAAAATCCAGTAATAGATTGTTATAATAATTATCTTATAAAGCTTTGTCTTTTAAAGAAGTTGAGAGAAGAAGGAGAATAGGCATATATTTATAAAGTTTGTTATATTAACCTTCTTGGGTGCAGTTTTTGGTTATCTTTATTTGCTTTTCTGGATTTAAGATACCATTTTTTATCATTTCCTTACTGTATTAAAGCTTTGCTTTTACCTTCTTTGTGATTTTATTATAAAATATGTTTCCTTATGTTACAGACCCCAAAATGCAATTATATACATATTGTTTCACACAATTGCTTTTTACATCAGTTAGACGAACAAGGAAGAAATATGCATTTATACTGTCTTTTATAACTAAATAATTACTTTGTAAGAGATCTGAATTTTTCATATGAATTTGAATTACTGTCTGTGTTCAGTTGCTTTCAGCCTGAAAAAGTCCTTTAGTATTATTTGTTGTTGTTGTAAGATGAACATGAATCTTATGCTGTGCAATTTAAATCATCTTTGAGGGTGGAGCCAGGCAAAATTGATTAAAAAATATCATACTGTGTTATTTTAATAATAAACCAGGGGCTATAACCACTGGACTAGGGTTTTCCGAGGTCCCTTGTGGTTCTGACATCTGTGATACCATAGGCAAGAGTGATGTTATCCCTGAGATTTTTTTTTATGTTATGTTAATCACCATACATTACATCATTAGTTTTTGATTTAGAGTTACATGATTCAATGTTTGTGTATAACACCCAGTGCTCCATTCAATACATGCCCTCTTTAATACTCATCACCAGGCTAACCCATCCCCCCACCCGCCCTCCCCTCTAGAACCCTCAGTTTGTTTTTCAGAGTCCATGGCCTCTCATGGTTGGTCTCCTCCACCGATTTCCCCCCCTTCATTTTTCCTTTCCTACTGTCTTCTTCTTTTTTTTAATTTTTTTTTAAAGATTTTATTTATTTATTTGAGAGAGAGAAATGAGAGACAGAGAGCATGAGAGGGAGAAGGGTCAAAGGGAGAAGCAGACTCCCTGCCGAGCAGGGAGCCCGATGCGGGACTCGATCCCGGGACTCCAGGATCACGACCTGAGCCGAAGGCAGTCGCTTAACCAACTGAGCCACCCAGGCACCCCCTGTCTTCTTTTTTTTAACATATAATGTATTATTTCTTTCAGAGGTACAGGTCTGTGATTCAACAGTCCTACACAATTCACAGCGCTCACCATAGCACATACCCTCCCCAATGTCTATCACCCAGCCACCCCATCCCTCCCACACCCAACCACTCCAGCAACCCTCAGTTTGTTTCCTGACATTAAGAATTCCTCATATCAGTGAGATCATATGATACATGTCTTTCTCTAATTGACTTATTTCACTCAGCCTAATAGCCTCCAGTTCTATCCACGTCATTGCAAATGACAAGATTTCATTCATTTGATGGCTGCATAATATTCCATTGTATATACATACCACATCTTCTTTATCCATTCATCTATCGATGGACATCTTGGCTCTTTCCATAGTTGGCTATTGTGGACATTGCTGATATAAACATCAGGGTGCACGTAACCCTTCGAATCCCTACATTTGTATCTTTGGGGTAAATACCCAGTAGTACAATTGCTGGGTCATATGGTAGCTCTATTTTCAACTTTTTGAGAAAACTCCATACTGTTTTACAGAGGGGCTGCACCAGCTTGCATTCCCACCAACAGTGTAGGAGGATTCCCCTTTCTCCGCATCCTCGCCAACATCTGTCATTTCCTGACTTGTTAATTTTAGCCATTCTGACTGGTATGAGGTGGTATCTCATTGAGGTTTTCATTTGGATTTCCCTGTTGCCGAGCGATGTGGAGCACTTTTTCTTGTGTCTCTTGGCCATTTGAATGTCTTCTATGGAAAAATGTCTGTTCATGTCTTCTCCCCATTTCTTGATTGGATCATTTGTTCTTTGGGTGTTGAGTTTGATAAGTTCGTTATAGATTTTGGATAGTAGCCTTTTATCTGATATGTCATTTGCAAATATCTTCTGCCATTCTGTCAGTTGTCTTTTGGTTTTGTTGACTGTTTCTTTTGCTGTGCAAAAGCTTTTTATCTTGATGAAGTCCCAATAGTTCATTTTTGCCCTGGCTTCCCTTGCCTTTGGCGATGTTTCTAGGAAGAAGTTGCTGCAGCTGAGGTCGAAGAGGTTGCTGTCTGTGTTCTCCTTTAGGATTTTGATGGACTCCTGTCTCACATTGAGGTCTTTCAACCATTTGGAGTCTATTTTTGTGTGTGGTGTAAG
>NC_138385.1:60272380-60312527 GCF_054177405.1 Leptonychotes weddellii
TCATGAATGAAAGAGGAGAGATCACAATCAACACCAAAGAAATACAAACAATTATAAGATCATATTATGAGCAACTATATGTCAACAAATTAGGCAATCTGGAAGAAATGGACGCATTCCTAGAGATGTATAAACTACCAAAACTGAACCAGGAAGAAATAGAAAACCTGAACAGACCTATAGCCACTAATGAAATTGAAGCAGTAATCAAAAATCTACCAACAATCAAAAGCCCAGGCCCAGATGGCTTCCCAGGGGAATTCTACCAAACATTTCAAGAAGAATTAATACCTATTCTTCTGAAACTGTTCCAAAAAATAGAAATGGAAGGAAAACTTCCAAACTCGTGTTATGAGGCCACCATTACCTTGATCCCAAAATCAGACAAAGACCCCATCAAAAAGTTGAATTACAGACCAATATCCTTGATGAACATGGATGCCAAAATTCTCACCGAAATACTAGTAAATTGGATCCAACAGTACATTAAAAGGATTATTCAGCATGACCAAGTGGGATTTATTCCTGGGCTGCAAGTTTGGTTCAACATCCGCGAATGAATCAATGTGATACAATACCATGAAGAAAGAACAAGAACCCTATGATCCTCTCAATAGATGCAGAAAAAGTATTTGACAAAGTACAGCATCCTTTCTTGATCAACTCTTCAGAGTATAGGGATAGAGGGTACATACCTCAATATCCCTGAGATTCTTAACCCATATTAGACTGCATATTCCTGACTTGTCAGTGTGGCATAGATCTGTAGTTGTCAAAGCGTGTTCCCAGACCAGCAGCATTAGCATCACTGGGCACAACGTTAGAAATGTAAATTCTCAGGTCCTATTCCATATCTACTAAATCAGAAACTGTAGGAGTTGGGGCACAGTAGACTGTGTTTTAACAAGCTTCATCTCTCCTTTTGGTTTTGATGCACTTTGAAGTTTGAGAACTGCTGACATTGGGAAAGAGCATTGTGGGCTTTGTGGTAGGAAGACTTCCAGTGAGTTTTGGAGCTTTCACTGGCCAGCTCTTGGGTGTTGCTGGGCAACTTATTTCCTTTGAGACACTTTTACCTTTTTTTCTAAGGAGAAGAATGGTTGTTCTATATAACTCACATAGTTGTGAGACTAATCAGAGGCAAACAAGCTCCTTTTAAACTATTAAGCCTGTATGCACATGTAGGCCATCATTATAGACAAAGGAAACTAAAATTTACTGAGTATCTTTTCTAGGCCAGGAACTCTGTATATGTTATCTCATTTAGTGCCTAGCCACTCTACAAGTAGTGTTAGAATTATTTAGCAGTTCAGTGTAGTTTTCCAACTGTATTAAAATCTAAACATTGAAATCCAAGATTAAAATCCAATTACATCGAAATCCAACTAAATCAAAATGCATGTATATCAAAATATAGCTACATAAAAATCCAGTTATATCAAAATTCAGGATTGAGAGCTAGAGAAGGAATGCTGTTTATTAAAATACTAAGAGAATTTTGTTGCATTTTGTCACTTCCTCACCAAGAAAAGCACATCATTTTTTGTCCTATCAGTAGTTAGAGCATGCTAATAGTTAGCTCTGACACTACAGTAATTACTTCTGTGCTATAGAGGAAATCATGTTTCCTCCTTTGACTTCAATCTTCTCATTTTAAAATAAGCAGTTTTGCAAAAAATCCCCTTTAGTGATCTTTTCCACTTTAGTCTGTTAGTTTAAGATGTGCGGTTACATGTGAAATTTAGTGATTGTTAAAAGGTATAAAAACTGCTTTCCTTTTGAACTTTAAGAATTAGAAAAGGAGGTATCTTTTTGGATTTGACTAACTATCAATGTCATATTAGAACTGATTGGATTGTATTGGACCTGATTAGAAAATACTAGTTGAATTAGCTAAAATTTCCCTGTCAATATTGGTCCTTAGGAGTGTGATTAGAGACTCTTAAAACTCAGGGGTGGGGGTTCTCATATTAATGACACATTTATTTCCTGATAGGTACTCACTGTTAATATGAACATAAAATTCAGCTATTTTGCCACAGCCCTCTCATATATGGGGATGAGTGTGTGTGTGTGTTTGTGCACAGTATATTTGCTTTAAAGTACCAATCTTATTGGCTGCATATTGTTACATTATATCACATTTACATTCATTTCTTTGTTACGTTATATTTACTGTCATCGTGATTTAACGGGGGCCAGAATGTCAGCTTAAATTTGTAGCATTTTGGTTCCTTTCTCTAAGTTTGACTGGACCTAGAAGCTAGCCAGTGATAGAGTAGTCAGTCTCTGAAGAATTTTGTTTTCCTGTGCTAAAGAAAGAAATTTGCCCCAAAATGACATTTGCTATTGTTTCTACACCCAGATAGCAGAATTTGTTTTGCTTTACCTCCTGTAGGTCTCTCTACAGGCATAATAGCAGCCTATGTTCTTATGATTTGAAGGCTTTAAGCTCTCTGCTTTTTAAACAGTTTCCACAAATGACCAATTAGAATAGGAGAAATTGTGGGGAGCTTATAAAGATTTTCTCTCAGTCCTTTTTGGCCTAGAAGTCTCCTTTTTTGTTCTCTCAAAGGCTGAGTCTTTTGCAGAGGCTCTGCCAAGGGGGGAAAAAAAAAAAAAAATTGGAGTTTTCCCTTGGGAATCAGAGAATGGCTCAGTACTCAGTAAATCTGAAAAAAGACAAGCTTTTCAGATGTTAATAAGACTAAGCAGGACCCTGCAGTATGGAGGGCAAATTAAATACCCAAGCAATATAACCCTTCCCTGGCCTATGGCCAGATCCTTAACTATTGGTGATAACTTTAAGAAGGGATCTCAAAGGTAGAATTCCACCAGAAGGCATTTCACTGACTTTGGAATTTCATACACCTCACAAAGGTCACAACAAGCCAAAAAGCACTGGTGCCTATTTGGGTGCCAGGTTTTCACATTTTCTCTGGGTTTCTCTCTGTGTCCCTAACACCACTGCTAGAGAGCGCTAAACTGCCAGTTGCTGCCCCAAGCACGGAGGAATCTTGGACAAAAAAGTTACCTGCTCTGGGGGCGCCTGGGTGGCTCAGTCGTTAAGCGTCTGCCTTCAGCTCGGGTCATGATCCCAGGGTCCTGGGATCGAGCCCCGCATCGGGCTCTCTGCTCAGCGGGGAGCCTGCTTCTCCCTCTCCCACTCTGCCTTTTTGTGTTCCCTCTCTCACTGTCTCTCTCTGTCAAATAAATAAATAAAATCTTAAAAAAAAAAAAAAGTTACTTGCTCTGGAAAGAGAACAGCAGACACAGGCAAAGCCAACCATACTTCTTCTGCTGCTTCTTCTTCTAGTAGTAGTACTATTATTAATGAAAATTAAAAAGTACAGAGAGTCGTATAATAAACATTGTTGCATCCATTTCCTGAAGATGAACATTTGTCATGTTAGTTTTATTGCTCTCTTTTTGTGCTTTTTATTGGTCTCTTTTTCTAAATAAAACGTTACAGAGATAGTGAGGTCTGCTTTTAATTCTCTCTAGTCCTCAACACAGGCAACCACAATGCTGAATTGGGTGTATATCCTTCTTGGCCATACTCTCTCTGTATGTATGTATCTCTGTCTCTATCCATATATCTCAGAGATATTTGATATGTTTATAAAACATTTATAAATATGTTTATAAAATCTTTATATATATTTATTTAAATTTTTTCACAAATGAAATCATACTACATGTACCACTGAAATTACTTTTTTACTCAGAATTATTCCTTTTAGATGCTTAGATATTTCCATGTTGAGATTTTATATATATAATATATATTATATATAGTATATAATATATGTAATATATTGTATATGATATATGTAATATATATGCAATATAATATATAATATATGTAATATATATATATAATTTATCCACTTTTAATACTGAATAGTATACTTCTGTTATGTATATTGTTGGGGAAATTAAAAATAAAATCTGCTAATCCAGGAAATCGTTTTTGTGAATATAGAAAAGAACGAAAACTGTTTTATTATTGAATAAACATTAAAATAAACTGGGATGTAAATCCACTACTAAGATTGCAAGGAGAGAAAGAAATCTCACCCTTTTGTGTAGCCAAACAGATACAATCCATTATGTACATGTTCTAAGCTAAACTATAACTTGTCCTCAAGTCAAGTGACTTGACAGCACTGTTAGATATACATAGATCATCCAAAATTCACCTGGTAATTGAAATGCTATGCATTTAAATTGCCTTTATCAAAAGGGAAAAAAAATAAAACTCTTCTTATCTCTTATGACTAGCAGGCAATTAAAACTTGAAGCAAGGCACCTAAAGTAAACTTCCAGGGTAACAGGGAGATAAGGACTTAATCTTCCTTGATGTTAATATTTCAAAGAGATTGCTCCTAGGAGTTTAAGAAAAATATTCCTGGGTCATAATGGTTATATAGCTTTGACAAATATTTACATATATATCAAAGGGACAGAAGGCAGCTTTACAATTAAATTTTCTCAAGGAAATGAACTAAGAAAAGGGAGAGGGGAAAAGGTCTTTCCTTCGTGGCAACCAGGAACATTCAATCCTACAATATAACACATATTTATCTATTAATTTCTCTATTAATGGGCTTATAGGCTGTTTCTAATTTTTCATTATTGCTAATAATATGCCAATGAACATCCTCATATATGCCTTCCTGGAAAATGTGCAAGAGTTTCTCAGGTAATGAACATTTTTGGCATTACCAGATATTTCCAAATTACACTTCTGAGTGGTTATATCCATTTATACTTCTACCAACAAATATGGGATTCTCCATTTATCCACATCCTCAATGCTTGATATTGTACCTGAAAAATTTTGCCAATATGATGACTCTGAAATGGAATCTCATTATTGCTTGATTTTTATTTTCCTATTTTTTAAAATTTGAGTATAGTTGACACACAATGCTACATTAGTTTCAGGTGTACAATGCAGTGATTCAACTTTATTGTATGTTATCCTGTGCTCACCACAAATGTAGCTACCATCCATCACCATATAATACTATTACAATATCATTGAATATATTTCTTATGCTGTATCTTTTATTCCTATGACTTGTTCAATTCCATAACTGGAAGCCTGTATCTCCTACTCCCCTTCACCCAATTTTTCCATTGCCCCCACCCCTCTCCTCTCTGCTAACCATTAGTTTGTTATCTGCATTTATAGGCCTGATTCTGCTTTTTCTTTATATATTCATTCGTTTTTTAGATTCCGTGTATAATTGTGAAATCATATGGTGTTTGTCTTCTCAGTCTGACTTCATAATACCCTCTAGATTCATCCATGTCGTTCCAAATGGCATGATCTCAACCTTTTTTATGGCTGCATAATATTCCTGTGTGTGTGTGTGCACGCACTTGTGTATGTATACATCACATCTTCCTTATCCATTCATGTGTTCATGGACACTTAGTTTGCTTCCATATCTTGGCTATTGTAAATATAATGCTGTGATACACATAGGGTGCCTATACCTTTTCAAATTAGTGTTTTGGTTTTCTTTGGGTAAATACCCAAATAGTGGAATTATTAAATCATATGGTATTTCTCATTATTTTTCACTGTTTTCAACAGTGACTGTACTAATTTATGTTTTCACCAACAGTGGACAGGTGTTCCTTTTTCTCTACATGCTTGCCAACACTTGTTATTTCTTGTCTTTTTGATTTCAGCCATTCAAACAGGTGATATCTCATTGTGGTTTTAATTTCCATTTTTCTGATTATTGGTGATATTGAGCGTCTTCTTATGTATCTATTGGGCATCTGTATGTGTTCTCTGGGAAAATGTCTATATAGGTCCTCTGCCCATTTTTAAATCAGATTTTTTTTTGATGTTGAGTTGTATAAGTTCTTTATATATTTTGGATTTATATAAGCCCTTTATTTAACCTCTTATTGGATATATCATTTGCAAATACCTTTTCATATTCAGTAGATTGCCTTTTCATTCTGTTGATGGTTTCCTTCCCTGTGCAAAACTTTTTTTATTTTGATGATGTCCCAATATTTTTTTCTGTTTGTTTTGTTTTTGTTTCTCTTGCCCTAGGAGACATATTTAGAATAATGTTGCCAGGGCTGATGTCAGAGAAATTACTACATGTGTTCTCTTGTAATATTTTTATGGTTTCTGGTCTCACATTTAGATCTGTAATCCATTTATTTTTTGTGTGGTGTTAAAAAGCAGTCCAGTTTTTACTTTTACATGTAGCAGCCCAGTTTTCCCTGCACCATCTATTGAAGAGACTGTCTTTTCCCCATTGTATATTCTTGCCTCCTTTGTCATAGATTAATAGACCACATAATGATGGGTTTGTTTCTGGGCTCTCTATCCTGTTGCATTGGTTTATGTGTCTGTTTTTGTGCCAGTACCATACTGTTTTGATTACTACAACTTTGTAATATATCTCGAAATCTGGAATTATAATACCTCTAGCTTCGTTCTTCTTTCTCCAGATTGCTTTGCCTACTTAGGTCTTTTGTGGTTCTATACAAATTTTAGGATTATTTGTTCCAGTTTTTTGAGCAATGCTGTTGGTATTTTGATATGGATGGCATTAAATCTGTAGACTGCTTTGTGTGGTATGGACATTTTAGCAATGTTGGTTCTTGTAATCCATGAGCATGGAGTATCTTTCCATTAATTTGTGTCATCTTCTATTTCTTTCATCAACGTTTTATAGTTTTCAGAGTACAAGTCTTTTACCTCTGGTTAAATTCATTCCTAGGTAATTTTTTTGATGCAATTATAAGTGGTGGTGTTTTCTTAATTTCACTCCCTTGTTATTAGTATCGCATCATCTGCAAATAGTGCCAGTTTAACTTCTTCTTTATGAATGTGAATACCTCTTATTTATTTTTTCTTATCTGATTACTGTATCTAGGACTTCCAGTACTATGTTGAATAAAAGTGGTAAGAGTGGACGTCCTTGTCTTTTTCCTGATGTTAGAGGAAAAGCTCTTAGCTTTTCACAATTGAGTATGATGGTAGCTGTGGGTTTTTCATAGATGGGCTTTACTAAGATGAGGTATATTCGCTCTAAATCTACTTTGTTGAGAGTTTTTATCGTGAATGTATATTGTACTTTGTCAGATTCTTTTTCTGCATTTATTGAGATGATCATATAGTTTTTATCCTTTCCCTTGTTGATGTGATATATCATGTTGATTGATTTGTGAATATTGAACCATCCTTGCATCCCTGGAATAAATCCTACTTGATAATGGTGAATGACATTTTAATTATTTTGTGTTCTGGTGTGGACTTCCTTTGGCTTCATCTTGTTTGTAACTCCTTGGTCTTCTTGGACTTGGATGTTTATTTTTTTCCCCTAGGTTAGGGAAGTTTTCAGCTATTATTTAAATAAATTTTCTACCCCCTTTTCTCCCTCTTTTTTCTTCAGAGACTCCTATATTGTGAATATTTGTTCACTTGTTGTTGTCCAAGTGATCCCTTAAACTATCCCCATTTGTATTTTATTCTTTGTCTCTTTTTGCTGTTTAACATGGGTACTTTCCCTTACCCTGTCTTCCAGATTGCTGATATATTCTGCAAGTGCTAATCTATTATTGATTCTCTCTAGTGTATTTTTTATTTCAGTTGTATTCTTCAACTCTGATTGGTTCTATTTTTATATTTTCTATCTATTTATTAAAGGTCTCACTGAGTTCTTCTGCTCTTCATTCCAGCCTAGTGAGCATCTTTTAAGATCATTACTTTAAATTCTTTATCAGGCATACTATGTATCTCCATTTTTTTTTTTAAAGATTTTATTTATTTATTTGAGAGAGAGAGAATGAGAGAGAGCGAGTACATGAGAGGGGGGAGGGTCAGAGGGAGAAGCAGACTCCCTGCTGACAGCAGGGAGCCCGATGCGGGACTCGATCCCGGGACTCCAGTATCATGACCTGAGCCGAAGGCAGTCCCTTAACCAACTGAGCCACCCAGGCCCCCCTATGTATCTCCATTTTATGTAGTTATTTTTCTGAGGTTTTTTTTCTTGTTCCTCTTTTTGGAGCATATTTCTGTCTCCCCATTTTGCTTGACTTTCTATATTTGTTTCTATGATTTGGTAGACCAGCTACCTCTCCTAAACTTGAAAGAATGGTCTTGTGTATGATTGTCCTGTATATAGACTGTGTGGGTAGGGTAACTTTTCCTCGTTGAGTGGGAGCTATGGCTGGCAGGAGCTGGGAATCATGGGGCTTTTCACATAGTGGATGCCCTGTCAGGACAGCTGAAGCTGAAATGGGTGCAGGCTGTATTATCCCAAGGTGTTTATCACGGTGGGGGAGGGTCCCTGAATGGTTTAGAGCTGAAGCCAGTGCAGGCAGGTGTGTTCCAGGATGCTCCATGTAGGGGAGCCCTGGTGAAGTGGCTGAAATCAGTGTAGACATAGGCTTGGGGTTCCCAGAGCTCTCCACATGGGGGGCACCCTGGCTGGGTGACTGAATCTGTGGCTGACATCAGTCAAGTGGTTCTAGAGCATTCTGCACCAAGGCTGCCTTTGTAAGTTGTCTGAAATCAAAGTGGTGTGGGCCTGGAGTGTTTGTGGTACTTTGCATCCATGTCACCCAGGCATGAAGGCTGGGGCTGTAGTGAGTGCTAACCAGTGGTGTCCCAGTGTGCATCGCCCATGACCACCTTCACTGGATGGCTGTGGCTAGAGGCCTGGGGATTCACTGAGGCAGCAGGCCAGTTAGGGTGTCCAGACTGTGCACTGGTCTGTGCTTTCAAAGTGGAGGGGTAGTGTAGACGATGTCTGTTGGCCCTGCCCACCTGAAAAGTGTTCCAGTAGCTACCCAACTGTTGTTTGGTGAAGTTCTAGGGCTGAGGCTTTTATATAACAACAGTTTTTTTTTTTTTAAATTAAGTCTTTTTAAAGAATACGAAGAAAAAAGAAAAAAAAGGAGTAAAAAGAAAGGAAAAAAGAAAGAAACAAGAAAAGAGGAAAAGATAAAACAAAAAAAACGTGAGAGTGAAGCAGGACGCTAAGCTTGCCTCATCTCACACATACAACTAGATAACACATCAGGGTAAATAATGCAGAAAATGACCCAAAGACTGGCAGAACAAACTCCACAACTAAAGGTAGAGAAGAGGCCGCATCAAAGAAGGTAGAAAGAGCAGAGACACAGTTTGGGAGTGAAACATACTGTGGCCATCTGTGGGTGGGAGGGAGCCAGTGGTGCAGAAAAGGGTGAGAAACAGACTGTCATGCTGGGAAACCTATATGGGGAAGACAAAGCCCCATATTTGGCTTTGAAAGTGAGAGGGGCCAAATTTCATGAGTCCTTACAACCAGTGAGACTTAAAGCTTGGAATTTTAAAAAATCAATAGTCTCAGCTCTGGGAGAGCCTGGAGGATACTAGGAATCTGAGTCCCCACTTTTAAAGAGATAGCATGACAAACAACCCATGGAGATACAGTGTAGAACAACCAGTTTGAAAACCTATGGGGCATATGGGAGGGAGAGTTATTTACTCATTTCAGAGCATGTACCAGAGAAAAGGATAGCAGGGAGACCCCTCCAGGAACCAAGGAGCTGACAGGTGCCATTTCCCTCTGTGCCCCACCCCCAGCATAACCATACTGACACCTGCAGGAACCAGTATAATGCTGACATTTGCTACCTAACTGGTTTGTACCAAGACCTGCCCCCATGTGCTTTGGCATATCTGCCCTTCCAAGTCATGCTTGTCTCAGTCCACAACACTGTGGGTCCACTCCCCCAGAAGACCAGTACAAATGCTACCAACACCACATCTCTGACCTGTGCATTTTGCATAGCCATAGGTCTGGTGTCAGTGTGGCAGGTCTCACTTGTCAAGAACACCAGCATGCGGGGCGCCTGGGTGGCTCAGACGGTTAAGCATCTGCCTTGGGCTCAGGTCATGATCCCAGAGTCCTGGGATCGAGTCCCACATCGGGCTCCCTGCTCCTTGGGAGCCTGCTTCTCCCTCTGCTTCTCTCTCTCTCTCTCTGTCTCTCATGAATAAATAAATAAAATCTTAAAAAAAAAATATTTAAAAAAAAGAACACCAGCATGCATCTTGTTAAAACACACTCCACCCTGGCTGGGACAAAATGCTGCCCATAACAGGCAAAGAGCCTCTGTAGATGACTGCACTGGCAGAAAAAGCAGGACACAACAGGAGGGCATAGGCAACATATATAGTCAACACTTTCTGACATGACAGGTCCTGGGGAACAGGGGACACTGCATTGCAGGGAATTGCAGGACCTCTTTTTCCTAAGGCCATTACCTTTAAGAACAGAAGACATAGCAGACTTTCATAATACACCAAAACAAACACAGAGAGACAATAGGAGACAGACGGGCATGTTCTAAATGAAAGAACAGTACAAAACCACAGCACGAGACCTAAGTGATATGCCTGATAGAGAATTTAAAGAATGATTTAAAAAAGGTAAAAAAAAAAAATTATCATAAAGATACTCAGTGGACTTGAGAAAAAAAAGTAGAGGACATAAGTGAGGCCCTTAAAAAAGAGATGAAAAAAGAAACAATCAGAGATGAAGAACACAATCTATAGATTTAATGCAATCCCTATCAAAATAACCACAGTATTTCGTACAGAACTAGAACGAACAATCCAAATTTTGTATAGAACCACAAAAGACCCAAATAGCCAAAAGAATCTTGAAAAAGAAAACCAAAACTGGAGGTATCACAACTCTATACTTCAGGTTATATTACACAGCTGTAGTAATCAAAACAGTATGGTACTGGCAGAAAAACAGACACATAGATCAGCGGAAGAGAATGGAGAACCCAGAAATGAACCCACAATTATATGGTCATTTAAACTTCGACAAAGGTGTAAAGAAAGTGCAATGGAAAAAAGACATTCTCTTGAACAAATGGTATTGGGAAAACTGGACAGCTACATGCAAAAGAATGAAACTGAACCACTTTCTTAAACTATACACAAAATGAAACTGAAAATGGATTCAAGACTTAAATATGAGAGCTGAAACCATAAAAATCCTAAAAGAATGCACAGGTATTAATTTCTCTGACATCAGCCATAGCAACATTTTTTCTAGATATGTCTTTTGAGGAAAGGGAAATAAAAGCACAAATAAAATTTTGGGAGCTATATCAAAATATAAAGCTTCTGCACAGCAAAGGAAACAATCAACAAAACTAAAAGACAACCTATGGAATGGGAAAAGATATTTGCTAGTGACATATCTGATAAAGGGTTAGTATGGCATGTGATGTGATGAGCACTGGGTGTTATATGCAAGTAATGAATCATTGAACATTATATCAAAAACTAATGATGTACTAGACATTGGCTAATTGAATTTAAGTAAAAAAACCAAAATGTACAAAGAACTGATACAAATCAACACCCCCAAAACAAATAATCCAATTAAAAATGGGCAAAAGACATGAACAAACATTTCTCCAAAGAAAATAGAGGATGGCAAATAGGCATATGAGAAGATGCTCAAAATCAGTTATCATCAGGGAAATGCAAATCAAAACTATAATGAGATATCACCTCAAACCTATCAGAATGGCTAAGATCAGGAACACAAGAAACAACAATGTCAAGAAAAAGGAACATTCATGCACTGTTGGTGAGAATGGAAGCTGGTATAGCCATTGTGGAAACAGTATGGAGGCCCTCATAAAGTTAAAAATAGAAGTGCCTTCTGATCCAGTTATTGCACTACTGGATATGCAAAAATAGTAATTCAAAGGGATAATGATTAATAACTGAATTCTACTCCAGAAACCAGTATTGCACTGTATGTTCACCAACTAAAATTTAAATAAAAAAAAAAGCCAAAAAATAAATCCAAAGGGGTACATGCACTGCTATGTTTATCGCAGCATTATTTACAATGGCCAAATGATGGAAGCAGTTGAATTGTGCATTGATAGATGAATGGATAAAGAAGAGGTGATATATATGTACGTGTGTGTATACACACACACAGAGGAATATTATTCAGTCATAAAAAAAATGAAATCTTGCCATTTGTAAGGATATGGATGGAGCTAGTGTGTATAATGCTAAGTGAAATAAGTCAGTAGGAGAAAGACAAATAACATATGGTTTCACTCATATGTGGGATTTAAGAAATAAAAAAAATGACCAAATGAAAATAAAAGAGAGACAAATCAAGAAACAGACTCTGTAGAGAACAAACTGATAGGAGAGGGGAGGTGGGAAGGTGGATGTGTTAAATCGGTGATGTGGATTAAGTAGTACATTTATGATGAGCACTGGGTGATGTAATAGAATTGTTGAATCACTATATTGTATACCTGACACTAATATAATATTATATGTTAACAATACTGGAATTACAATGAAAGCCAATAAAAAAGAAAAAAAGGGGATGACTGGATGGCTTACTCGGTTGGGGATCCAACTCTTGATTTTGGCTCAGGTCATGATCAGGGTCCTGTGATCGAGTCCTGCACTGGGCGTGGAGCCTGCTTGGGATTCTCTTTCTCCTTCTCCCTCTGCCCCTCCCCACCCCATTTGTGATCTCTTTCTCTCTCTAAAAAAAATTAATTAATTAAAAAATTTAAATAGGTAATTTAAAGAAAAAAGAGAAAAAAAGAAAGGAAAGAAAACCTCTTGGCTTATTTTCTGTGCCCCAGCATAACCAGGGCTGTTGTGGGCTTGTGGATTCTGAACTCACTCAGTCAGCAAGCTCACTGTGTGCACTGGACTCTGTTTTTATCTGGGTTTTAATTTTTTTTTATTTATTATTATTATTTTTTAATAAATTGTTTCTTATTTTATTTTTTAAATATTTATTTATTTGCTAGAGAGAGAGAGAGTACAAGCAAGGGGAGCACAGAGGCAGAGGGAGAAGCAGGCTCCCTGCTGAGCAAGGAGCCCCATGTGGGACTTGATCCCAGGACCCTGGGATCCTGACCTGAGCCGAAGGCAGACACTCAACCGACTGAGCCACCCAGGTGTCCGTATCTGGGCTTTTAATGTGAAAGTGGAGACAGCATTTTCGCAGCTCCTTGGTCCTTTTAAATTGCGACTTTTTTTTTTTTTTTTTTCCTGTGCCTCAATGTGCCCTGGCCTGGTGTGGGCTTACAGACCTGGAACGTATTTGAAGCATCAAGCTCACTGTGTGGACCAAACCCTCTGGTTATTTTGTCTTGACCCAGTTCTGGTCTGGGCTTTTTAAGTTAGAGGGAGAATGTAAACTGTGTAGATCTCCAGTCTCTGACTCAGAGAGGGTTGCTGAAGCTCTTTTGTCATTTGTCAGAGTTCTAGTGTTGTCTGTGATGAACTAGTTGCTCTTTTAAACCATGCCTTTTCTCTGTGGCCTGGCACAGAGGAATCTGTTCCTGGTCCTTTAGTATCCCTCTCCACTGCCATTCTCAGCATCAGGGTGGGGTTTCCTTTTGTTACCATGTTTCCCCCTCTCTTGGTGTTCTCTTTTGCTGTCCTCTATTGTGCAGATTCTGTTCAGTTGGCCCTCAGTTCTTCAGGAGGAATTGTTCTATATATAGGTGTAATTTTGTGTTTTCCACAGGGCTGGTGAGTTCAGGGTCTTCCTACCTCACCACCTTGGACCAGACTTTATATTTTTTAAACTATTAATTGAACATTTTATAATACGTTTATTGGCCATTCATATTTCAACTTTTGTGAATTGCTTGTTTTTGTATTATTTACCCATTTTGTCTTTTGGTTTGCTGGCACTTATTATGGGCTTATAAGTGTTATTTGTATATTCCAGAAGTTAATTCTGTTAAATATGTTACAAATAACTTTGCTCTCTTCCTTAGTCTTTTCCATTGCCAAAGGCAAACACTGTTCACCTTCTCTCCCTTTTTATCTTGTTTATGATGCCTTTTGTCATAAAGAAGGTTTTAACTGTTAAATATATTCATATTTTCCTTTATTATTTGCACATTTAGTATTTTTAAAAATTGTTACACTAAAGTTAGAAAGATATTTTGTTTTCTTCTGTAAGTTTTAAAGATTTGATATTCACATTTAGGTTATAATGCATCTAGGCTTATCTTATATCTAGCCTATTGATAGGGTGAGTTTTACCAACTTGTTATTCATTACTTTCCTTACTATTCTTGGACTGGCACTTTTCTTTTGAAAGATTGAGTTTACCAAGTTCCATAAAAAATCCTACTGATTAGAATTGCATTGAATTTATAGATTGAGAACTGACCCCTTATGATAATTCAGTTTTTCCATGTATGGAAATGGATGATTGCGATATTGATATGGGGACATTTGTGTCTTTCAACATTGTTTAAAAATTTTTTACATAAAATTCATGCACTTCTTAGATTTACTTCAAGGTAGCTTATTCTTTTAGTTGCTATAATGAATCCCTTTAAGCTATATTTTCTAATTATTTTTGACATATAAGAATTCTTTTATTTTTTATATGTTGATCTTGTATCTAGGAACCTTGATGAAATCTCATTAGTTCTAATGATTTGCCTGTAGGTTTGCTTGGATTGGCTAAGTAGTAAATTATGTCACCTATAATTTTAAGACTTTTTTTCCAGGCTTTATACTTCATATTTCTTTTTCTTTTTTTTAAGATTTTATTTATTTGCGAGAGAGAGAATGAGAGACAGAGAGCATGAGAGGGAGGAGGGTCAGAGGGAGAAGCAGACTCCCTGCCGAGCAGGGAGCCCGATGCGGGACTCGATCCCGGGACTCCAGGATCATGACCTGAGCCGAAGGCAGTCGCTTAACCAACTGAGCCACCCAGGCGCCCCTATATTTCTTTTTCTTATCTAACTGCAATGGCTGGAATTCCACATAATGTTTGTTAGTAAGAGTTATAGGGGTTTCCTGGATTTGGTCTATACTTTAATGGGAATGCTTCTAAAAATTCACCATGACATCTGGTGTTTGATGGTTTTGGTAGATAGTAGTTGTCAGGTTAAGGAAGCCCCTTTCTTGTCTTAGGCTGTTTTTCTTTTTGTTTTTGGTAATAATGAATATGAATGAATGTGGTACTTTTATCAAGTGCTTTTTTGTATCCTCATTTTATAAATATGGTAAATTACACTAATAGATTTTTAAATATTGGATTATCCTTGAATTCTTAGAATAAACCTTACTTGAACATGCTATATAGTGACTTTTTTCAGTTTTATTGAAATATATTTGACATACAGCACTGCATAAATTTAAGATGTGTAGCACAATGACTTGATTTACCTATATTACAAAAAGAATACCACAATAAGTTTACATAACATCCATTTCCTTGTATGTATAAAAAAGAGAAAAAATGTTTTTTCCTTGTGATAAGAACTTTTAGGATCTACTCTCTTAGCAACTTTTAAATATACCATACAGCCCTGTTAACTATAATCTCTTGTGTTGTACATTGCCTCCCAAGTACTTATTGGTCTTAAAACTGGAAGTTTGTATCTTTTGACCACCTTCATCTAATTCCTCCAGGCTCCCACCCCCTACTCCCTGCCTCTGGAAAACACAAGTCTGATCTCCTTTTCTGAGGTTTTTTTTTTTTAGATTCTCCATGTAAGTGAGATCATAAGTATTTGTCTTTCTCTGTCTGACTTATTTCACTTAACATAAAGTAATAATGTGAAAGTGGAGACAGCATTTGCACAGCTCCTTAGTCCTCCTTGGTCCATTGCCCTCAGTGTCCATCCATATTGTTGTATGTGGCAGGATTTCCTTCTTACAGTGACTTTCTTATGCATTGCTTATACACCAATATTTTGTTTAGGATTTTTGCATCTATCTTCATAAATGAGTTTGGTCTAGAATTTTCTTTCCATGTACATTTTATCATTCACTCATTCAACACGTATTTATTAATTTCATATTGTGTTCCATGTATTGTTTTAATAAATGTGGAGATAGTAATGAATAAAGTGGGTAAAAATCCTTGCTTTCATTAAACTTTATATTCTACTAGGAAGAAGACAGATCATAAACAAGATAATTAAATATATAGTATGTTAAATATTGACAAATGCTAATGATAAAAAATAAGCAGGAATGGGGATAGAGTTTATATATATGTGTGTGTAGGGTATATGCGATCTTAGATAAGAATTCATAAGGAAGGCTCTCCGGTAAAGTGACATTTCAGTAAAGATATCTGGGGGAAATTTTAATGGCCCTTGAAGGGTGCATGTTTCTGGTAAGTTCAAGGAACAGAAAGAAAGCCACTGTGGCTAAACCTGGTTTTGCTATCAGGCCAATAAATAATTGGATAGCTTTCTCAGTTTTTAAAAAATATATTTTTTGAAATAATTATAGAATCACTGGAAATTAGGGTGCCTGGGTGGCGCAGTCAGTTAAGCAACCGACTCTTGGTTTTAGCTCGGATTGTGATCTCAGGATCGTGAGATTGAGTCCTGAGCCATGCTCCTGTGTTGTGCTCTGCGCTTAGCAGGGAGTCTCCTTGGGATGCTCTCCTTTCCCTCTGCCCCTCCCCTCTGCTGTCTCTCAAATAAATAAATAAGTCTTTAAAAAAAGGAATCATAGAGAATTACAAAGAAAGTATAAAAATGTTCCTTGTACTTTTCATTGAGTTTATCATAATGGCTACTTCTTAAATAACTATTATACGATATCAAAACCAGGAAACTGATACGGGTTTAGTGTGTATGTAAAGTCCTATGCATTTCATCACACTTGTGGATTTGTGTGACTATAACTTCAATCAAGATATATAACTAGCTCATTACCACAAAGATCTCCTTCATGCTACCCCTTTGTGTTTGCACTTACCCATCCTTATCCCCTGGCAACCAAGAATATGTTATCCATCTCTATATTTCTTGTCATTTTGAGAATGCTATACAAATGGAATCATATAGAATATGATTTATTGAGACTGGCTTTTTTTCCCCCACTCAGAACAATTTTTTGGAAAATCTTTCAAGTTGTTGTGTGTATCAATAGTTTGTCCCTTTTTATTGCCGAATAGCATTCCTTGGTATGTACATATCATAGTTTGTTTAACCATTCACCTGGTGAAAGATATCTGGGTTGTTTCCAGGTTTTGACTACTAATAAAGCTGCTATAAATATTTGTGTAGAGGATTTGGAGCAGGCATATATTTTCATTTCTATGGAGTAACTGCCCCAGAATACAATTGCTGGGTTTTATTGTGTTTTTTAAGAAAATTTCAAACTGTTTTCCATAGTGGTTTTACAGTTTCACATTTGCAGCAGTAGTGTATGAGATTGTTTTTCTGCATCCTTGTCAGCTTTTGATATTGTCACTATTTTCAGTTTTAGCCTTTTTGATAAGTATATAGCAATATCTCATTGTTGCCTTAATTTGCACTTCCCAAATAGCTAATGATGTTGAGTATCATATCTTGTACTGATTTGCAATCCATATGTCCTTTTCAGTGAAATATTTCTTCATATCTGTTGCCCAGTTTCTGATTGGGTTGTTTGTATTTAGTTTTCAATTTTGGTTATTCTTTATATATTCTCTATTCTGTGAAGCTTTTCTGATATATGTGGTTTGTAAATATTTTCTCCCAGTCTATAACTTGTATTTTCATCCTCTTTAATAGGGTCCTTTGCAGAGTAAAATTTTAAAATTTTGGTGAAATTCGATTTATAGATATATTTCTTTTATAGATAGTGCTTTTAGTATCAAGTCTAAGAACCCTTTAACAAGGACTATGACCTAAAGATTTTCTCCAAGTTTTCTTCTAAAAAATTATTGTTTTAGGTTTAGGGCTATGGTCTATATTGAGTTAATTTTTGTATTTTTTATGCCTCATGTTTAATGACTTGAGGACTTTATGTTGAAAAAGCTATCCTTCTTTCAATCAATAGTTTTTACACTTTAGATAAAAATCAGTTGGGCAATAATTTATGTAGATATTCTGCACTCTAGGAGGTGGAGCATAACTCCTGTCTGAGTGTGGGCTGTACACAGTGTTTTCCGTCCAAAGATACAGTATAGAATAAAGGAAAGAAACACTAATTTTAGTGTGGACAATCTTGAGAAACACTGCTTCATCCAGGTAAACAATGTCAACATTAGCAATGATAAGTCATGTTGATAGTGTGTGTCCATGATATGATGTGATAAGAATGGCACTTTTGTGTTTTGCTTCCCAAAATATTTAACCCTAGGTTATGAGAGAAATATCAGAACATTCTGATTAGATGGTATTTTACAAAATACCTGACTAGTGCTCTTTAAAATTGTCAAGGTCATTAATATAAGAAAAGACTGAGTAACTGTCACAGCTAAAAGGAACCTAGGGAGACATGACTACTAAATGTAATGTATGATCTTCCAGTTATAAAATAAGTAAGATAAGGGGATGTAATTTACAACACAGAGCATATGGTAAATAATGTTGTAACTACTTTGTATTGTGATATATGGTAATGGCTTATTGTGGTGACCATTACATAATATTTATAAATATCAAATCACTGTGTTCTACAGCAGAAACTAATAAAATATTGTATGTCTCTTTTTCTGTTGTCAGCCAAGAAAAGAGGAAGTACTGAAATAAAAGCATTTATTTGGGGGTCTTAGAATTGCAGTTCAGGGAGTACAGATTCAGGTAGCATCACAAATGTGTCCTGTTGAAGAGTAAAAGTCAGGGGTCTTCATTATTAAATTGTGGCGTTATTAGGAAATGCATGGAAGTTGTTTTCCAAAGATTATAATTGGAAGATATAATTACATTTTGCACTCACTGGTTTTCTGGGTACCCTATGTCTGTTACTAGGAAAATATATGTGCAGAGTGTCTAATTTTTTTCAAGAATGTTGGTGTAACAGTCTTGTGTTCAGTCATATACTTCTGCCCACTTCAATAGTTCAGTGTAATCCCTATTTCAAAAAAGCAGGATGAAGTTTTTAGTCCTAAAATAAAGTCTCATGTTCAGAGGTTTTAAACAGATTTACACGTCCCCCTTTTGACTGAGATATCTCCTCTGTAAAACATCACAGGTCAACATTTGACCCCTCATTGCCAGAGTGGTCTTCAATACCTGCTCTGGTTTCCTCCTATACCTTGGATGGGAACATTAGTGATCCTGTTCTGGTATCCTAGGTTAGAAGGTAGATTCATATGGGTTGTCCACTTTGTGAATTTTAGTAATGCCAAGCATGGTCATGTGGCAAATCATAAAGCATGTGACTGAGCTGGGTACAGCAGAAAGAATAAGTTTGGATATGCATTTAAGAATCATTAAATTAGAGTAGTATAAAAAACATAATGAAACCAGTTTAGTGTGTAATGACTGGAAACCATTGAGGTCACATTTAAGTAACAACGAAGGGTAGTAGAACATTCATGTACTTCCCATCTAAAGTATATATCTTATCAAGGTCATAAGCATTGGAGATCATCTCAAAACACTGAGCTACCATCATCCTATTTAGTGCATTATTTTTGCAGAAATTTGACAGGCAATAGGTACAAATTTTAAAATAATTATATAAAAAAGGATTGAAAGTACTATGATAAGTACAGTTTGTATGATAATTCTAAACCAAGTGCCCAGACCTGAAGGTAACCAGTTAAATAGATTAAAAGACCTGGGGTTTTTAGGTGAAATTCACTGCAGCCAATGTGCTTGTTTTCTGATTTTATGCAATTACGTTTCTGCTTTCCCAGAGAAATTTATCCATGTGCAGCAGGTGGTATTACTATTAAATACATGCCTACATGCCTCCTTGTTCAGTAAGTAATCAATGGCTAGGTGCATTGGGCATCCTGTTACAAGGAGAACAGACTTTTATTGAACTTATGCAAATATACACATTGTCATGGAAAATAAGAATATTTAGAAGAGTTTCAGAATTCTAGAGGGATAAGGTAGGGAGAAAAAGATAAAGGCTTCAACCTTTGTTGTAAAGATACGCTTTACCAAGTTGTAAGTTATAAATAGCTTAAAGGAGAGGAGAAAATGGGGTCCTATAAATCTGGAAAACAAAACATTGAAGAAATCTGTTTCCATTTAGAGTTTGAGAAATTCTTACCTGCTTCAGTGTTAGGATCTTAAATTTATCAAAACCTGTGTTTTAGATTATAAATCTCTTTGAAGATAAAGCACTTAAAACCATAACTGTCCATAAATGACAAAAGACTTAAAAAAATAGAGATCTGAAGCGAGTTCATTATGATGCAAGTGACAAGCAGATTCGGTGATTTCTGTGGCACACCATTTCATGATAATAACTAGAATTATCTTTATACCAGGACATATCAGGATTTTAGGAATATTACATTATTTCTAGAACACTTAGAATATATTCCTGTACAAATAGAACATTAAAGAAGTATTACTTTTTGAAATGCTTCCTATGTAAATTAACATATTAGGTAATCATAATTATTGTAACATCTCATTTTTTTATAAGGAGAGGGAACAAATCTTTTGAGAAGTTCCAGGGGCCATCTAAAACTCACAAAGTTATGGGGGTGGGGGTTGGGCAAAATGGGTGAAGAAATGTGGGAGAGACAGACTTCCAGTTATGGAATGAATAAATAATGGGAATAAAAGGCACAACATCAGGAATATAGTCAATGATATTGTAATAGCTATGTATGGAGATTGATGGTAGCTACGCTTGTGGTGAACAAAGCATAATTATGTATAAACTTGTTGAATCACTATGTACACCTGAAACTAATGTAATATGTGTGTCAAGTATACTCAAATTAAAAAAAAAAATTACAAAAAAAGTATACTAGGGCGCCTGGGTGGCTCAGTTGTTAAGCGTCTGCCTTCGGCTCAGGTCATGATCCCAGGCCCAGGGTCCTGGGATCGAGTCCCACATCGGGCTCCTTGCTCCACAGGAAACCTGCTTCTCCCTCTCCCACTCCCCCTGCTTGTGTTCCCTCTCAGGCTGTGTCTCTCTCTGTCAAATAAATAAATAAATTCTTAAAAAAAAAAAAAAAAGTATACTAGAATTTGATTTGGGGAAGTTTGTTAAAAATATCAAAATTTTTGGAATACTTGACCAAATAGGATCACAGATCATTATGAAACAGTATTTAATTATCTATTTGACCACTGTGACAATAGAAGATTTCAAAGACAAGGGCACCACTTTGGGCTTCTCATTCAGCATGGACTCTGCTTGAGATTCTCTCTCCATCTCCTTCTGCCCTTCCCAGTCATGCTCACTTGCTCTCTCTCTCTAAAATAAATAAATCTTTAAAAAAGAGAAAAAAAGATTTCAAGGACAAATATAAGGGTTACATAGTTGTACAGGAAATTATTTTGATAAAATACAAAATCTTTTTAAAATATATTACTTTGAAAGATAAAGAAAACCTTTCACAATATCTTATCAAAGCAACTCAATACTCCAAGAAAGCTTTGTCCTTTTAACAGGTAAAAGATAATTTTTAGTTTTACATAAATATGTTATGGGTATTAAGACTTAATTTTATTTTATTTTAAATTTTTTTAAAAGATTTTTATTTTTATTTATTTGACAGAGAGAGAGCGAGAGAGGGAACACAAGCAGGGGAGTGGGAGAGGGAGAAGCAGGCTTCCCGCCGAGCAGGGAGCCCGACATGGGGCTCGACCCCAGGACTCTGGGATCATGACCTGAGCCAAAGGCAGATGCTTAACGACTGAGCCACCCAGGCGCCCCAAGGCTTAATTTTAAAACCCTTATAATAACAATTCAATCTGTAGCCAACTTGATCATATATATAATTCTTTTCACCAAGTTTCTTTTCCATGAACATTTTACAACTTTCTATATCTATTTAGGTTTGTCCTATCTTTTTCCTGGAACAATTATTTTATTTTATTTTTTTAAAGATTTTATTTATTTATTTGACAGAGAGAGACACAGCGAGAGAGGGAACACAAGCAGGGGGAGTGGGAGAGGGAGAAGCAGGCTTCCCGCCGAGCAAGGAGCCCGATGCGGGGCTTGATCCCAGGACCCTGGGATCATGACCTGAGCTGAAGCCAGATGCTCAAGGACTGAGCCACCCGGGCGCCCCTGGAACAATTATTTTACTTTAGTAGGACAAAATTACATTCTTTTTTCCTTTGCCAACTTCCCTACCATGTCCTTTATATCTTTCCTTATCTAAAAAATACATTCTGTTTTCCTTACTTTTCATATACAGTCACTACCTTTCACCCTTATTATTTCTAATAGATTTGTAAAAAAAAACAAACTCATTTTTTGACAATTTCAACTTTATTAGTTTAAATGTTATTTTCTCAATTTCAAAAAAATTGCAAATCTTATCAGAAAAGAAATTATGTGAGACAGTTATTACAGAATAGTTACAGATTTACTCTTAAGAGGATAGCATAATTGCTTGTGCATTACATTAAATGCATATAAACTCTTTCCATATTATATAGTTAAAACATACCATACACTTTTTGGACATTATAGTATGACATTTATTTGCATTTTAAATTATCCTGACATTGCTCTGCTAGACTGGTAATGATAGAACAGGCAGGGGCAAGAGGGTCACCAAATTGTTGCTGAAGAGGGAAGAATAAAGGTTTTTAAAAATGGTACAATTTCTAGACTGATAGGAGAGCAATGTCTGGGAAGCCATCACCAGAATTCCCAGATAGTTACTAGCAAGTAGTTATAAGAAATGGGAAGAGTTCTTGGGCGCCTGGGTGGCTCACTTGGTTAGGCGACTGCCTTCGGCTCAGGTCATGATCCTGAGCCCTGCTCAGCGGGGAGTCTGCTTCTCCCTCTGACCCTCCCCCCTCTCATGCTCTCTATCTCATTCTCTCTCTCAAATAAATAAATAAAACCTTTAAAAAAAAAAAAAAAGAAATGGGAAGAGTTCTTTTAAATAAAGATTGCTGCCTGCCTGCATATCTAAAAAACAAGGCAACAAAGTATGAGCCTATTAAAGAGTGATAACATTTTGGCTTTGAGGAGCTAACACTATGTGTGTACCGGACAGAGAGGGTGATGGTTCTTGTATTGGCCTTTCTAGCTTTCTGCACAGACCCTTTTGTTGCTCAGTTTATTGTGGTATGAGTAGTAGCCATAGGGAGAGGAGCAACTCAGGTGGCTGTATAGTAGGAGGACACTAGACTCCTCTTTTCCCTTGAACACAAGTAGATAATTATCAAATCATTCTGAATACCCAAGCAGTCAGCCTGAAGACTGACTCCACAACTAGAGGTAGAGAAGAGGCCACATGGAGGAAGGTAGGAAGTGCAGAGAGGTGCTTTGGAGGAGAAAGGGATCGCAGGTACTACAGAGGGGAGGGAGACCTGGTTGTGGAGAAAGGCAAGGGAGAGAGAAGCACACAGGGGAATGTATAAGGAGAACACTTCCCCAGAGCCATTGCCTGGGAAAATGAGAGGGGCTGATTTTTCTGAGGTTTTGCACTCAGGGATGCTTTGAAGAGTGGAGTTTTAAAGGTCAGTGGGCTTGGCTGGGATAGAGCCCTTAGGGCACTAGACTACTCAGGGAGAGAAGGCAGGCAAATAAGCCAGAGACAGATTGAAAGGTAACAGTGATTTGAGGAATGCCTCAGACACACAGTGGGGAGATATTCACTCTTGGAGCACTTGCCTGAGAGGTAGCATTCACAGGGACATATCTCCAGGGACAAAGGAGATAGCAGGCAACATTTCCCTCCCCCACGCCTCAGACTATACCGAGAGCCACCTGCAAAGGGCAGCTTGGCCCCTACACTGGCTGCCTAGCCTGCTTGCTCCAAGTCCTATGGCCCTGCACTCTGGCATGATTGCCCTTCTCCATAAAACTTTCCTCAGTCCTGGCATGGCAAGACTCTACCCCAGAAGATGAAGGCAGGTCCCTGCTCACACCAATTCCCTAAAGCCTAGAGTTGTAAAAGTCAGCAGGCTTGGCTGGGATAACGCCCAAAGGGAACTGCGCTGCTCTTGGAGAGAAGGAAAGCAAACAACCCAGAGGCATACAGCATGGAATCAGTGTTGTGAAAAATGCCTTGGACACACAGAGGATTACTGGCTCTTCTTGGAATGCTTCCCTGAGTGGCAGTATTCACTGATATGCCTCTCTAGGGACAAAGGAGATGGTTAGTGCCATTCTCCCTACCCCCACCCCTCATCATAAACACAGAGCCACCCACACTGGCTATCTGACCCACTTACACCAGGTCACACACCCCTGTGCTTTGCTGGTAGTGCCCTTTTTGGACAAGTTTGCCTCAGGCCCAGCATGGCAGGCCCCTCTCCCAGAAGTCCAACAGATACCTCTGCCCACACCACATCTCCCGACCAGAGAGTTCTGCAAGGCTTCAGTTCTAGGGGAAGTAGTAGTAAGTTTCATTTAACAAGCAAACCACAGTACACCTAGTTAAACTCTCCACCCTCTGGCCAAGGACCAAATACTGCCCACTGCAGGCAAGGAGAGCCTCTGTAAATAACTGGCCTGAAGGACAGAGCAGCCAAAACACAACACAGAGTGCATGCAGGACATACCAGAGACAATTCCTCAAGGGCCAGGCCCTGGACAGTATATGACCTCTTTTTCATAAAGCCATTACTCTGAGGAGCAGGAAACAGAACAGGCTTTTCTAACACAAAGAAGAAGTCAGAGATTTAGACAAAATGTCAAGATGGGGAAATTCATCCCAAATGAAACAACAAGATAAAGTCATGGCCAGAGATCTAATTGAAACAGATAATCAATATGCATGAAGGAGAATTTAAAGCAAAAAATCCTAAGAATACTCACTGGGCTTGAGAAAAGAATGGAAGACTTCAGAGAGGCCCTTATTGCACAGATAAAAGAGTTAAAAATCAGTCAGAAATGAAAAATGCAGTAATTCTGATTTAGATCAGACTGGTTGTAATGAACACAAGGATGGTAGAAGCAAAAGGACAAATAAATGATATGGAAGATAAAATAATGGAAAATAATGAAACTGAAAAAAGAATTATGGAACATGAGAATGGACTTAGGGAACTCAGTGACTACATCAAACATAATAACATATGTATTATAGGAGCCCCAGAAGAAGCAGATAGAGAAAAGGTGACAGAAAATTTATCTGAAGAAATAATAGCTGAAAAATTCAGCTCACAGAGAACTCCCATCAAGCACCAAGACATATTGCAATTAAATTAGCAATATATAGTGATGAAGAAAAAAATCCTAAAAGCAGCAAGACAAAATAAGTCCCTAACTTACAAGGAAAGACAAATAAGGCTAGTTGCACCTCTCTCCACAGAAGCTTTGCAAGCCAGAGGGAGTGGCATGATATATGCAACCTGCTGAATGGAAAAATCTGCAGCCAAGAATATTCTGTCCAGCAAGGCTATCATTCAAAATAGAAGGAGAGATAAAGAGTTTCCCAGACAAACAAAAACTAAAGGAGTTTGTGATCAGTAAAGTATCTCTGCAAGAAATATTAAGGGGAACTCTTTGAATGGAAAGGAAAGACCAAAAGTTATAAAGATAAAGGATCATAGAAAATCTCCAGAAATAATGACAAAACAAGTAATAAAATGGCACTAAAAACATATCTATCAATAAATACTCTGACTGTAAATGGACTAATGTACCAATCAAAAGAATAAAGGGTATCAGAATGGATTTAAAAAAAAAAAGGCACCTCTATATGCTGCCTACAAGACACTCATTTGAGATCTAAAGACAACTGGAGATTGAAAGTGAGTGGATGCGAAAAACATTTATCATGCATATGGACATCAAAAGAAAGCCAGAGTAGCAATAATTATTTTGGATAAACTAGACTTTAAACTGAAGATTGAAACAACAGATGAAAAAGGGTACTATATCATAAAAAAGGGACAATTCAACAAGAAGATCTTACAGTTGTGAATATTTATACACCCAACATGGGAGCACCCAAATATATAAAACAATTAAAAACAAACATAAAGGAAATCATTGATAATGATACAAAAATAGTTGGGGACTTTAACACCCCACTTACAACAATGGACAGATCATTTAAGCAGAAAATCAACAAGGAAAAATGGCTTTGAATGACACACTGGACCAGATGGACTTAACAGATATATTTAGAGCATTCCATCCTACAGCAGCAGAATATACATTCTTTTCAAGTGCACATGGGACATTCTCCAGAATACATCATATACTGGGTCACAAATCAGGCCTCCACAGGTACAGAAAAGATTGAGATTGTACCAGGCATATTTTCTGACCACAATTCTATGAAACTAGAAGTCAACCACAAGAAAGTTTGGAAGGATCATAAATACATGGAGGTTAATCAACATGCTACTAAAGAAGGAATTGGGCAACCAGGAAATTAAAGAAGAAATTTAAAAATACATCAAAAAAAAAGAAAATGAAAACACAATGGTCCAAAATCTTTGAGATGCAGCAAAAATAGTCCTAAGATGGAAAAATACAGCAATTCATGCATACCTCAAGAGGCAAGAAAGATTTCAAATAAAGAACCTAACCTTACACCTAGAGGAGGTAGAAAAAGAACAACAAATGGAGTCTAAAACCGGCAGAAGGAAAAGAATAATACAGATTAAAGCAGAAATAAATGATATACAGACTAAAAAACAATGGAACAGATCAATGAAACCAGAAGCTGATTCTTTGAAAAAACTGATAAAATTGTTGTGTCTATCAGACTTACAAAAAGAAAAGAGAAAGGACCCCAATAAATAAAATCACAAAGGAGAGAGGATAAATAACAACCAACACCACAGAAATACAATTAGAATATTATGAAAACTATATGGCAACAAATTGGACAAACCGGAAAAAATGGATAAATTCTTACAAACATATTAACTACCAAAACAAAAGAGGAACAAATAGAAAACTTGAAAAGACTGATAACCAGCAAAATAATTGAATCAGTAATAAAAAATCCTAGCAAACAAATGTCCAGGACAAGATGGCTTCACAGGTGACTTCTACCAAACATTTAAAGAAGACCTAATGTCTATTCCTAGCCAACTTTTCCAAAAAATAAAAAAAGGAAAGAAAACTTCCAAGTTCATTCTATGAGGTCACCATTATCCATACACTAACACCAACTAAAGACTCCACTAAAAAGAGAACTATAAGCCTATATCCATGATGAATAGGTATGCAAAAATTCTCAATAAAATACTAGCAAACAGAATCCAAACAATATATTAAAAGAATCAATCATCCTGATCAAGTGGGATTTGTTCCTGGGTTGCAAGTGTGGTTCAATATTTGCTAATCAATCACTGTGATACACCACATTAATAAAAGAAAGCATAAGGACCATTTCAATAGATGCAGAAAAAGCATTAGACAAAGTACAACATCCATTCATGATAAAAACCCCCAACAAAGTAAGGTTAGAGGGAACAATAAAGGCCATACATGAAAAACTCACAGCTAATATCTTCAGTGAGGAACAACTGAGAACTTTTCCTCTATGGTCAGAAACAAGACCAATGTTATTCAACATAGTACTGGAAGTCCTAGCCACAGCAATCAGACAACAAAAAGAAATAAAAGGCCTCCAAATCAGCAAGGAAGAGGTAAAACTTTCTCCATTTGCACTATGACATGATACTGTATATGAAAAATGAAAGACTCCACCAAAAAACTGCTAGAACGGTTTCCCTTTCCTCAGGAGACACATCTAGAAAGATCTTGCTAGGGCCGATGTCAAAGAGGTTACTGCCTGTGTTCTCTATGATTTTGATGGTTTCCCATCTCACGTTTAGGTCTTTCATACATTTTGAATTTGTTTTTGTGTGTGGTGTACAAAAGTGGTCCAGTTCCATTCTTTTGCATGTTGCTGTTTTTGTGTGTGGTGTACAAAAGTGGTCCAGTTCCATTCTTTTGCATGTTGCTGTCCAGTTTTCCCAACACCATTTCTTGAAGAGATTGTCATTTTCCCATTGGATATTCTTTCCTGCTTTGTCAAGGATTAACTGACCATATAGTTTTGGGTTAATTTCTGGCTTTTCTATTCTGTTCCCTTAATTTATGTGTGTATTATTATGCCAGTATCATAGTGTCTTGATCCCTATAGCTTTGTAATAGAACTTGAAGTCCGGAATTGTGATGCTTCCAGCTTTGCTTTCCTTTTAGAAGATTGCTTTGGCTTTACGGGGTCTTTTGTGGTTGCATACAAATTTTGGGAATGTTTGTTTTAGCTCTGTGAAAAATGATGGTGGTATTTTGATAGGGATTGCATTAAATGTGTAGATTGCTTTGGGTAGTATAAACATTTTAACAATATTTGTACTTGCAACCAATGAGCATGGAATGCTTTTCCATATCTTTGTGTCATCTTCAATCTCTTTCATCAGTGTTTTATCATTTTCGGAGTACAGATCCTTCACCTCTTTGGTTGGGTTTATTCTTGTGTATCTTATGGTTTCTGGTATAGTTGTAAATGGGATTGGTTCCTTAATTTCTCTTTCTGCTGCTTCATTATTGGTGTTTAGAAATATAACAGATTTTTGTATGTTGATTTTGTACCCTGTAACTTCACTGAATGCTGTATCAGTTCTAGCAAGTTTTTGGTGGAGTCTTTTGGGTTTTCTATGTGGTGTATCATGTCATCTGCATATAGTGAATGTTTTCCTTTTTCCTTGTCGATTTGGATGCCTTTTCTTTTTGTTGTCTGCTTGCTGTGTCTAGGACTTCCAGTTCAATGTAAATGACAGTGGTGATAGTGGATATACTTGTCTTGCTCCTGACTGTAGGAGAAAAGCTCTCAGGTTTTCCCCATTGAGGATGATACTACCTGTGGGTTTTAGTATATGGTCTTTATCATGTTGCAGTTTATTCCCTCCAAACTTACTTTGTTGAGGGTTTTTATCATGAATGGATGTTGTACTTTGTCAAATGCTTTTTCTGCTTCTATTGAAATGATCATATGGTTCTTATCTTTCCTTTTATTCATGTCAGGTATCACAGTGATTGATAAGCAAATACTGAACCACACTTGCAACACAGGAATAAATTCCACTTGACCGTGGTGAACGATTCTTTTAATATATTGTTTGATGCTCTTTGCTAGTATTTGATAGAGAATTTTTGCATCTATGTTCATCGGGGATCTTGCCTTGTAGTTCTCTTTTTTAGTGGAATCTTTATGTGGTTTTGGTATCAGGATAATTCTTGCTTTGTAGTATGAATTTGGAAGTTTTACTTCCTTTTCTATTTTTTGGATTAGTTTGAGAAGAATAGGTGTTATGAAGCCACCTGGCCCTGGACTTTTGTTTGCTGGGAGATTTTTTTATTGCTGATTTAATTTCTTTGCTGGTTATCAGTCTGTTCAAGTTTTCTGTTTTTTCCTGTTTCAGTTTTGGTAATTTTTATGTTTCTAGGAATTTATCCATTTTTTCCAAATTGTCCAATTAGTTGTCATATAGTTCTTCATAATATTCTATTATAATTGTTTTTATTTCCATGGTGTTGTTATTTCTCCTCTTTCATTTGTGATTTTACTTATTTGGGGCCTTTGTTTTTTTGTTATGTGTGGCTGGAGGTTTATCAACTTTTTTTCTTTAAAGATTTTATTTATTTATTTATTTGACAGAGACACAGCGAGAGAGGGAACACAAGCAAGGCGGAGCGGGAGAGGGAGAAGCAGGCTTCCCACGGAGCAGGGAGCCCGATGTGGGGTTGGATCCCAGGACCCTGGGATTATGACCCGACCCGAAGGCAGACACTTAATGACTGAGCCACCCAGGCGCCCCTGGAGGTTTATCAACTTTTAAAATTTTTTTGAAAAACAGCTCCTGGTTTCATTGATGTTTTCTGCTGTGTTTTTAGTTTCTCTATAGAAACACATATAGAACACATTTCTTTGTGTTCTGATCTTTATTACGTCTTTCTGTCTGCTGGCTTTAGGCTTCATTTGTCTTTTTTCTAGCTCCTTTAGGTATTAAATTAGGCTGTTTATTTGAAATTTTTCTTAGCTCTTGAGGTAGGCATGTCATGTATTACTATATCCTTACCTCTTAGGGCTGCTTTTGCTGCATACCAAAGGTTTTGGACCGTTGTGTGTTTATTTTCATTTGTTTCCATATTTTTTTTGTTTATTTCTTCTTTGATTTCCTGGTTGACCCATTTATTGTATGGCATTATGTTGTCTAACTTCCATGTATATGTGATATTTCCAAATTTTTTCTTGTGGATCTCTTTAAGTTTCATAGTGTTGTGGTCAGAAAAAAATGCGTGGTGTGAGTCAATCTTTTTATATGTATTGTGTATTGTTTTGTGACCTAATAATGCGATTTGTTCTGGAGAATGACCCATGTGCACTTGAAAAGAATGTGTATTCTGCTGCTTTAGGTTGGAATATTCTGAATATATCTGTTAAGTCCATCTGGTCCAGCCCGTCATTCAAAGCTATTATGTCCTTTTTGATTTTCTCTTTAGGTGATCTGTCCATTGATGTAAGTGGGGTGTTAATGTCCCCTACTATAATTGTATTATGGTGAATGAGTTCCTTTATGTTTGTTATTAATTGTATTATATATTTGGGTGCTCCCATGTTGGGTGCATAAACACAATTGTTAGATTTTCCCTTTTATGATTATATAGTGCCATTCTTTGTCTCTTGTTATGGTCTTTGTTTTAAAGTCTAGTTTGTACAATATATGTATTGCTACAGTGGCTTTCTTTTGATGTTTATTTGTATGATGAATGTTTCTTCATCCCCTTGCTTTTAATCTTCAGGCATCTTTAGGTCTCAAATGATAAGCCACATATAGGGTCTTTTTTTTTTTTTTTCCATTCTGACCCCTTATATCTTTTGAGTGAAACATTTTGTCTATTTACATTCAGAGTAATTATTGATAGATATGTATTTAGTGCTGTTTTGTCATTGTTTCTGGAGATTTTTTGTGATCCTTTCTTGTCTTTGTCAGTTTTGGCCTGTCATTTCCACTCAAAGAGTCCCCTTTAATATTTCTTTCAGGGCTGGCTTAGTGACCATGAAATCCTTTAGTTTTTGTTTGGGAAATTCTTTAACTCTTCCTATTCTGAATGATAGCTTTGCTGGATAGACTATTCTTGGCTATAGATTTTTTTTCCGTTCTGCTCATTGAATTTATCATGCCACTGCCTTCTGGCTTGCCAAGTTTCTGTTGAGAGGGCTGAAGCTAGCCTTATGCATCTTATTTTGTAAGTTAGGTACTTCCTTTGTCTTGCTGCTTTTAGGAGTTTTTTTCTTTATTACTATATTTACTTACAACATGTCTTGGTGTTGGCCTGCTTTTGTTGATTGTGATGGGAGTTCTCTCTGCCTCGTGGATCTGGATGTCTCTTTCCTTCCCTAAATTAGGGAAGTTTTCACCTATTACTTCCTCAAATAAATATTCTGCCTCCCTTTTCCTCTCTTCTTCTTCTGGGACTCCTGTAATATGAATGTTACTACATTTGATGGAATCATTGAGTTCCCCAAGTCTATTCTTGTGTTTCATAATTCTTCTTTCAGCCTTCTGTTCATTGCATTAAGTTTGTTTCCAGTCTCAGTTATTGCATTGTTTATCTCTGAGGTAAAATTCTCCTCGTTGCCTTCCATTCTTTTCTCAAGTCCAGTGAGTATCCTTATGATTGTTGCTTTAAATTCTCTAGTAGTCTTGTTACTTATATACGCCTTGCTTAGAACTCTGGCCAAGGCCTCATCTTATTCTTTCATTTGCAATAAATTACTCCATGTTAGCATTTTGTCTAAGTCTTTGTCTTCTCTGTTAGAAAAGCCTGTTCTGTTTCCTGTTCTTGAGAGTAATGGCTTTATGAAGCAGTGATAACGTAGTGTCCATGGCTTGGCACTTCAGGGTGTCTTTCTGGTGTGTGCTCCTGTGCTCTGTTGTTACGTTTTGTCTGCTCTATCCTTCAGACCAGTCATCAGTAAATCTCTCCTTGCCTGCAGCGGGCAGTGTTTGGTCCTTGGTCAGAGTGTGGCAAGTCTTAACTAGGTTTGCTGTGGTCTGCTCTTGCAAAGAGAGTGGATCCTACTTTATCTAGAACTGAAGCATTTGGAGCTCTGGTCAGGGGACATGGCGTGGGCAGGGGTTTCTGCTGATCTTCTGGGGAAAGGGCCCACCATGCTGGGACTGAGTCAAACTTGATGGAGAAGGGCAGTCCCACCAAAGTGCCGGGGTCTGAGAGTTGGTATAAGCAAGTTAGGCAGCAGTGTCAGCCCTGAGCTCTTTCCTGCAAGGGTCTCTGCATTTGTGCTGGAGGGGGAAGGGAAATGGCTCTAGCCAGCTTCTTTGTTCCTGGAAAGGTATCTCTGAAGGCTACCTCTTAGAGAAGCACTCTGAGAAGAGTGAATAGTCTTCCCCCTTTGTGCCCCAGGGGTTTTTGAGATTTTTGTTTCCAAGTTGTCCTCCTCAAGGTTTTTTGACTGACTTCTCACCAAGAGCAGCACAGTGACCTTTGGGCTCTAATTCTGCCAAGTCTGCTGACCTTTAATACTCCATGCTTTAGAGATGGAGTGTGGGTAGGGGATTGTGCTGGACTTTTGAGGGAGGATCCTGCTGTGCCGGGACTGAGGCAATCTTGACTGACCAGGGTTGTCCTGCCAGAGCACAGAGGTGTGAGAATTGTAATCAAGTCAGGCAGCCTGTGTAGGCCCTGTGCTGCTTCCTGCAGGTGGCTCTGTGTTTATGCTCTGGGGAGGGGGAGTGAAATGGGATCAGCCAGTTGTTTTGTCCCCAGAGAAACATCTCTGTGAGCACGGTCTCTCAGGGAAGCACTCACAATAGAATGAATTATCTCCCCTCTGTGTGTCCCAGGCATTTTTCAGATTGCTGTTTCCAGGCTGTCCGCCTCCCCCTTTTTTGCCTGTCTTCTTCTCTCCAGGAGCAGGGAAGTTCCCTCCAGGCTCATACCTGCCAAGCCTGCTGACATTTAAAACTCCAGACTTTAAGCCCTGCTGGTTGCAAAAACTCAGGAAACTCAGCCCTCTTGTTTTCCCAGTCAATGGCTTTGGGAAAACATTCTCCTTGTGTGTTCCTCTGTTTTTCACCCTTCTCTGCAGCTCCCATGATCCATTTCTCCCCCAACCATGTCTCCCCACTTCTTACTTTCTTCAGTGGGGCTTTTTCTCTCCCTTTAGTTGTGGAGTTTGTTCTGTTGGTCTTCAGGTTGATTTCTTGAGTATTTAGGATGATTTGATAGTTATCTCATTGTATTCATGGGACTAGACCAACCTAGGGTCTCTTTGTTCTGACACTATCTTCCCACATCCTGGTTTATTTTTCTTTGATTTTACCCTGGTAGACTCTGTTTACTATTTTATTATAAAGCAGATTTGCTAGCAACTAATTCAGTTTTTGTTTATCTGGGAATATCTTCCTTTTTGAAGGTTAATTTTGCTAGATGTAGAATATTATTGTAGGGTTGTAGGGTTTTTGTCTCACAGAGTGGAACAATGAATCTCCTGGACACAAAAGGGTGAAGTGAAGTCAAAATTTATTAAGTGAAGTCGAGAAGAGAAAGGAGAGGAGGGGAGGGAAGGGAAGGCGAGGGGAGGGGACAGGGGAGGAGGGCAGGGGAGAGGAGGGGAGAGGAGAGAGGAAAGGAAAGGAGCTCTCTAGAGTGAGAGGGGTCCTGAGTTGGTTGCCACTGAGGGCTTTTATGGTTAATCTTTTGTAGAAAACTGATCAGGGAACTTGGCAAATTTCTTGTCAATAACAGGTAAAAACAAACATGGTGTGTTTGTAAATATCATGAGAATATCCTGTCTATATTTAGAACAACATGGTGGATTTGTAAATATCATGAGAATATACTGTCAACATTTAGAACAAAGATAGTGGATTTGTTACCTTCCCTTCTTTCTGTTTAATATCTCATCTATAACATTTCTTCACATCTGGGATTTCTGTGAGCCTAGTCATATAGCTCCCTACCTGTCTTTCTCTTCCTAGCCTCTCCTGTCCCTTACTCATTATCTTGATAGTTCCCTCCACCCCAGCATTTTGAATATGCTACTTTGTCTGATCCTTCATGATTCCTGATGAAAAATTCCGCTGTTAATCTTATTGAGGATTCCCTGTTCATGATGAGTCTTTTTCTTTTGCCTTTTTAAAAGATTTTGTCCCCTTTATCTTTCAGCAGTTGACTGTGATATTTTTAGGTATGTATATCTGAGTTTATCTTCCTTTAGGTGTGTATTGAGCTTGTTGGGAGTTAAGATGATTTTTATTTTTATCAAGTGTGGCAAATATTCTTTGTTCATCTTCCTCTCCTATTCTAGGATTCCCATCGTGTGTGTTGTTATGTTTATGGTGCCTCATAGGTCTCTGAGAGTCTGTTGATTTTTCTTAATTCTTTTTTCTTTCTGTTACATAGATTTGGTAATCTCAGTTGACCTGTCTTTAGCTTCACTGATTCTTCTGTCTGCCCAGTTCTAATTTTGAGCTTGTGTAGTAAATTTTCCATGTTTATTATTGTATTTTTTAATGACAGAATTTTTGTTGATTCTTTTAAAATATTCTCCAACTCATTATTGGTATTCTGTATTTGGTGAGACATTGTTCTCATTCTGTCCTTTAGTTTTTTTAGATATGGTTCTTTTTTAATTCTTTGAATATATTTAGAATAGCTAATTTAAAATCTTTGTGTAGTAAGTCCAATGTCTGGGCTTTCTCATGGACGGTTTCTGTTGATTACATTTTTTTTAGTATAAAGCCAATGTTTCCTGTTTCTGTGTGTCTCCTAATTTCTTGTTGAAACGTTTACATTTAATATCATATAATGTGACAATTCTTGAAATGAGAACCTCTTTCCCCATGGTTTGTGTGTGTGTGTTGTTGTTTCCTTGTTTATTGACTTCTTGAACTAAATCTGTATTAAAGTCTGTATTTTTTGTTGTGTGTAGCCCCTGAAGTCTTTGGTAGGTTAGCTTAGTGATCACCTACTGACTGGACAAGGATTCCATGGAATATCTTGAATCAACAAGTTTCCCAGCCTTTGGTGAAGGGCTTTGTTGGTGTATGTTATGGCATGCCCCCAACATTCAGCCAGTCAGTTCACAACTCTGCCTACCATTTTCTCTTCTTGTTCAGGGCCTCAAGGTCAGATAGAAGTGAGAGATTAGGGCCATCTCAAATCTTTCATGGACATAGACACAGTCTGAGGTGTGCACACATTCCTTCACATGCGCATGTCTTTCTAGATTCTTAGGGATAGGTTGTAGCTTTGCATAGGGCCTGTGCACATGTCATTCTCCAAATTGTCATTCTCTAATTTTTTTATGAAGCATTTTGTGTTCTTGGACCCAATTCCAATGTATTTTTGGGAGTAGATTCCCTACACTAACAAGCAATTTTCTGAATACCAGCTAGATGTCCTACCATTCAACTGAACTATGACACTATCTCCCTGGAAACCAGATTATGCAGGTTAAGGTTTCAGTTGTACGAGACTGCGCTACCACTTTCAGATGTCTATCACAAGTCCAGTGCTTCTGACCAATTGGCTATAAACTAGAGGTTCCCACAATGTCCTTAGGTTTGATTAATTTGCTAAAATGACTCACAGAATTCAATGAAATATTTTACTTACTAGATTACAGGCTTATTATGAAAGGATATAACATAAGAACAGCCATATAGAAGGTATGTATAGGGCATATTATGGGAAAAGGGTGTGGAGCTTCCATGCCCTGTCTGAGCATACAATTCTCCCCACTTCTCTACATGTTTACTAACCTGGAAGTTCCTTTTAGGTTTTTATGGAGGCTTCATTGCATAGGCATGATTGATTAAATCAGTGGCCATTGGTGGTTGATTCAACCTCTAGTCTCTCTCTCCTCCTCAGAGGTCAGGGGAGTGAGAATGAGAGTTCCAGTGCTCTAATCACATGGTTAGTTCTCCTGGCAACCAGTCCCCATTTTTAGGTGTGGTCCAAAATCATGCCATTAACCTAACAAAAGACAATTTTATGGCTCTCATCAGAGAAAATTTCAAGGGTTTTGGGAGCTGTGAGCTGGGAATGGTGGATGAAGACCAACTATATATGAGAAATATATTCTGGTCATCTGAATGATCAAATATATATTTCTTATAAATCATAATATCACAGTAAATATTTTGGTCAATCTCTTGATAACTCCAACTTTTGCATTGCCTTGGGCTACCACAATTTTTTAAAAATTTGAGATGATTGTTTTTGACAAATGCCCCCAAAACAGCACTGTTTACAAAGAATGAGCTTTGTTAGGACAGAGACTAGACTTAAGAATGGAACGTTAAGGACCTGTTAAAATAGAAAAATAGTGATAGTTCTGTAAGAGTGCAGCCTTGTAAAAGTCCAACCCCATTCTGCCCTCGCTGGTGGCTGCGAACCTGTTGGTTTTCACAGCTATCATAGTTGTGAAACTGTTGGTTTTCAGTGCTACAGCAGAGCTAGGGAGAGAGTGATTTGATTAGGTTTACTTAATACACAGCAAAGTACACTGGTATTATCAAGATTCAATCGTTTATCTTAAACAGAGAATCCTTAGATTGTTAAGGCTTTAATTTATTAGAGACTATTAGGTATATTATATAATCTATCATACATATATATTATATAATCTGTTATATATAACATATATGACAGAAAAAACTTGTGTCCAGGATATATAAAGAAATCTTATAGCTCAATAACTCAACAATAAGAACACAAAAACCCAAGTATAAAACTGGCTAGAGTCTTAACAGACCCTTCATGAAAAAAAGATATTGTAAATGCCCAATAAGTTCATGATAAACTACTTAGCACCATTAGTCATCAAGAAAATGCAAATTAAAACTATAGTGAGATACCACCACACATCCATTGGAATGGTTAAAATTAAAATAAAAAAAGTCATTTACCAGATTTTTATTGTAGCTTTATTCACAATAGACAATATATGGAAGGAACCCAAGTGTCTGTCGATAGATGAATGGATAAATAAGCTGTGGTGTGTGTGTGTATACATATATATATATACATATGTATACATATATATTAATTATTAGTTATCAGGGAAATATATATATATACACACACACACACACACACACACTGGTGGTTGCCAGAGGGCAGGTGAGTAGGGGAATGGGCAAAATGAGTGAAGGAGTGAAGGAGAGTGGGAGTTACAGGCTTGTAGCTATGGAATGAGTAAATCATCAGGAAGAAAGGTACGGCATAGGAATATAGTCAGGGGAATTTTAATAGCATTGTATGGTGACAGAGGGTAGCTATGCTTGTGGTGAGCATAGCATAATGTATAGAGTTGTTGAATCACTATGTTGTATACCTGAAACTAATATAACATTGTATCTCAGAAATGCTTTACTAAAAAGATTTTATTTTTTTAATTTAATTTAATTTTATTAGGTAATGTTAGTCACCATACAATACATCATTAGTTTTTGATGTAGTGATCCATGCTTCACTGTTTTCTTATAACACCCAGTGCTCCATGCAGTATGTGCCCTCCTTAATACCCATCACCAGGCTAATGCATCCCCCCACCCCCTTCCCCTCTAAAACACTCAGTTTGTTTCTCAGAGTCCAGAGACTCTCATGGTTCATCTCTCTCTCTCCAATTTCCCCCTCTTCATTTTTCCCTTCCTTCTCCTAATGTCCTCCATGCTATTCCTTATGTTCCACAAATAAGTGAAACCCTATGATAATTGACTTTCTTTGCTTGACTTATTTCACTTAGCATAATCTCCAGTCCCATACATGTTGATGTAAAAGTTGGGTATTCATCCTTTCTGATGGCTGAGTCATATTCCATTGTATATATGGACCACATGTTCTTGATCCATTCATCTGTTGAAGGGCATCCCGGCTCTTTCCACCATTTGGCTATTGAGGACATTGCTGCTATGAACACTGGGGGGCATATGGCCCTTCTTTTCACTACGTCTGTGTCTTTGGGGTAAATACCCAGGAGTGCAATTGCTGGGTCATAGGGTAGCTCTATTTTTAGTTTTTTGAGGCACCTCCACACTGTTTTCCAAAGTGGCTGTACCAACTTGCATTCCCACCGACAGTGTAAGAGGGTTCCCCTTACTCCACAACCTCTCCAACATTTGTTGTTTCTTGCCTTGTCCATTTTTGCCATTCTAACTGGTCTAAGGTGGTATCTCAGTGTGGTTTTGATTTGAAATTCCCTGATGACTAATGATGATGAACACTTTTTCATGTGTCTGTTAGCCATCTGTATGTCTTCTTTGGAGAAGTATCTGTTCGTGTCTTCTGCCCGTTTTTTGACTTATTTGTTTTTTGGGTGTTGAGTTTGAGAAGTTCTTTATAGGTCTTGGAAATCAGCCCTTTGTAGTGTCATTTGCAAATATCTTCTCCCATTCTGTGGGTTGCCTCTTTGTTTTGTTGACTGTTTCCTTTGCTGTGCAGAAGCTTTTTCTCTTGATGAAGCCCCAAAGTTCATTTTTGCTTTTGCTTCACTAGCATTTGGAGATGTATCTTGAAAGAAGTTGCTGTGGCTGATGTCGAAGAGGTTACTGCCTATGTTCTCCGATAGGATTTTGATGGATTCCTGTCTCACATTGAGGTCTTTCATCCACTTTGAGTTTATCTTTGTGAATGGTGTTAGAGAATGGTCGAGATTCATTCTTCTGCATGTGGCTGTCCAATTTTCCCAGCACCATTTATTGAAGAGACTGTCTTTTTTCCATTGCATGTTTTTTCCTGCTTTGTCAAAGATTATTTGACCATAGAGTTGAGGGTCCATATCTGGGCTCTCTGTTCTGTTCCATTGGTCTGTATGTCTGTTTTTGTGCCAGTACCATGCTGTCTTGGTGATCACTGCTTTGTAATATAGCTTGAAATTAGCAATGTGATGCTCCCAGCTTTGTTTTTCAACATTTCCTTGGTGATTCGGGGTCTTTTCTGATTCCATACAAATTTTAGGATTGTTTGTTCCAGCACTTTGAAAAATGTCATTGGAATTTTGACCAGTATGGCGTTCAAGGTATAGATTGCTCTGGGTAGCATATACAGTTTAACAGTGTTTATTCCTCCGATCCATGAGCATGGAATGTTTTTCCAACTTTACATGTCTTCTTCAATTTCTTTCATGAGTATTCTGTAGTTCCTAGAGTATAGATCCTTTACCTCTTTGGTTAGGTTTATTCTGAGGTATCTTATGGTTTTTGGTGCTATTGTAAATGGAATCGATTCTCTAATTTCTCTTTCTACAATTGCATTGTTAGTGTATTAAAAAGGAACTGATTTCTGTGCATTGGTTTTGTATCTTGCCATGTTACTGAATTGCTGTATGAGTTCTAGTAATTTGGGGGTGCAATGTTTTGGATTTTCTACATAAAGTATCATGTCATCTGCAAAGAGAGAGTGTTTCACTTTTTCTTTGCAAATTTGAATACCTTTTATTTCTTTTTGTTATCTGATTGCTGTTGCTAGGACTTCTAGTACAATAGTACTTCCTGAACAATAGTGGTGAGAGTGGGCATCCTTGATGTGTTCCTGATCTTAAGGGAAAGGCTCTCATCTTTTCCCCATGGAAGATGATATTCGCTGTGGGTTTTTCACAGATGGATTTTATGAACTTGAGGAATGGTTCCCTCTATCCCTATATTCTGAAGAGTTTTAATCAGGAAAGGATATTGTATTTTGTCAAATGCTTTTTCTGCATCAAGTGAGATCACCATATGGTTCTTTTCTGTCCTCTTATTAATGTGTTCTTTCAAATTGATTGATTTGTGAATGTTGAACCACAGGTGCATCCCGAGGATAAATCCCACTTGGTCGTGGTGGATGAACCTTTTAATGTATTGTTGGATCCTATTAGCTAGGATTTTGTTGAGAATTTTGGAATCCATATTCATCAGGGATATCAGTCTGAAATTCTGCTTTTTGATGGGGTCTTTGCCTGGTTTGGGGATTAAGGTAATGCTGGCTTCATAGAATGAGTCTGGAAGCTCTCCTTCTATTTCTATTTTTTGAAACAGCTTCAGTAGAATAGGTATTATTTCTTCTTTGAATGTTTGGTAGAATTGCCCAGGGAATCCATCAGGCCCTGGACTCTTGTTTTTTGGGAGGTTTTTGATCACTGCTTCAATCTCGTTGCTGGTTATTGGCCTATTCAGGTTGTCAATTTCTTCCTGTTTCAGTCTTGGCAGTTTATAGGTTTCCAGGAAGGCATCCATTTCTTTGAAGTTC
>NC_138385.1:60313027-60339406 GCF_054177405.1 Leptonychotes weddellii
TGTGATTAACACAACATAATTAAAAAAAAAAAGAACATCCAAATCAAAACTATAATGAGATATCACCTCACTCCTGTCAGAATGGCTAAAATAAAAAACACAAGAAGTAAGTGTTTATGAAGGTGTGGAGAAAGAGGAATCCTTTTGCATTGTTGGTGGGAATGCATATTGGTACAACCACTGTAGAAAACAGTATGGAAGTTCCCCAAAAAATTAAAAATAGAACTACCCTACAATCCAGTAATTGCACTACTGGATATCTACCCCTAAAATACAAAAACACTAATTCAAAGGGTTATATGCACTCCTGTGTTTATAGCAGCATTATTTACCATAGCCAAATTATGGAAGCAGCCCAAGTGTCCATTGATAAATGAATAGATAAAGAAGGTATGGTGTGTGTGTGTATTAATATTTTATATCTATCTATCTATCTATCTATCTATCTATCTATCTATCTATCTATCTATCTAGATATATATAATGGGATATTATTCAGTCATAAAAAGGAAATCTTGCCAATTGCAATGACGTGGGTATAGCTAGAGAGTATATTCCTAAATGAAATAAGTCTGAGAAAGACAAATACCACATGATCTTGCTCATATGTATGGAATTTAAGAAAGAAAACAAATGAGCAAAGGAAAAAAAAGAGTGACAAACCAAGAAACAGACTATTAATTATAGAGAACAAACTGATGGTTACCAGAGGGGGTAGTGTGGGGGGATTGGTGAAATAGGGCTTGGGATTAAAGAATACACCTATCATGATGAATATAAAGTAATATGAAATAATATGTTCAAAATGGTGGGGTAAAGAGATTAGTTTCAAAATAACTGCACTGCAGGACCTGAATGTTGGACTTCGGTAATCAAGACTACATAAAGGCCAGGCATCATCTCATTGTTACAGTTCAATCGTAAGTCAGGGCTATGGGAGCACCTTACTCAACAAAACAGATGTATTTTGGAAAGTTGGAAAGTTTGGAAAGTTTTACGAATCGAATATTTACATTTTAAATATGTTAGGAAAGTTTAGTAATTAAAGGTATCCTGAAATGAGTCTTTCATAATGTTAATGCAAACAAAACAAATATAAACTAATTATATTATGATTAACCACCAATAAAAATAATAGGTAAAGAAACACATTTGACAAAATTCAGTATTGTTCATGATAAAAACTCTCAACAAATTAGGTACAGAAGAAATGTACTTCAACGTAATTAAGGCAATATGTGATAGCCCACAGCTAAGATCGTACTCAGTGGTGAAAGTTCCAAAGCTTTCCTTCTAAAATCAAGAACAAGACAAATGTGCTCACTCACTACTGCTATTTAGTATTGTACTGGAATCCCTAGCCAGATTAATTAGGTAAGAAAAAGAAATAAAAGGCATCAGAATCAGAAAGAAAGTAGTAGAATCATCTGTTTGATTTTATATAGAGAAAATCCTAAAGACTTCATCAGAAAAATGTGGGGTAAGGGGTAAAAGAAATAGGTGAAGGGGATAAACAGTTAAAAAAAAAAACAAAAAGATTATCTGAAAAAGAAATAAAGAAAATGATTTTATTTACAAGAGCATCATAACCAAAATATTTAGGAATAAAATTAACCAAGATGGTCAAAGACTTATACTCTGAAAACTATAAGGCATTGATGAAAGAAATTGAAGATTACACAAATAAATGGAAAGATATAGTTCTCATGGATTGGAAGAATTAATATTGTTAAAATGTCCATACTACCCAAGGCAATCTACAAATTGAATGCAATCCCTATCAAAATACCATCAGCATCTTTCACAGACTAGAACAAATAATCTTAAAATTTGTATGAAATCACAAAAGACCTCGAATAGTCAAAGGAGTCTTGAGAAAGAAGAACAAAGCTAGAGGCATCATGCTCCCTGATTCCAAATTATACTACAAAGATGTAGTAATCAAAACAGTATGGTACTGGCATAAAAACAGATATATCGATCAGTGGAATAGAATAGCATGCCCAGAAATAAACCCAGGCTTATATTGTTAATTAATCTAAGATAAAGGAGGCAAGAATATACAGTGGGGATAAGACCGTCTGGACCTGGGGAAGCTAGACATTCACATGTAAAAGGATGATAGTAGATTCCAGTCTTACACTATTCACAAAAGTTAACTTGAAATGGATTAGACTTAAATGTAAGACCTGAAACCATAAAATTCCTAGAAGAAAACATAAAGAAAAAGCTTCTTGATAGGGTCTTGGCAATTTTTTTGCTATGACACCAAAGGACAAGCAACAACATAAAAAAAATCAACAAGAGGGACTATATCAAACTAAAATTCTTGTGCACAGCCAAAGAAACAGTCAACAAAATGAAAAGGCAACCTATGGAATGGGAGGGAATATTTGCAAATCATGTATCTGGTAAGGGATTAATAGCCAAAACATATAAACAACTCTGACAACTCAATAGCAAAGCAAACAAACAAAAACCCCCAAATAATCCAATTAAAAATGGGCAAATCTTGAATCAACATTTTTCCAAAGATGATATTAAAATAGCCAAGAGGTACATGAAACTTGCTTAACATCACTAACCATAAGGGAAATGCAATTAAAACCACAATGAGATATTCCCTCAGTTAGAATGGCTTTCATAAAAAAGACAAGATGACCAATGCTGACAAGGATGTGGAGAGAAAGGAACTTTTGTACACTGTTGGAAGGAATGTAAATTGGTGCCAGCTACTGTGGAAAATAGAATGGAGGTCCATCAAAAAATTAAAAATAGAATTACCTTATGATCCAGCAATTCCACATCTGGGAATTAATTATCCAAAGGAAATTAAACCACTATGTTGAAGAGATATCTGCACTCCTGTGTTCATTGCAGCATTATATATAATAGCCAAAACATGGAAACAACTTAAATGTCCATTGGTAGATGAATGGATAAAAAAGTTGTGGTATATATATGGTACACACACACATATACGCATATATACATACATACTGGGATACTATTCAGCCATAAAATATAAGGATATTCTGCCATTTGTAAGAACGTGAATGGATCTTTATGGTATTATGCTAAGTGAAATAAATCAAAGACATACTGTATGATCTCACTTATATGTGGAACCTAAAAAACAAAGTCCTAGAAAAAGTAATCGGATTTGTGGGGGTTGGGGTAATTGAATGAAGGTAATCAAAAGGTACAAACTCTCAGTTATAAGATAAATAAAAACTGAGGACATAATGTACAATATGATGACTGTAATTAGCATGGCTATGTGGTATATTTGGAAGTTGCCAAGAGAATAGATCCTGTCCTTAAACTCACATAGTGTTGTATGTCAATTATATCTCAGTAAAACTGAAGGGAAAAAATCTCTTGGGTGGTGGAATTGGAAAAAGAAAAAAGAAAAGAAAAGAAAGAAAGAAAGAAAACAAAAAAAAAGAAATATTCAACAAGCGCTGAACACATTCTCCTATTGGCCTTAGGTTTGATGCCTTCCTCTAGTGTGCAGGCTGGCTTGGAGCACCGGTCCCTAACTTATATCACTCAGATCTCTGCCCACTTCCCTATCAAGTACTCTGATTAATTTGGTTTATCTTTTATTCTGTCTTTCTAGCTGAATCCTTCAAGGAATTTGCTGAATTGCTCAACGAAGTAGAAAATGAGAGGATGATGATGGTAGGTCACTAACACTGGGCCTTGAACTGATATCTTGGGATTTTTCTGTCCTCGTTCATTAGATTGATACTCTGTTGTTTCAGTTTCTGTCTCATGGCTGTTTAGAACAGTAAAGATATTTAGGAAGTAGATCTGGTTATTCTATTTCAAGCTTTTACCCTGGGAGTTTCACATTAGGTAGAGAAATTAGTGTGGAAATTCCATTTCTATTCATATCAGCAAGAAGCGGTTTCAGAGGATATTAAACCGGGCTATTGAACATGTGGAAAGAAATTGTGGCCCTTGTTGTCCTTAAATTATTCATTTATTTATCTGTTTCTCTGCTTATAGAAATAAATAATATAGACTTTATATTTGACATATAATTGTTTTATTTAAATCTCTGTGAAGACTTCTCCTTATATTTAAAGTCTATTTCTTAAAATAATAGACTTATTTTTTAGAGCAGTTTTAGTTTTATGAAAACACTGAGTAGAAAGTACAGAGAGATTTCACATAACCCCTTTCTTCTGTTTTGATTACTGTAGCTTTGTAGTAAGACTTAATTTTAGGTATGAAATTTAGAATCAATTTGTCAGTACCCACAAAATAAATTGCTGGGATTTTGATCAGGATTATATTGAATCTATAGAACAAGTTGGGATAAACTGAAATCCTAAGAATATTGCCTTCCTATTCATGAACATGGATTATCTCTCCATTTATTAAACCCTTCTTTGATTTCTTTCATCAGAGTTTTGTAGTTTCCTTACACAGATCTTGTATTTCATTTTTTTTTTTTTTTTTTGGTGAACTCTATTTTAGCAGCTTAAAAAATAATCTTTTTGTGTGGTCCCTAGATCTGCTGCACCAATGTCTCCTAGGAAATTGTTAGAAATGCAGGTCCTCGGCCCCACCCCAGACCTATTTGGACTTAAATGTAGAAGTACCTAAGTTGGTCAATATTTATTTTTATTAGGGGTGTGAGGGTAATGTTGGAACTTCGTAGAGGGTGATGAGAGGTCTACCTTCCCTTTCTTGATAGGATGATTTCCTGTGGGCAGTTCAGTTTTGTTAAGTCTGTTTATTCAATAACCAGAGTTCTTTAATCTGTCATTACTCATCCTTTTCAACAGTGTGATACTGGCTTCTGAGAATACTGCTACCATTTCATCTAGGCTCCTAGAGAAGTAGGATTGAAGGCAGGACATGGACGTAGGGGAAGTAGAGACTTAGATTCTAATAATGGCAGTGCTACTAATTGTTGATTTCAAACAAATCATAGTATTTCGCTGTCTTTCTTTTTTCATATGTATAATGAGGAAAATAATCCCACCTCCCAAGGTTGTTGTAAGAACTCCACATGATATAATGAATATGAAAGTGTTCTATAAATAGCAAAAAAAAAAAAAACACTTACTAAGTGAGTGTTGTTTGTAGTTAACTTTTGTTACTCCCAAGATTCTGCTTATGGAAATTTGACTTGGGAATTTTCTTAGTTTAAGAGACTTGCTTCTAAAGATATTAAGGAGAGACCAATATGGGTAGTTTCTCTGGAGTCTGGTAGATGGCCCCCCTAGCTAATCTACACTCTACTAAATGTTTTCCTCTGCCTGAAGAATTTGTGGACAACTGCCAATGTTGATCTCAAAGGCATTCAACTTCATTTCATTCATATACCACTAGAAAGCTCAGCTGTACTTCTCTTCAGCCCTAGTTGTTTCTTTTTTTTCCCCTTGAGATCATGAGTGACTTTAATCAAGAAAGCATTTCTTTTTTCTATTATTGTGTTATGTTGATCACCATACATTACATCATTAGTTTTTGATGTAGTGTTCCGTGATTCATTGTTTGCGTATAACACCCAGTGCTCCATGCAGAACGTGCCCTCCTTAATACCCATCACCAGGCTAACCCATCCCCCCACCCCCTCCTCTCTAGAGCCCTCAGTTTGTTTTTCAGAGTCCATAGTCTCTCATGGTTCGTCTCCCACTCTGATTCCCCGCCTTCATTCTTCCGCTCCAATCACAGACCTGTAACTCTGTATCTAGTTGTTTCTTGATTTTATTTACCCAATTACAAAGCTCTAAAATATTAAAGTAGGACTCATCTTTTGAGACATTGTTTTTCTCATCCTTCTTGCTGGATTTTTTCCACAGGAGTGACTCATTTTCTTCTGTCTCTCATTATGTTGTGCCTCTTTGTCCCCACAACTCTTCAATCATGTATTGAGTGTTTGGCTCCCCATTTCCCATTTAATTTTAGGAATGCTGTGAAGGTTAGGCTCAATGAGGGCCTTTCACAACATGCCAGGAATTCATTGCTTCACTGCACCTCTCCCTTTTCCTAGAACTGTGGTAAAAGGACTTCTTACCCCACTATAGATAATCTGGGAGGTGTTAAACAGCTTCTTTTCCTTTCTATAAGAAGAGGCCAAAAGAAGCTTTAGAACAGGAAGTTCACAGCTCTAGCCTGTGATAATTGCAAATGTCTAGTCATTCTTGTAAATGAACTTAAATTGTGGAAGGAATTATGGAGGAAAGAATTGAAGAGGGGCATTCCAACTGTGATGTTCTTAACTAGTACCCTGTGGGATATTGTATTACCTCAGAAGTTGGCCTTGAAAATCTGGATAACAGACTTCCTGTATGATTAACGTTCGGCTTGCCTAGGTGCCTTTCTGACTCTGAAGGCCACCCTATTAGCAATGTGCAAGGTCTGTCTTTGAGGACTGCGAAGAATGACCTAAAGAGACCCATACTATTTCAAGCAGTATATCCTCAATGACTTCTTTTGGTAATTAGTTATCCATCAAAGATTCATGAAAAATCCTACACTGCTGGATTGAGTACCATCTCTAATCTGCTAAATTCCCTACCTAGTGTTAATTGGGATTCATATAATAGGAACCTGATTAGCTAAACTCACTAATGTGTTGTTCAGAGTGTCACTTATCATGCTGGGGGTTCTACCCTGGGATAGCAGGTAGGAGCTTTTCTGCTAGAGAGCTTATGAAATGGGTGTAGTGATCCGAAAGGGGAATAAAGATCATGTTTAATTAAAAGGGCTTTTTTGAGTAGTTGCTAGACTTCTAAGAGATTTGAGGACAAAACAAAATGAAAAAAAAAAAAAAAGAGTCAAGCTTCAGTGTGATCTTTTCCTACATCTCTAGCTCTGTGTTCTGGCAGAAAGTATTATAATAACCGATGAGTGTCAAAGAGAGGAAATGCTCAGAGTATTTATTTGTGTTGTAGGAGACTGGTAGCAGTATTATAATCAATGTGATCAAGTGAGAACTATGGCCTCCAATTTCAGTGAATCATGTACTAGTTTTCTTGACAGAGACAGGGCCAAACATACAAAAAGCAGTGGCCTAATGGACCCTGTGTAAGAAGTTGCTGGCACACTTGCTTATACAAGAAAATCCCCTTTGAAGCATAAAAACTGGCAACTGTGCTATCCTTGGGTTGCCTATGTATGCAAGGGCTCAGCTGAAAGTCCATATAGAAGTTTGACACATACTACTCTCCTTAAAAATGGCATGTTCACTTCATATTCAAAGGCAAACTTCTTCAGTGTGTCCCAGGTAACCACTTTTTTGTGTGTTACCTTTGTGAAAGTGGAAATAGTTTTTCTAATTATCTGTTGCTGCATAACAACCTATTCCAAAATGTAGTGGCTTAAACTAAAACCATTTAATTTTATCTCATTATGTTGTAGGTCAGGAATTCAGGTAGGCGTCAGCTGGGTAATTTTTCTGCTTCATGTGGTAGTATTCACCTGGGAGGTGGGTTGAGGTGGAGAGTCCAAAGCAGTCCAAAGCTTTGCTCACCTATCAAGCACCTCAGTGGAATGACTGGGAGGCTGGGCTCAGCTGGACTTTTGATCAGAAAGTGTGTATTTGGCCTCTCTAGGTTGGTAGTCTCAGGATAGTCCAGCTTCCTATAGGGTGGCTCAGGGCACCCCAGGGGGAGTGTTCCAAGAGAACCAGGTGGAAGTTGCTGGCCTTTTATGACCTAGTCTGAGAAGTCACATAGTGTCACTTCTGCTATACTCTATTAGTTCAAAGAAGTAATAAACCCACTCATATTAAAGGTAGAGGGGACAGAGACCTCACCTCTCAATGGGGAAAGTGTCACAAAATTTGTGGCCATGTTTTAAAACTTGCACAAAAGGAGAGAAGAAAAATGACTCTCTGTACTGGATCTAGGACACTAATGACATAATTTGTTTCCAGGTATGTACACAAAGTTGATTATCACATATCTCACAGTCCATAGAACTATAGAGTGTGTTGAGCAAGAGAGATGTGCTAATACTTTTTTTTAAATTTAAATTCTGTTAGCCAGCATAGAGTACATCATCAGTTTCTGATGTCATGTTCAGTGATTCATCAGTTGTATATAACACCCAGTGCTCATCCCATCATGTGCCCTCCTTAACTGAGCTAGTACTTTTAATAAAAGAATTCTTATTTTTGATCAAGGAGAATCACTGATGTCCTTATTTTTGGTACTAGGGCTTCTGGTAGAGCTTGATTGGATGAGAGTTTGCCCATTTAGTTGAACTCTGAATCATGCCTGGACACAAAACAGGAGACCCAAAGTGCCTGCAGGACACAGATTAAAAAATATGTACTAATGCCCCAACTGCCCATGCATTTTGCTGGTAGTTTAAAAACTGCTTCTTGGGACGCCTGGGTGGCTCAGTCATTAAGTGTCTGCTTTCGGCTCAGGTCATGATCCCAGGGTCCTGGGATCGAGCTCCGCATCAGGCTCCCTGCTCTGCGGGAAGCCTGCTTCTCCCTCTTCCACTCCCCCTGCTTGTGTTCCCTCTCTCGCTGTGTCTCTCTCTCTGTCAAATAAATAAATAAATAAAATCTTTAATAATTGCCTCTTAATCTGGAGAATACAGGACTGGTCAAAACTGGCTTTCTACTGTTTTTTCTACTTTTGTTATGAAGATATATCTTGTCTTACTTACACTTTATGTCTCATTTGACAAGGAAGGCAGTACCTCATTTCCCTGTCTTATATCAAAATTAGTGCACTGGATCCTAAAATCCAGCCCTTCAGATGTATTCTCTTAGGTCCTCCATTAATATACAGCTGATTCACACCACTGAAGAAAACAAACCCCCCTTGTTGCCTTGGACAGATGCAATCTTTCAGGAGGTTTATATGAACACAAAGCTTTGTATATCTCTGCCTGTCCACTGAGCAAGGGGTCCAGTTTGCAAATGGTGTTTTTATATCTCTAGAACCATATTAATGTCAATATTTTTCATTCTTGGACAGGCTGTTTTTATCAGCTTTGGAGCTGATACCTACATTTGTAGGTAATTTGAGGGCCTGATCCAGTGCTCTCTGTGATGCTGTAATATACTCGTAAGTTCTGAAGAAAATGTTCTGATTTTATGACACACCCTGGCAGGACCGGAAACACTTTATCCTGGGATTTATCCTGATGCTATTACTGCTAACTCATTTGCCTCCCATGAAATGGTTTGCACTTGGTGCAATTGGTATTTTCATACATTTTCCATTCTCTTTCTCTTTTCCACATATACTTCAGGCCCCCTGTATCTGTTTCTGGACATGACTATAGATATTTATTGATTAAAAACTCAGATCAGACTACCAGTAAGTTACAGAGAAATGCCCCTAATGTCCCTTCTCTCATTTCCTCTCAAAACATTTGATTTTAAGAGACCAGTATGGGAAAAAAAGACAGTGACAACAATGAAAAAAACCTGCAAATCAATTTACATTTTGCAAGTTGATGTATTACAGGGTAATGCCTTAGTAACAAGGAAACTTGAATCTGAACCTTTCTAATCTGAAAGTTGTTTTGTGTGTTCTTTCTTTTTTTCTAGGTACACAATGCTAGTGATTTGCTGATTAAACCCCTGGAAAATTTTCGGAAGGAGCAAATAGGCTTTACCAAGGTACATTTTCTCCAAATGTATAACATATTTTTTACAGCTGAGTAGTTTGGGCTACCACTCTTCACTCTTTAGGGGTGAGGAGGGTTCATATATATAAGAAAATTCATTCAAAAAAGTGAGAAAATCTGGAATTGGCTCCTGGCTATGTTTCCAACTAGCTGTGCAACTGTGGACAAGTCTCTTCTCTTTCTGGAGCTTCAGTTTCTCCATCTGGAAAATGAGCAGCTTGACAATAGGCATTATTTAAAGGGCACTTACTATGTGCTTGCTAAGCACTGGGCTACATGCTTTACCTTCATTCTCTAATCACAACAATTGTGTGAGGTTCTGGTATTTTCCACATTTTACAAATGAGGCAGCTGAGGTTTGGGCAAGATAAAAAAAACCTGACCAAAGTTATATAGTTAGGGACAGTAGCCAGCATTTAGACTTTAGGATTTCTTTTAGCTTCAAATCCCACATGCTTTCCATTAAGCCATACAATGTAGATATTTGCTGTCCAATATGGTATCCATAGCTATATAAATAAAATAAAATTAACAACTCAGTTTCTCAGTCATGCTAGTCACATTTCAAGTGCTTGGTACCTACATGTGGCTAGTAGCTCCTGTGTTGGATTGTACAGACCTAGAACATTTCCATCATTGTGGAAATTTCCACTGGACAGCATTGTACCAGATAATCTCAGATTATTTCCACCTTGATCACTCATGGATCTGGTTCCCCAGTGTCTCATAAAGAGGTATGAAAAATTGTTAAATTTATTCTTGTCAGCTGAGAATAGACCTATTTTTTGAACTCCAGTCTGTATGCAACATGTAACCTAGATGGTTTTCCAGAACTAAATGTAGCATCTTGACTAAGCATCTGGTCCTAAAAAGGATTGAGAACACACCATCTGGTTATTATCTGGAATATTGTGACAAGCAGTTTGGATTGAAGATGGCAAGTTGAGAGAGGAAAGAGGAAAGACGATATTAGTGGATGTGATGTCACTGCTGGATGTCATCAGTCAGCTTGACCTGGGTATTGTTTGAGTGATTGACATTCAGGCTAAATGAGTTAATCTGGATAGCCCAGCAATTCTGGATTCCACTTAATGTATCTGAAACCTCATTAACATAAGTACTTAATTGGGAAAATATATAATTGAAGGAGGGAAGAACCTTTAAAATATAAGTATGGTATGAAAATACTTAAGTGACATGACAGTTGTTACGTAACAATGAATCTTTATGAAGAAGGACAGATAATGTGAAAATCTTCACACAGTCTACTTTCACTCCTGGATGAGATTAGGAAAAAGGAAATTAAGAATATGCTGCAGTGGTTGACCTCATGTCATCTGAGGGAAAGGAAACAGATATCGATTATATATTTCCTATGTCCCCGGCCTGTGCTGAGGATTTTACATATGTTGTCTTCCTTAATTCTTACAGCAAACCTATGAAGTAGGATGTATAATATCCATTTTCTCAATGAAGAAACTGAGACTCAGAAAGCTTATATTCTTATATTCCTATCGGTCTTTTTTTTTTTCTACTTCTTTAACGTAGGGTCAACTTGCACACCTAAAAGGAGAGTGACCAACTCTCAGTGTGAGGGCTGTTTTCAAGAAACTATCTAGAATTATCCTGGTAGTAAGTAAAATTTAGGGTAATAGAAAGAGCAGTGAACTAAGGACTAGAAAATGCAGCTTTTGGTCTACCCCTGTGTGTTTTCAAATTATTGCCTATCAGTTCCAACACTTCTCAATACCTATTCTGTGAAAATGGACGGAATTCCATTAAGCATCTCTCCTTTACAATGATCAAGCTGTTAAGCTTTCTCAGGAGATGGTGCTGGAGGGATATTGCAGGAAGAAGGGGCTCTCCTGAAGTTTCCAACTGCTGCAAAGTGGGGGTCAGTAGAGAGGGAGTGAGCTATCTGGTGGGGGCTCTGACCCAGCCACACATCTAGAATACATGGCCCCTCAGTGCCTTTGAAGCCTCTGCCTGGCCTGGCAATAACTTATCTGCAGGTCTCTCAATTTAGGTCTCTCCCTGAAGGCCTCCCACTCATTCTGTCCCCCAGCTTCCCTCTGTAGGCCCCACACCTCTCCCACCTGCTGACTGAAGGTTTGTAACAGAGCTGCTGCTCCCAGCTTCCTCTGCCAGCCCCCATACAGCCTGCTTGCTCCTTAGGGGGTTCCTACTGAGGCAGGCTGGTCCTGCAAAGCTTATTGGTAACCTAAAAGGTTCCCATTCTCTATTCCTACTCCACTAGTTGCTGCTTGCTCCCCACCTGCACTCTGGAGAGTTGTCTCCTGCTTACCTAGTGACTCTAGAACACCAGGCCAAACCAATTTAAGCTAACTTCTCTGCTTAAATTACACCCTTTCCAGTGAGTTTGGAGCCCCTTCCAAATTTGCCCTTCCATGGGTACCTTCCCTCAGCCTCAGGGTACTGTAAAGAATTTCCTTATATATTATAGTTAGTTTTTTTTTTTTTTTTTAGTTTAATACGTTTGGAGTTTAATAAATCTATATAGTGGTTTTTATCTTTTGATTGGGCCCAGACTGATACACTCAGCACTGCTGCTAGTTGGCTCTGTGACTTAACTGGTAGTGGAATATGCTTTGCTAGGCCCTTACAAATATAGATGTATGTTCTCATTTGAACCTTGTAAAGTAGAACTTAATTGTCCTTTTTTTACTGATGAGGACACTAAGATTCAGTGAGGTGTCGTGTTTAAAGTCATTCAACCAGGGAGTGGCAGAGCTTGGAATTGAATTCATTTCTCTTGATTGTAAGTCTGGGGGGGAAAAAAAAAAGCCTTGAATCCCAGGTCACAGGTCCAGATGGAGCTGCTGCAGGTACATATCTTGGTAATACTCCATGGAAAAATTTAATGGTTAAAATGAAGGGTTCCTTGGGGCACCTGGCTGGCTCTGTTGGTAGAGCATGTGACCCTCGATCTTGAGGTCATGATTTCAAGCCCCATGTTGGACATAGAAATTACTTTAAAAAAAGGCGGGGGAGGAATTCCCTGTTACCCATCCACTAAGCACGGTCTGCTAAGAGGGACAATGCTAAGTTGATCTCTTCTGCTTTTAGAGGCAACATACACCACAACTGGATGTACTACTTCAATTTGCCAAGTAACCCAAAAGCTTTGAGCCTAGAGGAAAAACAAAACAAAAACCTTTGCAGCAGGGTCCAACTCAGTCTGCCTGCATGTTCTGAGAAATAACTCCAATTTTTTATGCTCCAATTCAAGGAGTCACCTTTTCTAATAAAGGCAAACTCACATGTCCAGTATTTCATAAAAAATGATGCAATTCTCCATGTAAATATGGTTAGCAGAAATTATACAAGTAGTATGAAAAGTAGGCCATTATTTTTCTCCACAAGGATCCCAAGGGGAAAAAAAAGTCTTTATGAAAGATAGCACTTCTCTCTTGGCCTCAGTTTTCTCATATGTACAACAAAAACAATGGACAAATAATTCTTAATCTAATCTGTGTGAGATTCTAAGGGTAATTAACTAAAAGTGCATCTATTCAGTAGTAGAAATTGGCTAGTCAGAATTTACTGTGCTGTAAATGTAAAATATGTGCTAGGTTTTGAAGATGGTGTGAAAAATGTAAAATATCATTAATATTTTATATTGATCACATGTTGAATGGTATTTTCGATATAGTGGGTAAAATAAGATAGATCATTGAAATTAAATTCACCTGTTTCTTTTTCCTTTTCTTAATATGATTGCTAGAAAGGTAAAAATTATAGCTATGGGTTGCATTAAATTTCTATTTGGTAACACCGAACTGAACAAAGTAATTACAGTTGAATTACTTGTTTAATAACTAGAGGTTTGTACTTCTTGATTCCCTTTATCCATTTTACCCATCCCCCCCACCCAGCTCCCCTCTGGCAGCAACCAGTTTGTTCTCTGTATTTAAGAGTTTCTTTTTGGGTTGGTTAGTTTGTTTCTTCGTTTGATCATTTGTTTTGTTTTTTAGATTGCACATGTAAGTGAAATCATATGGTATTTGTGTTTGTCTGACCTTATTTCACATAATACCCTCTATGTCCATCTATGTTGTCACAAATGGCAAGATCTCATTCTTTTTTATTGCTGAGTAATATATATCACATCTTATTTACCCATTCATCTATCAGTGGACACTGGGTTGCTTTCATATCTTGGTTATTATAAATAATGCTGTTGTAAATATAGGGCTGCATATATCTTCTTGAATTAGTGCTCTTTTTTCCTTTGGGTAAACACCCAGTAGTGGGATTACTGGATCATATGTTATTTCTATTTTTGATTTTTTGAGGAACCTCCATACTGTTTTCCACAGTGGCTGTACCAGCTTACATTCCCAGCAGCAATGCAAGAGGGTTCCCCTTTCTTTCTCTGCATCCTTGCCAACACCTATTGTTCCCTGTGTTGCTGATTTTAGCCTTCCTGACAGGTGTGAGGTGGTATCTCATCCTGGTTTTGATTTGCATTTCCCTGATGATGAGTGATGTTAAGCATCTTTTCTGATTACTATTGGCCAACTAGATGTCTTCTTTGGAAAAATGTCTGTTCAGGTCCTCTGTCCATTTTTTAACTGGATATTTGCTTGTTGATATTGAGTTGTACATGTTCTGTATATATTTTGAATACTAACTCCTTATCAGATATACCATTTGCAAATATCTTCTCTCATTCAGTAGGTTGTCTTTCATTTTGTTGATAGTTTCCTTTGTTGTGCAGTTTTTTATTTTCGTGTAGTCCCAATATTTTATTTTATTTTATTTTTTAGTGTTCAATAATTTATCAGTTGTGCATAACACCCAGTGCTCATCACAACACGTGCCCTCCTTAATGCTCATCACCCAATTACCCCATCCCCCCACCCACCTCCCCTCCAGCAATCCTCAGTTTGTTTCCCAGAGTTAAGAGACTTTCATGGTTTGTCTCCCTCTCTGATGACTTCCCATTCAGTTTTCCTGCCCTTCCCCTATGATCCTCTGCACTGTGTCTTACATTCCAAATATGAGTGAAACCATATCATAATTGTCTTTCTCTTATTGACTTACCTTGCTCAGCATAATACCCTCCAGTTCATCCACATTGATGTAAATTCTGATGGCTGAGTAATATTCCATTGTGTGTGTGTATATATATACACACACCACATCTTCTTTTTCTTTTTTTCTTAAGTTCAATTAGCCAACATATAGTACATCATTAGTTTTTGATGTAGTGTTCAATGATTCATTAGTTGTATATAACACCCAGTGCTCATCGGATCACGTGCCCTCCTTAATGTCCATCACCCAGTTACCCATTGCCCCACCCCCCTTCCCTTCTGCAACCCTGAATTTATTTCCCAGAGTCCAGAGTTTCTCATGGTTCGTCTCCCTCTCTGATTTCTTCCCATTCAGGTTTCTCTCCCTTCCCCTATGGTCCTCTGTGCTATTCCTTATATTCCACATATGAGTGAAACCATATAATAATTGTCTTTCTCTGCTTGGCTTATTTCACTTAGCATAATACCCTCCAGTTCCATCCATGTTGATGCAAATGGTAGGTATTCATCCTTTCTGATGGCTGAGTAATATTCCATTGTATATATGAACCATATCTTTATCCATTCATCTGTCGATGGACATCTTGGCTCTTTCCACAATTTGGCTATTGTGGAAAGCCATTGGACATTGCTGCTATGAACATTGGGGTGCAGATGCCCCCTCAGATCACTACATTTGTATCTTTGGGGTAAATACCTAGTAGTGTAATTCCTAGGTCATAGGGTAGCTCTATTTTTAACTTCTTTTTTTTTTTTCAAAGATTTTATTTTTTATTTATTTGACAGAGAGAGACACAGCAAGAGAGGGAACACAAGCAGGGGGAGTGGGAGAGGGAGAAGCAGGCCTCCCCACTGAGCAGGGAGCCTGATGCGGGACTCGATCCCAGGACCCCAGGATCATGACCTGAGCCGAAGGCAGACACTTAACTGACTGAGCCACCCAGGCGTCCCTCTATTTTTAACTTGTTGAGGAACCTCCATACTGTTTTCCAGAGTGGCTATACCAGCTTCCCTTCCCACCAACAGTATAAGAGGGTTCCCTTTTCTCCACATCCTCGTCAACATTTGTTGTTTCCTGTCTTGTTAATTTTAGCCATTCTGACTGGTGTGAGGTGGTATCTCATTGTGGTTTTGATTTGTATTTCCCTGATGCCAAGTAATGTGGAACATTTTTCATGTGTCTATTGGCCATTTGTATGTCTTCTTTGGAAAAATGTCTGTTCATGTTTTCTGCCCATTTCTTCACTGGATTATTTGGTTTTTTGGGTGTTGAGTTTGATACGTTCTTTACAGATCTTGGATACTAGCCCTTTATCTGATATGTCATTTGCAAATATCTTCTCTCATTCCATAGGTTGCCTTTTAGTTTTGTTGACTGTTTCTTTTGCTGTGCAGAAGCTTTTTATCTTGATGAAGTCCCAGTAGTTCATTTTTGCTTTTGTTTCCCCACACAGAGAGCAGTCACCTGGTCCTGCATGTACCCGCGATGCCCCTCCTGGGGGAAGGCGGAGGGTTGCTGGGTCTCTGCCTCTTTCAGGGCCCTGCATGGAGAGTGGTTGCCCGATAGTGCCGCACTTTGGGGTTTATGGTGAATGGAGCTGAGAGTCCCCTCTTGGGCTTGCTGACTGCAACCAGTTTCCGTGCTTCAATGCTTGGGAACTCTGCCGGCTCAGGTACCCCTGTTCTTTCTGTGACTCCCGGGTTCCTGAGACCACACTCACAGTGTCCCGGCTAGCATTCCTCCCTGTTTCTCCACTTGAGCACCTTTCAGGAAGGGACGTCTCTCACTGGAGCAGACTTGTAAAGGTTCGGATTTTGTGCTCCTGGTCTATATCACTTTCCAGTAGCTGGCTTACAGAGGCTCCCTCCCCCCACCATTTATCTTCCGATATATCCCCTCAGATTCACTTCTCTGCACCCCTTACCTTGCAAAAAGTGGTCACTTTTCTGTTTGTAGAATTCCAGCAATTCTTTTCTTACATTTCAGGCTGAATTCATGGGTGTTCAGAATGGTTTGATAGTTATCTAGCTAAATTCTAGGGACCAGATGAAAGGAGTTCCCCTACTCTTCCACCATCTTGCCTCCCTCCCCCAGTAGTTTAATTTTGCTTTTGTTTTCCTTGCCCAAGGTGACATATCTAGGAAAATGTTGGCTGATGTCAAAGAGGTTACTGCCTATATTGTCTTCTAGGATACTTTTGATTTCAGGTCTCACATTTAGGTCCAAGTATTTACTTTTGGTAGAAAGCTTCTGCCATTTCATGGGTTCTCTGGATTCAGAATCAACAGGAAGGCAGCATGTGATGAAAATTCATATACACGTAGATATAGAATTAATTAAATTAGTTAACATATATATATAACATACATAAAATTATTCGAATAGCACCTGGCATGTATACATGTTAGTGTTGTTGTTATCATCATCCTCATCATTATCATTGTTATTGGCAGTAAAACAGGGAGAATAGAACACTTTCCATGAAATTGTCCAATTGGTGATAGTCTTACTCTGATTAAAAATTCACAAGGAGAAAAGTTAATGAGTGAGACAGGAAGAGAAATACAGTGGCAATGAATGTTTCCCACGTGACTACTGGTACCTGGAGAGGTTTCATGTCACTGGATCTCCAGATTCGTGTCTCTGGCTCTGCAGGGTGTTTGAGAAGTCTTTTTGTCATAGGAAGTTAAAAAAAGGGGAGGGGCAAATAATTGAGAGTGCTGGGAACTAAGAGGGGACATATTTGGAATAAACTTATCTTGTTGTTCAAAGAGGATTAGCCTCTTCAAATGATGCTGATGATAGTACCTCTTGAAATAATGAATGTCTTATGTGAAATCTGTGGAAAGTGTTGGAGCATGCATGGTAGGGATTGATGTGTAATATTCAAATGATACTCTTCTCCTGTGACTCCTGTAATAGATTTTGAGCTATTGGTTAGGGAATTTGCTGGGTAATGCAAGTTACAATGTTTGCAGAGTCCATTTGCAGACCAATGAACTCTGTTGTCAGTTCAACTTGGCTGACTCAGTCCCAGTCGACAGGCTCTTTCAATAATCAGAATCTCAAAAGGCCATTTTGTAACAGATATTTCACAAAGACAGCAGTTTCTCTATCTGATCAGCCATTCTGTGATGTCTTGGACACTAGCTTTTTTATACAATAGCTTCTAAATACCTCAGATGGTTGGGTTCCCAAGCATAGAATCATGGGCCAGATGATTTCACAGGTATCCTCTCCATAAGAGGATTTTTTTTCCCAGGGGAAACTGTGCTGGTAGGGCTCCTAACTCCCTACTTTAGCCGGAGCAGTTTCTCTTGGATCTGTTTTATATACTGAACTTTTGGGGTAATATTTGTTTTAGAATCGGACTCTATTGGCTAAAAAGTTTGCAAACCACCTCTTTATGCTAAAACTCTATTGGTCTCTCTTTTCCAATTAAATAGGATATGTCTTCTAATCTCTGTATGGTAGTTGGGATACTTATGCAATTAGATGGATGTTTGTTTTCTTCAAATTTTAGTGTGTAATCTGCAATGTAATCAGACTAATCCCATTTTACAACCCTTGAATTTTGAGAAAAAAAAGTGTTTATTTTTTCCACTGTAAAAATTGAACTTATATACAACACACACTTGCACAATAATTTAAAATAAAATAATACAATAAGATCTGTGAAAAAACTCAACAGTCTTCATTTTTTCCCCACTCCTCAAAGTCATATATTTTTAACCATTCATATTCTTTTGGTAGTTACTTTCATATTTTAAAAAAATGCTTTTATTGCTACTGCATTATCCACTTGAGAAATTATTTATTTTGTCTTGCTGTGAATAGAGGAAGTCATTGCTCAACACCTCTCTCTTTCCCTCCCCTTCTGTTGCTGGGTGGACTGGGGAGATCCCCAGACCCTGACGCCCCCTCCCAGCCTATCTCTGGTTTGTTGCCAGAGGCTCTTTGTTTCATTGCAAGAAAGAATTCAAGGATGGATCAGACACAGTGGTTGAGTGGTACAAGTGGACGAGTTTATTAAAGTGAGAGTACACTCTTGAGATCTGAGAGCTGGTGAGCTCAAGTGAGAGTTGTGCCTAGCGTTTTGGGGTCTCTATCTTTTATTAACAGTTATTTACTAAGGGGTAGAATATTTGTTATTTGTGGAGGGGATTTCTTGGGGAGCAGGGTTTCATGCCTTTTCTCCCTTACTTGGTCAGGCTCTCTGGCCTTCTTTGTCTAGGGCCTGTCTGGTGTGATCCGGCTTCCTTTGGCTTTGATTTTGGAATACTGCCAAGACAGGTTTCTAACTTTCTTGATAATGGGCCGTGACTCCCACTTTACTGGCCTCCAGACATCCTGTTAAAGCCTAACTGTCTGTTCTAACACTTCTAAGTTCTGATAACTATAACATCCTTTTACTTACCTCTGTTACTTTAAATAATATACTTAATCCCTCTTTCTTACTCCGTTACTCACTTTTGACTGTGGCTCTGTAAGATGAAGATATTAACACTTCTGTTTTCCTTTACTACCTTTAAACCCTTGACTCCTATCAGCCACACCTTCACTTTTCACTGGTAGGGTTGATCACATTACTATTGGTTGATCAAACTACTATTCTAGTCTGGAACCTTAATTAAATCTTGTTGGTGGTTATTATTAAGCTCATTTTATAGTGACAAATGCAAGTGACAAATTCAGGATTTGAACTCAAGTTTCTTGGCTCTGAGTCCATGAATTTTCACATTTCTTTTTTTTTTTTTTTTAAAGATTTTATTTATTTATTTGACAGAGGGAGACACAGCGAGAGAGGGAACACAAGCAGGGGGAGTGGGAAAGGGAGAAGTAGGCTTCCCATGGAGTGGGGAGCCAGATGCGGGGCTCGATCCCAGGATCATGACCTGAGCCAAAGGCAGACGCTTAACGACTGAGCCACCCAGGCTCCCCAATTTTCACATTTCTTATACTGGATTAATATGAGTATTAATTTCTGGTGGCTAGGATAGATCAAGGATGATCCCCTTCTTTACCCTTTTCTCCTAATTTCTTGTCTACTTGGCTTAGAGATTTTTTGTCTACCTACTCTAGACTCCTATTTAGTTAACTCGTTCTATTCCTCTCACCTCTCAAAAGTCCCGGCACATGCAAATCTTGTGAGTAATTTCCCATGTGTATATTTTAGCTATCACTTGATTAGCAGAACCCTTCCCACCCCTATTCCCCTTCTCACCACCATTCAACCCCCCCAAACCCCCTGCACCAAGGTCAAGGAAGGACAAACCAAACTCAGTCCAGTTCTGTTCATAATGGTTCTTTCATCCTGCAGTGTAGAATGCTGGGCTGTCCATTGGAGATGGCAGAATAAAGACTTAGTCATCCACCATAGACACATGACAGAGAAAGTATTTGTACCCTTTGATTCATATTTTTTGGGGCTTGTCAGAATTGCCCACAGTATTATGTTTTCAGTTCTTTTTCAAGGATGCTCTTGCCAAAGAACAGTCACTGAATTGAGCCTTTGTGTATTCTCTGGTGAGAATAAGGGCCAAATGGCCTAAGACATCTGAATCTGCATTTAACCCACTTTCTGAAGAGTTGGAGCGTGTGTGGAAGCTATGATATAGTGTGTTCTCACCCAACAGATGTCAGGCAAGTAGGCATTGACAGTAATGTATGGGTTTGCCAGTCTTACTGTTACTTCTTCTCCATGAACAGAGATCATAGAAAGAACTTTAGGAAAAGGGCTTGTTCTGGAGTTAGATAATGTTGAAAAAAATAAAGAAGATGGAACAAATGAACCCTGATAGAGTAGGTGAGGCTAAGGGTATTAGTCTGCTCTGGATTCCAAATGTGAGTGCATACCCTGGGACAGAGAGGAAGGAAGCAGGAGCAAATAACCATGAAAAGCTACAATTTGAATTTCAGATCACCTCATCCCTTGTTTGAGTCTTAGTGGCCCATAATGTATTAGCTAGAAGAGTCAAGTACTTAACATGCTCAAGAGCTAAGCTGTGTGACAGTAATCCATAAGTGATTTTCAAGCCAACATCAAATACTTTACATGCTTTAAAATAATAATTACCACATAGTAGGTGCTTGTTGTTTGTTATCTCAATTAAGCATTATTTTCCACTTCCTACAGATGAGGAAGTCAAGACCCATAATGGTCAAATAACTTGTCCACGGACGGAAAGTTATTAACAGAAGCAAGCTTCAACCAGATATTTGTTAACTCCAGAAATTGTACTCTTTCCATTTCATGTACTCTGAAACCAGCTTTGTGGGGTTGTTATGAAAAAATTTATAGAGATAGATTAATAATGCATACTGACAATTTAATGGGTAAATACATTGTGACAAAATCACACTATTTTACAGTAATAAGAATGAATGAACTAGACCTGTTGTATACAACAACATGGATGAATCTGACAAATATAAGGTCAAGGGGAAAAAAGCTAGTCACAAAAGATTGCCTACTATATGTACATATTTGTATAAAGTTCAAAAACAGGCAAAAATAAATTACGGTGTTAGAAGCCAGGATACTGGTTACCCAAGAGTGGGGGTATAAGTGAGAAAGTCAGGTGTATTCCGTTTGTGAATATTTATTGAGAATAGTGCAGAGTATTTTTCAGATTATATGTTACATTTTTTTACTAAGTTTTAAATTTTAATTCCAGTATAGTTAACATACAGTGTTGTATTAATTTCAGGTGTACAATATAGTGACTCAAAAATTCTATCACAAGTGCACTCCTTAATTCCCATCACTATTTAATACATCACCCCCTCCCCTTTGGTAACCATTAGTTTGTTCTCTATAATTAAGTGTATGTTTCTTGCTTTCTCGCTCTTTTTCCATTTGCTTGTTTGTTTTGTTTCCTAAATTCCACATGTGAGTGAATGAAATCATATGATATTTGTCTTTCCTGACTGACTTATTTCACTTAACATTATACTCTCTAGCTCCATCCATGTTTTTACAAATGTCAAGATTTCATTCCTCTTTATGGCTGAATAATATTCCTGTTTGTGTGTGTATGTGTGTGTACACACCACACCTTCTTTGTCCATTCATCAGTTGATGGACATTTGGGCTCCTTCCATAATTTGGCTGTTGTAGATAATGCTGCTATCAACATTACGGGGCATATATCCCTTTGAATTAGTTTTTCTGTATTCTTTGGGTAAATACCTAGTAGTGCAATTGCTGGATCATAGGGTAGTTCTATTTTTAACTTTTTGAGGAACCTCCATACTGTTTTTCCAGAGTGGCTGTGCCACTTTGCATTTCCACTAACAGTGCAAGATGGTTCCCTTTTCTTTCTCTGCATCCATGCCAATACCTGTTGTTTCTGGTGTTGTTGATTTTAACCATTCTGACAGGTGTGAGATGATATCTCATTGTAGTTTTTTTTTTTTTTTTAAGATTTTATTTATTTATTTAACACAGAGAGACACAGCGACAGAGGGAACACAAGCAGGGGAAATGGGAGAGGGAGAATCAGGCTTCTTGTGGAGCAGGGAGCCCGATGTGGGGCTCGATCCCAGGACCCTGGGATCATGACCTGAGCCAAAGGCAGACACTTAACGACTGAGCCACCCAGGCACCCTTCATTGTAGTTTTGATTTGCATTTCCCTGATAATGAGAGATGTTGAAAATCTTTTCATGTGTCTGTTGGACATTATGAAGTCTTATCTGGAGAAAAGTTTATTCATGTTTTCTGCCTAATTTTTAAATTGGATTATTTGGTTTTTGGATGTTGAGTTGTGTGAGTTCTTTATTTATTTTGGATACTAACCCTTTATTGGATATGTCATTTGCAAATATCTTCTCCCATTCAGTACATTGCCTTTTAGTTTTGTTGACTGTTTCTTTCACTGTGCAGAACCTTTTTATTTTGATGTAATCTCAATAGTTTATTTTAGCTTTTATTTCCCTTGCCTCAGGAGACATAACTAGATAAATGTTGATATGGCTGATGTCAGAGAAATTACTGCCTGTGCTCTCTAGGACTTTTATGGTTTTAGGTCTCATATTTAGGTCTTTCATCCATCTTGAGTTTATTTTTGTATATGATGAAAGAAAGTGGTCCAGTTTCATTCTTTTGCATGTTGCTGTTCAGTTTTCCCAGCCCCAATTGTTGAAGAGACTGCATTTTGCCCATTGCATATCCATTCCTCTTTTGTCAAAGATTAATTAACCATATTATTGTGGGTATATTCCTGTGTTTTCTATTCTGTTACATTGATCTATGAGTCTATTTTTATGCCAGTACCATACTGTTTTGATTGCTACAGCTCTGTAACATAACTTGAAGTCTGGAATTGTAAAAATTCCATTTTTGTTTTTCTTTTCTTTTTTTTTTAAATTTATGTTTTTTTAGTCACCATACAGGTCATCATTAGTTTTTGATATAGTGTTCCATGATTCATTGTTTACATATGACACCCAGTGCTCCATGCACTACATGCCCTCCTTAATACCCATCACCGGGCTAACCCATCCTTCTACCCACCTCCCCTCTAAAACCCTCAGATAGTTTCTCAGAGTCCTTAGAGTCTCAGAGTCCATAGTCCATAGTCCCCCTCTGATTTTCCTCCCTTCATTTTTCCCTTTCTTCTTCTAATGTCCTCTATGCTTTTCCTTATGTTTCACAAGTAAGTGAAACCATATGAAAATTGACTTTCTCTACTTGACTTACTTCACGTAGCATAATCTCCTCCAGTTCCGTCCATGTTGATGCATATGGTAGGTATTCATCCTTTCTGATGGCTGAGTCATATTCCATTGTATATATGGGCCACATCTTCTTTATCCATTCATCTGTTGAAGGGTATCTAGGCTCTTTCCACGGTTTGGCTATTGTGGACATTACTGCTATGAACATTAGGGTGCACGTGGCCCTTCTTTTCACTACATCTGTATCTTTGGGGTAAATACCCAGTAGTGCAATTGCTGGGACATAGGGTAGCTCTATGAAAAGCCCACAGCAAATATCATTCTCAGTGGGCAAAAGCTGTGAGCCTTTCCGTTAAGATCAGGAACACAATGAGGATGCCCACTCTAGCGACTGTTGTTCAACATAGTACTAGAAGTCCTAGCAACAGCAATCAGACAACAAAAAGAAATAAAAGGTATTCAGATTGGCAAAGAAGAAGTCAAACTCTCTCTCATCGCAGATGACATGATACTTTATGTGGAAAACCCAAAATACTCCACCCCTAAATTCCTAGAACTCATAGAGCAATTCAGTAATGTGGCAGGATACAAAATCAAAGCACAGAAATCAGTTGCTTTCCTATACACTAACAATGTAACTGTAGAAAGAGAAATTAGGGAATCAATTCCATTTACAATAGCACCAAAAACCATAAGATACCTTGGAATAAACCTAACCAAAGAGGTGAAGGATCTATACTGTAGAAACTACAGAACACTTATGAAAGAAATTGAAGAAGACACAAAAGGATGGAAAAACATTCTATGCTCATGGATCACAAGAATAAACATTGTTAAAATGTCTATGCTGCCCAGAGCAATCTATACTTTTAATGCCATCCCGATCAAAATACCAATGGCATTTTTCAAAGTGCTGAACAAACAAACCTAAAATTTATATGGAACCAGAAAAGACCCTAAATCGTCAAGGAAATGTTGAAAAAGAAAAACAAAGCTGGGGCATCATTTTGCCCAATTTCAAGCTATATTACAAAGCAGTGATCACCAAGACAGCATGGTATTCGCACAAAAACAGACACATAGATCAATGGAACAGAATAGAGAGCCCAGATATGGACCCTCAACTCTATGGTCAACTAATCTTTGACAAAGCAGGAAAAAATATGCAATGGAAAAAAGACAGTCTCTTCAATAAATGGTGCTGGGAAAATTGGACAGCTATATACAGAAGAATGAAACTTGACCATTTGCTTACACCATACACAAAGATGAACTCAAAATGGATGAAAGACCTCAATGTGAGACACGAATCCATGGAAGTCCTAGAGGAGAACATAGGCAATAACCTCTTCGACGTTGGCTACAGCAACTTCTTTCAAGACACGTCTCCAAAGGCAAAGGAAACAAAAGCAAAAATGAACTTTTGGGACTTCATCAATATAAAAAGCTTCTTCACAGCAAAGGAAACGGTCAACAACAGAAACAGATAACCCACGGAATGGGAGAAGATATTTGCAAATGACACTACAGACCAAGGGCTGATATCCAAGATCTATAAAGAACTTCTCAAACTCAACACCCAAAAACCAAATAATCAAGTCAAAAAACGGGCAGAAGACATGAACAGACACTTCTCCAAAGAAGACATACAAATGGCTAACAGACACATGAAAAAATGTTCATCATCATTAGCCATCAGGGAAATTCAAATCAAAACCACATTGAGATACCACCTTAGACAAGTTGGAATGGCAAAAATTAACAAGGCAAGAAGTAACAACTGTTGGAGAGGTTGTGGAGAAAGGAGAACCCTCTTAACACTGTTGGTGGGAATGGAAGGTGGTACAGCCACTTTGGAAAACAGTGTGGAGGTTCCTCAAAACATTAAAAATAGAGCTACCCTATGGTTCAGTATTTTTGTTTTTCTTTTTCAAGGTTGTTTTCACTGTTTTGGGTCTTTTGTGGTTCCATACAAATTTTAGGATTGTTTTCTCTACTTTTGTGAAAAATGCTGTTGGTATTTTTTTTTATAAGATTTATTTATTTATTTGAGAGAGAGAGAGCACACAAGTGGGGGGAGGGGCAGAGGGAGAGATAAAGAAGCAGACTCCCCACTGAGCATTGAGACCCAACGCAGGGCTCCATCTCATAACTGTGAGGTCATGACCTGAACTGAAACCAAGAGTCGGGACGCTTAACCACCTGAGCCACCCAGGCACCCCATGTTGACATTTTGATAGCATTACATTAAATTTGTAGATTGTTTTGGCTAGTATAGACATTTTAACAATATTCTTTTAACCTCTGAACAGAGAATGACTTTACATTTCTTTGTGTTGTCTTCAATTTCATTCATCAGTGGTTTAGAGTTTTCAGAGTATAGGTTTTTTCACCTCTTTTGTTAAGTTTATTTCTATATATTTTACTGTTTTTGGTGCAGTTGTAAATGGGATACTTTTCTTAATTTCTCTTTCTGCTGCTTTATTATTAGTGTCTAGGAGTGCAACAGATTTCTGCACATTGATTTTGTATCCTGAAACTTTACTGAATTCATTTATTTTAGTAGTTTTTTGGTGTAATCTTCAGGGTTTTCTATATATAGTATATCATCAGCAAATAGTGACATTTTTACTTCTTCCTTACCAATTTGAAGGCCTTTTATTGCTTTTTATTGTCTAAGTGCTGTGGCTAGGACTTCCAGTATTATGTTGAATAGAAGTGATGAGAGTGGACATCCTTGTTTTGTTCTGTTCTTTATCTTAGGGGAAAAGCTCTAAGGTTTTCCCAATTGAGTATGATGTTCACTCTGGGGTTTTCTTTTTTTGTTTGTTTGTTTGTTTGTTTGTTTTTTAATTTTTTATTCTTATGTTAATCCCCATACATTACATCATTAGTTTTAGATGAAGTGTTCCATGATTCATTGTCTGTGCATAACACCCAGTGCTCCATGCAGAACGTGCCCTCCTCAATACCCACCACCAGGCTAACCCATCCTCCCACCCCCCTCCCCTCTAGAACC
>NC_138385.1:60339906-60361943 GCF_054177405.1 Leptonychotes weddellii
TCCTACCTTCCAGAAAGTGGTCGCTTTTCTCCACTCTGGGGTTTTCATATAAGGCCTTCATTATGTTGAGGTATGGTTTTTGTAGAACTACTTTGTTGAAGTTTTTTTTTTTATCATGAATGGATGTTGTACTTTATCAAATGCTTTTTTATATCTCTTGAAATAATCATATTTTTTATCCTTTCTCTTATTGATGTGATATCCTGTTGATTGATTTGCCAATATTGAACCACCCTTGCATCCCAGGATTAAATCACATAGACTGTGGTTTATAATATTTTAAAATGTATTGTTGGATTTGGTTTACTAGTGTTTTTTTGAGGATTTTTGCAGTTTTTTTTTTGTGTGTGTGTGTGGAGTCTTTATCTGGTCTTGTTTTCAGGGTAATGCTGGCCTCAAATAATGCATTTATAAGTTTTCCTTCCTTTTCTGTTGTTTGGAATAGTTTGAGCGGAACAGGTATTAATTTAAATGTTTGGTAGAATTCACCTGTGAAGCCATCTGACCTGGGACTTTCGTTTTTTGGGAGTTTTTTGATTACTGATTCAATTTCTTTGCTGGTTATTGGTCTGTTCAAGTTTTCTATTTCTTCCTGTTTCAGTTTTGGTAGTTTATATGTTTCTAGTAATTTATCCATTTCTTCCAGGTTGTACAATTTGTTTACACATGATTTTTCATCATATTGTCTTACAATTGTTTGCATTTCTGTGGTGTTGTTTGTTATTTTTCTTCTCTCTTTTGTGATTTTGTTTGAGTATTTTTTTTTTTTTTATGAAACTGGTTAGAGATTTACAAATTCTGTTGGTCTTTCATGGATCCATCTCTTGGTTTCATTGGTCTTTTATATTGCTCTTTTAGTTTTTTTATTTTTATTTCTGTTCTGTTATTTTTTCCTTCTTTTTGCTGGCTTGAAATTTTCTTTTTTGTTCTTCTTCCAGCTCCTTTAGGTATAAGATTAGATTGTTTAGTTGAGATTTTTCCTGAGTCTTTAGGTAGGCCTGTATTTCTATAAACTTCCCTCTTATAATGCTTTAACTATGTTCGTAATATTTTGGATCATTGTGTTTTCATTTTCCTTTGTTTCCATGTACTTTTTGATTTCTTCTTTGACTTCTTGATTGACCCATTCATTGTTTAGTAGCATATTATTTGACTTCCATATATTTGTATTCTTTCCATTTTTTCTCTTGTGGCTAATTCCAAATTTCGTAGCATTGTGATCAGAAAGGATGCATGGTAAGACTTTTATCTTTTTGAATTTGCTGAGCCCTGTTTTGTGTCTTAATATGTGATCTGTGCTGGAGAATATTCAATGTGCACCTTGAGAGAAATGTGTATTGTGCTATTTTAGAATGAATGTTCTGAATATATTTTTTAATATCTCTCTGTTCCAGTGTTGTACTCAAAGCCACTCTTTCCTTGTTGATTTTCTTTTTGGATGATCTTTCCATTGATGTGTATGTTGTTTTAAAGTCCTGTACTATTATTTTATTACTGTTGATTTTTCTGTTTGTTATTGACTATTTTATGTATTTGAGTGCTCCTATGTTGAATGAATAAATACAATTTTTATGTCTTCTTGTTGGTTTGTCCCTTTGTTATATAGTGTTCTTCTTTGTCTCTAGTTATAGACTTTGTTGTAAAGTGTATTTTGTGTGATACAGGTATTGCTACTCTGGCTTTCTTCTAACAGCCATTATGATAAATATTTTTCCATCCCCTCTCTTTTAATATGCAGGTGTCTTTAAGTTTGAAATGAGTCTCTTATAGGCACTGTATGGATGGGTGTTTTGTTTTTTTTATCTAGTGTGTCACAGAATGTCTTTTGAGTGGGGCATTTAATTCATTTACATTCAAAGTAATAATTGATAAATATGTATTTATTGCCATTTTTGTGTTTGTTATGTGGTTGTTTTTATAATTTTTCTCTGACCTTGTCTTTTTCTCTTTAATGGTTTGCTGGTTTTATTTAGTGGTAAACTTGGATTGCTTTCTCTTCATTCTTTGTGTATCTATAAATGATTTTTGATTTGAAGTTAGTAGATTTATATATAACATCTTCTGCATATAGCTGTCTATATTTTTTTTTTTAAAGATTGTATTTATTTGACAGAGAAAGACACAGCGAGAGAGGGAACCCAAGCAGGAGGAGAGGGAGAGGGAGAAGCATGATTCCTGCGGATCACGGAGCCCGATGCGGGGCTCGATCCCAGGACCCTCGGGTCATGACCTGAGCCAAAGTCAGACTCTTAACCGACTGAGCCACCCAGGCGCCCCTAGCAGTCTATTTTGTTGATGGTTACTTATCAACACTGTCTTACTCCTCTTCCTCCCCACATCATCTTTTAGGTGTATGTTGTCATATTTTGCATCCTTTTATTTTGTGATTTCCTTGACTGATTTGCTGATATACTTATTTTTATTGCCCCTGTGATTACTTCTTTTCGAACTGTCACTTATGCCCTCTCCTTTCCATTCAAAGATTCCCTTTAACATTTCATTTCAAGCTGGCTTAATGGTAATATATGCCTTTAGTTTTTGTATTAGAAAGTCTTCATCTCTCCTATTTTGAATGGTACCTTTGCTGGATAGAGGATTTTTGGATGTAGATTTTTCACTTTCAGTACTTTGAATATATCATGCTACTCCCTTCTGGCTTGCAAAGTTTCTGCTGAAAAATCTGCTCATTGCCTAATGGGTTTTCCTTTTTTTTTTCCTCCCTCTTGCTTATTTAAAAATTTTTTTGTTATTCCTACTTTTTTCCATTTTAAATTCTATTTGTCTTGATGCGAGCCTCCTTTGTTTTTTTTTTTTTTAAGATTTTATTTATTTATTTGACAGAGAGAGAGAGAGTGAGAGCAGGAACACAAGCCGGGGGAGTGGGAGAGGGATAAGCAGACTCCCTGCGGAGCAGGGAGCCCGATGCGGGGTTCGATCCCTGGATCCTGGGATCATGACCTGAGCTGAAGGCAGACGCTTAACGACTGAGCCACCCAGGCGCCCCTGGTTGGTTTTGTTAAGGGATCTCTGTGCCTCCTGGATTTGGATATCTGTTTCCTTCTGAAGATTAGGGAAGTTTTCTGCTATTATTTCTTCAAGTAAATGTCTCGTCCCCTTTTCCTTGTCTTCTCTTTCTGGGATCCCTATAATGCTAGTGTTATTTCCCTTGATAGAGTCTCTGATTTCCCTAAGTGTTTTCTAGTTTTGCACAATTCTTTTTTCTCTCATGTGTTCATCTTGATTACTTTCCATTACTTTGTCTTCTAGGTCATTAATTCATTACTCTGTTTCTTCCATCCTGCTATTTATTCCATCAATTGTATTCTTAATTTCGTTTATTGTGTTCTTCATCTCCAGTGGGTAATGTCTCTGTGTTAAGGGTCTCACTGATGTCCTCCACTCATTTCTTAAGTCCAGTTAGTGTTTTTATGATCATTAGTTTAAATTCTCTATCAGGGATATTAATTATATCTCTTTTGCTTGGGTCTCTTGTCATGGTTTGGTGCTATTCTTTCATTTGGGCACATGTCTCTTTGTTTTGTTTTGTTTTGTTTTGTTTTTGTCTAACTCTTTGTGTATGTTTCTGTGGGTTTGGAAAGGCTATGTCTCCTGCTGTTCGCGGTAGTGGCCTTATGAAGAATAAGCCCCATAGTGCCCTGCAGTACAGTGTTCCTTTTCCCCCAGGGCATTGTGCTTCATGTAGTGTCTCCTATGTGTTTTCTGTGTGTGCTCTGCTTTTGAATGCTGGTCTTTTTCTTGCTTCTGTCCAGTTGTCTTCTGAGCCTGTCTTTGTCTCTTGTGGGCAGTCTTTGTCTCCAGCAGGGGTGGCACTCATTTTAACAATATGGAGCTGGTCTGCTTGGAAAATGAGACCTTCCAGTATGGCCATCCTTGGAACTGAGGTCCCCCCAAACACTCAGGTCGGTAGATGGGGTGTTGTTACGGTTTGTGCCAGTCTGGAGGTGAGGTCCTGTTGTGTCAGAACTGAGGCGAGTGTGACTAAGAAGGGCAGATCTTGCCAAAGTGTGGTGGGATGGAACTTGGTGTAAGGAAGTTAGGTAGTAAGTATGGGCACAATGCTGGTTCCCACTAGTGGCCCTGTGTTTATGCTGGAGGTCAAGGGAGGGAGATGACACTTGTAGCTCCTTTGTTTTTGGACTGGTTTCCCTGTGATCCCTACCCCTCCAGGACATGCTCTGAAATGAGTAAGTCACTCTCACTTCCATCTATCCCCAGCAGTTTTCTTTTCTTTTTTTTTTTTTAAAGATTTATTTATTTATTTGAGAGAACGAGAATGAGAGAGAGTACATGAGAGGGGGGAGGGTCAGAGGGAGAAGCAGGCTCCCCGCTGAGCAGGGAGCCCGATGTGGGACTCGATCCCGGGACTCCAGGATCATGACCTGAGCCGAAGGCAGTTGTTTAACCAACTGAGCCACCCAGGCGCCCCCCCCAGCAGTTTTCAAATTGCTCTTTCTTTGTTGCATCTGCACATGCTGTTTTTGGTACTATTCTTTTAAGGGCAGGTTCCCAGCTTCCTAATGCCCTTAGGACTCTACCAGAGCCGAGCCTACTGATTTTCAAATTTCCAAATTTCACTGATTGTAGAAACTCACAAAATTCAGACCCTCTTACTTTCAAAGACAAATGTTATGGGGATTCATTTTTCCTCTGTGGGATCCCTGGTGTGAAAGTCTGTTTTTTGTCCTTCTCCATACCACCAGCTCCCTCCCCACTGCAGACTGCCAAGGTCTGTTTTGTTTCCAGACTGCATCTTCACATTTCATACTGTCTTCTAGGTGTTCTCTTCTTTGCCTTTAGTTTAGATTTTTTTCTACCAGGTTTTAGATTGTTTTCTAGGATATTTTTGCTTATTTGAGTGTTATCTAGTTGTGTCTGTGGCACAAGGGATGCTTAGGGTCCTCCTACTCACCCCACCATCGTTCCAAGCTTCTTTATATGTTACAATTTTGGAAAAATTCATAAAAGAACATTAAAATATTAATATTTCCTTATATCTTTTGCTGAAAGTCTTTTGTGTATGCACATACAGGGAGTCAGTGTTTGAGGCAAAATCTGTGGGTTTATTTTCCTGAATATCTTTACTAAGGAGCTTCCTCCGCTATTATGACTTTCCCCTCCCTTTCCCCCATATGCGACTTTCCCTAAGCAATACATAGTATTGTTTTGCATAGTATAGTAGTCATACCATGGATTGTGGAGCCAGACTACCTGATTTTGCATCCTGGCTCATCAACTTACTATCTTTTGAACTTAGGCAATCCACTTAACTTTTCTGGGCTTAATTTTCTTATCTATCGTGGGATAAATAATGGTACCGAACTTAAAGAGTTTTTGTGAGGAATAAAAGTTTTAATTTGTATATAGTGTTTAGAACAGTGTCTGATACCTAATAAATATTTTGTGTGTTTGTTATTAATGCTTTTCCTGTTTATATAAGAGAAATAATTATTCATTTATTCTTTTTGTAATTTGTTTTTTTGATTCAATATTATATATGTGAAATTCATTTGTGTTCATATATTTAACACAAATTCTTTCATTTTTATTGCTATATGGTACTCCATTGCGAGAATATACTGTCATTTCTTTAAACATTCTTTTATCGATTGATGAAAAAGTTACTTCATGCTAGTGCAAACATTACTCCCATGAAAGTGTTGTACGTGTCTTTTGCACATTTGGAATTTTTTCCAGGGTATATACCTAGAAATAGAATTTTTGGGTTGTAGGGCATGCACATCTTTAGTGGCTATTACCAATTTGTGTCATTACCAGGAGTGTGAATGAATTTTCTTTGCTCCACATCCAAGGAAAACAGAAGCTGATTCAGAAACATGTAAGAAAGTTTCATTCAGCAAATGTTTATTGTGTCTGTATCCCATGAACAGAATAAAAGCAGTTATACTGGAGTGCAAATCTGCTGTCTTGCAAACAGAAAGAACTCTACTTAATACCAAATGAGATCACACATGTAAAGTACCTGCCATACAGTAGTCACCTTTCCTCAATAAATTTAGGAATGTACTGACTCAGGCTAATATGGTAATGTTATTGATAAAAACTTTTTATGAGGTAATCTATCCCCCCAAAATAGAAAAGTATCTGCATTTAGCTTGAAGAGGAGATGGTTAAAGGGGAATATCATCCCAATTGTCTGTGATGTTGAAAGGACTATGCTTTAGAAGGAGATCACATCTGTTTTTCATCTTCCTTGCCATCCTTCAAAAGAGCTGAAGGAAATTGCATCATAAAACAGAGTGACACCAAAAGATTTATCCTTCATGTTGTGATAAAAAAAATGAGTGTTATCTGCCCATAATCTCTACCTTAGTGACCTTTCTACTTGAACTATTTAAAAACATGTTTGTAATTACAAGCGGGACTGTGTTCAAATGAGTGGGACCCACGTGAGCTTGTAACTTTGTCTCTGATAGCAGCTGGCTTCAAACTCACCTCTGGAGAGGATAAGAAATGAGGAAAATCAAGAGCACATAACCTTTGAATTAGATTGTAATATTCAGATTCAAGAAATTAAAGGAGAAATTAAAAAGTACATGGAAGCAAATGAAAATGAAACATAATGTTCCAAAACTTTTGGGATGCAGGAAAAGTGGTTCTAAGGGGAGTTTATAGCAATTCAGGCCTATGTTGTGAAGCAAGAAACCTCTAATAAATAACCTAACTTTAAACCTAAAGGAGCTAGAAAAAGAAAACAGACAAAACTGTAAACCAGCAGAAGGAGGGAAATAGTAAAGATTACAGCAGAAATGAATGATGTAGGAACTGAAAAACTAAACTAATATATATATTACAGTTTAGTATATTAGTATTATTAGTGTATATATAAAATAGTATGTATTATATATGTATATATTAATGTATATAATAATGTTTAACATAACATATATATGTTTTATATATATACGTGTGTGTGTGTATATATATATATATAACCGATCAAAGAAACCAGGAGCTGGTTCTTTGAAATTATCAACAGAATTGGTAAACCTCTAAAGAGGCTCATCAGAAAAAAAAAGGACCAAATAAATGAAATCACAAAGGAAAGAGGTGAAATTACAACCAACACAATTATAACAAATAATTGTAATATTATGAAAAACTATATGCCAACAAATTAGACAACCTAGAAGAAATGGATAAATTTCTGGAAACATGTAACCTACCAAAACTGATGTAGGAAGAAATAGAAAATTTGAATAGGCTGATTAGCAGCAAGGAAATAGAATCAGTAATCACGAAACTCCCACAAACCAAAAGTCCAGGACCAGACGGCCTCACAGACAAATTCTATAAAACATTTGAAGAAGAGTTAATACCTATTCTACTCAAAGTATTCCAGAAAATATAAGAAGGAAAACTTTCAAATTCATTCTATGACGTGAGTATAACCCTGATACCCAAATCAGAGGAAGATACCACAAAAAGAAAAGAACTACCAGCCAGTATCTCTGATGAATATAGATACAAAAATCCTCAACAAAATACTAGGACACCGTAATCCCACAATACATTAAAAATATTCACCACGGGGGCGCCTGGGTGGCTCAGTTGGTTAAGCGACTGCCTTCGGCTCAGGTCATGATCCTGGAGTCCTGGGATCGAGTCCCCCATCGGGCTCCCTGCTCGGCAAGGAGTCTGCTTCTCCCTCTGACCCTCCCCCCTCTCATGTGCTTGCTCTCTCTCAAATAAATAAATAAAATCTTAAAAAAAAAAATATTCACCACAATCAAGTGTGATTTAGTCCTGGGATGCAAGAGTGGTCCAATATTTGCAACTCAATCAATGTGATACATCACATTAATGAAAGAAAGCATAAAGTCCATATGATCATCTCAATAGATGCAGAAAAAAGCATTTGACAAAATATAACGTCCATTCATGATAAAAAGCCCTCAAAATACCTCATCATAATAAAGAGTATATATGAAAAACCCACAACTAACATCATACTCAGTGGGGAAAAACTGAGAGCTTTTCCCCTAAGGTCAGGAACAAGCTAAGGATGTCCATTCCCATCACGTTTATTCAACATAGTACTGGCTGTCCTAGACACAGCAAACAGACAGGAAAAAGAAATAAAAGGCATCCAGGTGGGTAAGGAAGATGTCAAACTTGCAGTATTTGCAGCTAACATGATACTATATGTAGAAAACCTGAAAGATTCCACCAAAAAACTACAAGAACTGATAAATGAACTCAGTAAAGGTGCAGGATACAAAATCAATGTACAGAAATCTGCTGCATTTCTATGTGTTAATAATGAAGCAGCAGAAAGAGAAATTAAGGAATCAATCCCATTTACAACTGCACCAAAAACAATAAGATACCTAGGAATAAATCTAACCAAAGAGGTAAAAGGCCTGTACTCTGAAAACTATGAAACACTGATGAAAGAAAATGAAGATGACACAAACAAATGGAAAAATATTCTGTGCTCATGGAGTAGAAGAATAAATATTGTTAGAATGTCTATACTACCCAAAGGATTCTACACATTTAATGCAATCCCTGTCAAAATACCAACAGCATTTTTCATAGAACTAGAACAAGCAATCTAAAATTTCTGTGAACCACAAAACACCCCAAATAGCCAAAGCAACCTTGAAAATTACAAAGAAAACTTTAAGTAACACAATTCCAGACTTCAAGTTATATTACAAAGCCGTAGTAACCTAAACAGTGTGGTTCTGGCACAAATATAGGCACAAAGATCCATGAACAGAACAGAAAACCCAGAAATGAAGGCACAGTTATATGGTCAATTAATATTTGACATAGCAGGAAAGAAAGCATAATGGATAAATGACAGTCTCTTGAACAAATGGTGTTGGGAAAATTGTTGAGCTACATGCAAAAGAATGAAACTGGACCACTTTCTTACACCATACAGAAGAATAAATTCAAAATGGATTGAAGACATAAATGTGAGACCTTAAACCATAAAAATCCTAGAGGACCACATAGCAATAATGTGTCTGAAATCAGCTGTAGCAGCATTTTTCTAGATATGTGTCCTGAGGAAGGGAAATAAAAACAAAAGTAAGCTATTGGGATTTCATCAAAAAAAAGATTCTTCACACCCAAGGAAATAACAAACAAAACTAATAGGAATCCTACTGATTTGGAGAACATATTTGCAAATTCCTTGTCTGATAAAAGGTTAGTATCCAAAATATATAAATAACTTATACAACTCGGCACTCCCAAAACAAATAATCCAATTAAAAAATGGCCAGAAGACTTAGACATTTCTCCAGAGAAAATATACAGAGGGCCAAGAGACATGTGAAAAGATGCTCACCATCAGTAGTCATCAAGGAAATGCAAATCAAATGTATGATAAGATATCATCTTTCAGTTAGTATGACTAAAATAAAAAGCACAAGAAACCACACATACTGCTGAGGATAGGTAGAAAAATGAACCCTCATGCACTGTTGGTGGGAATGCAAACTGGTTTAGCCACTGTGGAAAATAGTATGGAGGTTTCTCAAAAAATTAAACATAGAAATACCATTAGAAATACCATTTGATACAGTAATTTCACTACTGGTATTTACCCAAAGAAAATGAAAACACCGATACAAAAATATATATGTATTCTAGGGTTTATTGCAGCATAATTTGCATTAGCCAACATAAGTTAGTGTCCATCAATAGATGAATGGACAAAGAAGATGTGGTATATATATACAATGGAACATTACTCATCCTTAGAAAGAATGAACTTTTGCCATTGGTGACAACATTGATGGGCCTAGAGTATATTGTGATAAGTGAAATTAGAGAAAGGCAAATACCATATGATTTCACTTATATGTGGAATCTAAAAAATAATATAAAGAAATAAACAAAGAAATCAGAAACAAACCCATAAATACAGAGAGCAAACTGGTGGTTGCTAGATGGGAGGGGGTAGGAGGAAGGGTAAAATGGGTGATAGGGAATGTGAGGTATTGGCTTCCAGTTATAGAATGCAATCATATGAATGAAGTGTACAGCATAGGAAATGTAGTCAATGGCATTGTAATAGTGTTGTATGGTGACAGATGCTAGCCACACTTGTGGTGAGCATAGCATAATATATAATAGATTCATTGAATCACTGAGTTCTACACCTGAAATTAATGTAACACTATATTTCAACTCTACTTCAATATAAAAAAATATTTTGTATGTAAGGGTAGGTAGGGGAGCTAACATTTGTTCAGTACTTACTATGTATTGCAGTCTATACTGGCATTTAGTTCTCACAATACCTGTGAAGACAATATCATCCCTATTTTGCAGATGAAGAATCCAAGAATCAGAGAGGGTAAGGACTTGTCCAAGGTCACAGAGGTACAAAATAGTAGAGCTAAGATTATACTCTGGTCTGTCTGGTCTCTCCAATTCCAAAGTCATTCTTTTCATCTTGTATAGTTTGGGTACAATTTTGATCTTGCTGTTTGGCTCTAGCTATTAACCAGGAAAGCTTAAAATTCAATGTCCTATAACACAGGTAATTGCAAATTCTTAACTGCTAATTTGCTTTAACAAATTAGTTTGTTGATACTTTAGATTCCAAGGGCTTTGATGATGATTTTCTTTAGTAAGATGTTCAGGAGGAATAATAAGTAGCCAGGAATAAAGTGACTGAGTCAGTTGGGCTTCTTGTTAACTTGAAGCAAAAAAATCATTCCTGGAGAAGCTAAATGGTGGAGTAATGAGTGGACCCTAGGCTTGCCTCATCCCTCGAACACAGGTAGATAAATATCAAATCATTCTGAATACCCCAGAAATCAATCTGAGGACTGACAGAACAAACTGCACAACTAGACGGAGAGAGGAGGCCACATCGTGGAAGGTAGGTGGTGCAGAGATATGATTTGGGGGAGAAACTGATCTTGGGTGCTGCAGAGGGGAGGGGGAGCCCTGGTCATGGAGAGAGGCAGGGGAGAGAGAGGAGTGCACAGGGCATAACATAAGGAAAACACTTCCCCAAAACCATTAACTTGGAAAATAAGAGGGGCAGATTTTCATGAGTTTTTGCAACCATCAAAAATCAAAAACTGGAGTTTTAGAGGTCTGTGGTTTGGATGGTATAAAGCTCTGAGGGCACTGTGGTGCTCCTGTAGAGAAGGCAGGCAGGTAATCTGGGGGCAAAGAGCACAACCTGTGGATCACCTAAGATGTACTGGGAGAGACAGTTCCACCTTCCTGGAGTGCATCTGAGAGAGGTGGCATGACAGGCACCATTTCCCTCTCCTGCCCCTCAGCATAGGCACAGAGACACCTGCTGAGGGTAGCTACCCAGAACACTGGCTCTTTACTACTCTTTGCTCCAAACCCGTTGCTCCTGTGCCCTGGTGTGACTGCCCTTCTGAGTCAAGCCTGCATCAATCCCAGTGTGATGAGACCCTTCCCCAGAGGACCAGCGCTGGTCCCCACCACACCAGGTCCCTAAAGTTTGGAGTTTTAAACCTCAGTTGGCCTGGCTGGAATAGAGCCCGAAGTGCACTGTGCTGGTCCAGGTCGGAAAGCAACCCAGACGTAGACAGTGGGAAAACAGTGATCTGAAAAACAACTACAGCACATGAATGGAAATTATTTGCAATTCTGGGAGGGCTTCTCTGACAGCAATGAGCCAGACTCTCCTCTGCTGGGACAAAGGAGCTGGCTGGCAACATGTCCCTCTCCTTTTCCGCAGCATAAACTAACGTCAGCAAACAGCACAGTGCCAATACTGGCTCTCTCACCTGCTTACACCAACTCCCCCTCCCCTTCATTCTGCTGGTACTGCTTTTCATGGGCAAGTGTGCCTAAGAACCAGCACAGGCGGCCCCTTCCCCCAGAAGACCAGTGCAAACCCCTGAACACATTATGTCTACTGATAATAGAGTTCTTCAGAGCTTCAGTTCTAGTGGAAATACCATCAGGTCTTTTCTAACAAGCAGACCAGAGCACACCTAATTAAAACTTGCCACGCTCTGGCCAAGGTCCAAACACTCCCCACTATAGACAAGGAGAACCTCTGTGGAAGACTGTCCTGAGGGATAGAGCAGCCATAACAGAAGCAAGAGTGCATGCAACATACACCAGAGACACTTCTTGAAGCATCAGGCCCTGGACATTATATGACATCTTCTTCATAAAGCCATTACTCTCAGGAGCAGGAAACATAACAGGCTTTCCCTAAAACACAGAAGAAACCTTGACAAAATGCAAATGTGGAGGAGTTTATCCCAAAAGAAAGAACAAGTAAAGGTCACAGCCAGGAACTCTAATTGAAATGGATATAGTTAGTATGCCTAAGTCAGAATTTAAAGCAACAATCATAAAGATACTAGCTGGGTTTGAGAAAATCATAGATGACACCAGGGATTCTCTTACTGCAGCATTAAAAGAACTTAAAACCAATCAGGCCAAAATGAAAAATGCAAAACGAAGATTTTAAACTGACTGGATGTAATGACCACAAGGATGGAAGAAGCAGAGTAACAAATAAGTGATATACAAAATAGAATTTTGGAAAATAATGAAGCCGTTTAAAAAAGGGAAACAAAAATCTTGGATCATGAAACTGGATTTCATGAACTCAGTGACTCAATGAAGTCCCAGAAGAAGAAGAGAGAGTAAGAGCGGCAGAAGGTTTATTAAAAGAAATTATAGCTGAAAATTTTCCTAATCTGGGGAAGGAAACAGACATCCAAACCCAGGAAGCACAGAGAACTCCTATCAAAATCAACAAAACCAGGCCACCAACCATCTCTATATTGCAAAATATAGAGATAAAGAAAAAAACCCTAAAAGCAGGAAGACAAAAGAAGTCCCTAACTTACAAGGGAAGACACATAAGGTTAGCAGCACATCTCTCCACAGAAATTTGGCAGGCCAGAAGACAGTGCAGTGATATATTCAACATGCTGAATGGGAAAAATATGCTGCCAAGAATATTCTATCCAGCAAGGCTATCATTCAGAATAGGAGAGATAAAGTGTTTCCCAGATAAACAAAAACTAAAGGAGTTCATGTCCACTAAACCAGCCTTGCAAGAAATACTAAAGGGGAGTCTTTGGTAAAAAGACTAGAAAGGAACAGAGAAAACCTCCAGAAACAACAACAAAAGAAGCAATAAAATGGTACTAAATTCATATCTATAAATAATTACTCCAAATGTAAGGGGACTGAATGCTTCAATCAAAAGCCATAGGGTATCAGAATGGATAAAAAACAAGACCCATGTATATGCTGCCCCAAAGAGAATCATTTTAGATACCTGCAGATTAAAAGTGAGGGCATGGAGAAACATTTGTCATGCAAATGGATGTCAAAAGAAAGCCAGAGTAGCAGTACTTATATCAGACAAACTAGATTTTAATTTAAAGACTGTATGTAACAAGAGACGAAGAAGGGCACTACATCATAACAAAGGGGTCTGCCCAACAAGGAGATCTGTTATAAAAACAGACACATAGATCAGTGAACAGAATAGAAAACCCAGAAATACACCCACAAGTATATGATCAACTAATCTTCCACAAAGAAGGAAAGCATATCCAATGGAAAAAGGACAGTCTCTTCAGCAAATGGTGTTGGGAAACCTGGACAGCAACATGCAAAAGAATGAAACTGGACTACTTTCTTACACCATTCAGAAAAACAAATTCAAAATGCATTAAACACCTAAAATGTGAGACCTGAAATCATCAAAATCCTTGAAAGAACATAAGCGGTAAGTAACCTTTTGACATTGGCCCTAGCAACTTCTAACTCGATACATCTCCTGAGGCAAGGGAAACAAAAGCAAAAATAAACTATTGGGATTTCATCAAGATAAAAAGTTTCTGCACAGTGAAGGAAACAACAAAACTAAAAGCAGTCTTCAGAATGTGAGAAGATATTTGCAAATGACATAACTGATAAAGGGTTCTTATCCAAAATCTATAAAGAACTTATAAAATTTAACACCCAAAAAGCGAATTATCTAGTTAAAAAGTGGGCAGAATAATATTCCATTGTATATATGGACCACATCTTCTTTATCCATTCGTCTGTTGAAGGGCATCTCGGCTCCTTCCACAGTTTGGCTAATATGGACATTGCTGCTATGAACATTGAGGTGTATATGGCCCTTCTTTTGACTACATCTGTATCTTTGGGGAAAAAAAAAGGTGGGCAGGAGACATGAATAGACATTTTTCCACAGAAGACATACAGATGCCTAACAGACACATGAAAAGATGCTTAGCATCACTCATCATCAGGAAAATACAAATCAGAACTACAATGTGATACCACCACTCTCACACCTGTCAATGGCTAAAATTAGGAACACAGGAAACAACAGGTTTTGGTGAGGATAAAGAAGAAAGGGTAACTTCTTACCCTGTTGGTGGGAATGCAAACTGGTGCAGCCACTCTTTTTTTTTTTTTTTAATTTATTTAAATTCAACTAGCCAATCATCATTAGTTTTTGGTGTAGTGTTCAATTAGTTGCGTATAACACACAGTGCTCATCACTCTTGAAAACAGTATGGAAGTTCCTCAAAAAGTTAAAAATAGAACTACCCTACAATCCAACAATTGCACTCCTAGGTATTTGCCTAAAGGATATAACAATACTGATTTGAAGGGATACATGCACCCCAATGTTTATAGCAGCATTATTAACAATAGCCAAATTATGGAGAGAGCCCAAATGCCCATCGACTAATGAATGGATAAAGAAGATGTGGTGTATATATACAGTGGAATGTTACTCAGCTATAAAAAAAGAATGAAATCTTGCCTTTTGCAATGACATGCATGGAGCTAGAGAGTATTATGCTAAGTGAAATAAGTCAGAGAAAGACAAATACCATATGCTTTCACTCATGGAGAATTTAAGAAATAAAATAGGTGAACATAGTGGGAAAAAGAGAGGTAAATGAAGAAACAAACTTAAATATAGAGAATAAACTGAGTGCTGCTAGAGGGGAGGTAGGTGGAGGGATGGATTAAATGGGTGAAGGGTATTAAGGAGGGCATTTTTGATGAGCACTGGATGTTGTATGGAAGTGATGAATCAGTAAACCCTACACGTGAAACTAATATTACACTGTTAACTAACTGTAGTTTATGTAAAGCTTGGAAGAAGAAAAAAGATATACTTGTTTCTAAACCTAAAGAAAAAAAAATCATTCCCAAAATTGGATCATGTATCAGTCAGTATTCTCATAAGAAACAGAACAGAGAAATAGAAGCAATAGGATGTTTGTATCTGTGTGTGTGTATGTATTTGTATCCATATATATGTACAGAGAGATTTATATTAAGAATTGGTACATGTGAGGGGCGCCTGGGTGGCTCAGTCAGTTAAGTGTCTGACTCTTGGTTTTGGTTCAGGTCATGATCTCAGGGTTGTGAGATTGAGCTCTGCATTGTGCTCCACTCTGGGTATGGAGCCTGCTTGGGATCATCGCTCTCCCTCTGCCCCTCCCCCCCCACATGCTCTCTCTCTCTTAAAAAAAAAAGAAGAAAGAGAGAGAGAAAGAAAGAAAGAAAGAAAGAAAGAAAGAAAGAAAGAGAAAGAAAGAAAGAAAAAGAATAGGTTCATGTGATTGTTCAGGCAGGTAAGTCCAAAATCTGTAGGGCAAGACAGCAGCCTGGAGAAGAAGCAGAGAATTGATACTGCTGCTCGAGCCTGAAGGCATTCCCTCTTCCTTGGGGAACCTCAGTCTGTTTTTCTTCTAAGGGCTTTAACTAATTGAATGAAATCCATCCACATTACAAGGTGTAATCTGCTTTACTTAAAATCTACTGATTTAGATGTTAATTGCATCTAAAGATTACCTTCATAGCAACATCTAGACTAGTGGGTTTTTTTTTTAAGATTTTATATTTATTTAGGAGAGAGAGAGAGAGAGAGAGAGCATGAGCCGTGGGGAGAGGGAGAGGGAGAAGCAGACTCCCCACTGAGCAGGGAGCCTGACACGGGGAGTCGAAGGCAGATGCTTAACCAACTGAGCCATCCAGACACCCCTAGATTAGTGTTTGACCAAAAGTCTAGGTACCATAGCCTAGCCAAGTTGACACATAAAATTAATCATCATAACATTATAACATCATTTGTTATTGATTTAAGGACTCTGGAGTTAGGCAGTTCTAAGTTGCAATCAGTGGCCTCTAGATATTTTCTCTATGATTCTCTTCGACTTTGCCTTAAGGTCATAACATGATTGTCACCGCTCAACACATCACACCCTCACATATTTGTATCTTAATCAGGAAGGAAATAAAAGGGCTTTTTTTCATATGACCTATTCTGTCTTTTATCCAGAGAGAAAAATGTCTTCCTAAAGCCACCTTCGGATTTCCCCTTTTATCTCATTGGCAAGAACAGAGTCATAGGTCAAATTTTAGGCAATAATTGAAAAAGAGAAACTGAAGTACTAAGATTTCCCCTTGGTCTTGCTTTCCCAGAGAACATTGCTACCTGCCTGATATCCAAAGAAACACTAAGGAATAAGAAGGATGGCTGTGGGCGCCTGGGTGGCTCAGTCGGTTAAGCGACTGCCTTCGGCTCAGGTCATGATCCTGGGGTCCCGGGATCGAGTCCCGCATCGGGCTCCCTGCTCAGCAGGGAGTCTGCTTCTCCCTCTGACCCTCCTCCCTCTCATGCTCTCTGTCTCTCATTCTCTCTCTCGCAAATAAATAAATAAAATCTTTAAAAAAAAAAAAAAAAAAAAAGAAGGATGGCTGTTAGGTCGGCAATAAAAAGTGACTGCCATAATGGCCTTTTAAATATAGAGATTTTGGACCCTAACCAAAAACCTCCGGAATATGCACAAAGGTCAGGAAATAGTAAAATTCTGGTTATCTGCCTGCAGTAGTTTTCATGTAATAACCACAGAAGAGGTTTTTTTCATATCTTGTCTTCCGAGGAGAGAGGGAGAGCCAGAGAGGGAAAGTGACTCCTCCAATGTCTCATAGTAAGCTAGTGGCAGAGCTAGAATTAGAACCCATATTCTTTTGATTCATGCTCTTTGTATCACATTTGGTCCTGGATTCAGAATATCTTAATCACTTTAAAAATTATATGGATGGGCACCAGGGTGGCTCAGTTGGTGTGTCTGCCTTCGGCTCGGGTCATGATCCAGGGTCCTGGGATCAAGCCCTGTGTCGGGCTCCCTGCTCGGTGGGGAGCCTACTTCTTCCTCTCCCACTCCCCTTGCTTGTGCTCTCCCTCTCTCTCTCTGTCAAATAAATAAACAAATAAATAAAATCTTTAAAAAAATTATATGGAAATTTTTCCTACCTATATAACATAGCCATGTTGTGGTTTTCCAGTTAAAAATTTAACATAATTTGACTTACTGTTTTCCATTCATATTGTAGTTTATATTTGGTAGTAGAAGGGACTTTCAAAGGTATAAGTCTAATGTCACTTTACAAATGAGGAAACAGAGGCTTACATGACTGACCCTAGAGGCAAAGCTTGTTAGTGGGGGAAATAGGACCAGAACCCAGGTCATCCTACTCCTATTCAGGTGTAATCATACTTCCCTTCAAAGGTATTGCATAATTATGATATATTAGACAGAGCTCAGCTTTACTGTGTATACTCTAATCACTTATAATATTATTGACATCCTTGAAAATTCAAGTAGGGCAGTACTGCTGTGTTAACTTTGTAGGCTCAAAGTCATGCCTCTTCTTTAACCCTTCCCTACTTCAGTCATTTCCCTTCAGACAGAACCAGGTGCACCTATGTGCACCACAGTTTCCTTATTTGGAAAAAAAAATTAGGGGAATGAGTGACATAGTTCAGACATTTTACTTCTGAAGTTCTATAAATTATACAAACAAGATTGGAACCAATAGCTGGGTCTATAGATTGCCTGTCTGAAAATCAAGGAGTTCCTTTTTAATTTAAGCCAATATCTATCCAGACACCTTAATTAATAGAACTTTTTGTTTCCTCGCCTATGTTTTAACCAAAACAGGTATCTAAGGATTCTTTTAACTGGCATTATGTCATCAGTCCTAACAGGCACAACAGTCCTTGAGGAGGTCTACATTCCAAAGCCAGATTTCCCCTGAAAAGGCTCTCCAGGAAATGAGTCTCCACACAGTAGAGTATACTTTCCCAAGATGGCATGTCCAAAGATTTTTTCTTTTGCTTAGTTATTTGTGTAGCTTTTGTGTGTGAGAGAGGAAATGTACTGAGCTGCTTCTTACATACTTCTCTCTTATATATAAGCAGTTGACATTATTAGGCAGTAACAGTGAAAAAACAACTTTAAGCCCAAACTACAGTTTTCTACATTGTCTCTTTTCAGCTTTGCAATAACTCTATGATATAGGTACTATTATTATCTTCATTTTGCATATGAGGAAATTGAGAGGCAGGGAAATAACCTTAAGTAAGCTGGTACTTGATTCAAGGGTAAATTCTCATACTGGGAAATAAAGGGAAATTGTTGCTAGATGAAGTTACCTGCTGAAATGAATGACAATTTAATTTGGCCTCCAATTTTTATTCCCTGGAGAAATGTATCATGGCCACAAAATACTTTTCTGGGAACTCTAGAAAACCTTGTGTATTCGTTAGCTATTGCATTAAGAATTCTGCATAACAAAATACTCCCAACCTCAGTGGAATACAACATTAAGCATTTATTTCTAGCTCACACATCTATGTGTTGATTGTGGTAGCTCTGTTGACCTCAAATGGGTTTAAATGGCTTGGCTAAGGCCATAAGTGCTATTTAGTTCTGTTCCATGTGGCTATTTTTCAAAGATTTGGGGTACTGGGGCATATTCTTCTCATGATGAGGGCAGAAGTCCATAGTGGGTAAGCAGAGAAATGTGAGGTCTTTTAAAGTTTTAAAACTCTCACACTGTTACTTTCTCATCAATTCCACTGGCCAAAACAAGCTGTATAGCCTAACATCAGTTCAGCAGTACAGTAATTTCTGCCTCTAATGGGAGGACTGCAAAGTTACATGACTCAGTAGAATGGCACAGGGAAGGGGGAAGATTTGGGAACAGTAATTCAATCTACCATGACCTGGCTGAGCATTAGTGGTGATAGAGTCAGAAGGTGAGAGTTAGAAAAGATCTTTTGATGGAAACAAAGAGATGTAGTAAGAAGAGCCTTGGGGTCAGGATATTTGGGTTTGAGTACTAACCTTGGCACTACTTGGTAGGACTTTGATGAAGTCATTTTTTTCTTATGATATTTCAACATTAAGAGTTTATGAAGCCTCTTTATTAAGTATTTCATTTTCTAGATAAATTGCTGAAACAAGAGGGGTGAAGTCATTAGCCTGATTTCAAATAGCTAGGTAGAAGCAGAGCCATGACTAAAACCTAGGGTTCTATTTTATTCCTATGTATTCATCACTACAGAAAAGGAAATATTTGGAGGTGGTGTGAAGAGAGTTTTCAGCCCTCCTCCTTTCCTCATGAAATTGAAGTTGTTTTACTGTGATTCCATTTCCCACAGTGCAACGCTCATGTTTTCCATTTCTTCCAAGGGCTGAACAAGAGGAAGTAGTGCGAAGTCATAATAGGAGGGATTGAAGTTCAAGCTGAGCTAGTTACTTCCTAAATGGAACAGCATTTAAATGCTGTATGTTAGGGAAACTGTTAACATTGCTTTCCTCAAAGATCTTTCAGAAAGGCATCTGCTGCTATGTGATGTGTTAAGGGGAGTTATTGTCAAAGCAGCAAAGTGGGGTAGATATGATTCATGACCTCTTGTAGTTTTGTGGTACTACAACTCTGTATGTATAGTTGTTTAATCGTTAAACATTTACATAGTGCTTATTTTGTGCCAGATACTCTTCTAAGTACTCTACAGATATTAAATTACTTAATTCTCAAAACTAGCCTATGAGGTAGAGACATTTATTCCTCTTTTAAAGATTAAAATAAACATTTGCTACAACATCGATGGGCCTAGAGGGTATAATGCCAAGTGAAATAAGTCAGAGAAAGAAAAATATCATATGGTTTCACTCATATGTGGAATTTAAAAAAACAAAAGAAATGAACAAACTAACAAAAGAAGACAAACAAGAAAAGACTTAAATACAGAGAGCAAACTGGTGGCTGCCAGAGGGGAGGTGGGAGGGTGATGGGTGAAATAGATAAAGGGAGTTAAGAGTACACTTATCTTGATGAGCACTGAGTAGTGTATAGAGTTGTTGAATTATTATATTGTACACCTGAAATTAATATAACACTATGTTAATTATACTTTAATAAAAAAGGAAAAATAAATTAAACAGTAACAAAACAAGCAGAAACAAAAGTATAAGGCACAGGGAGGTTACATAACTCTCACAGTCATGTACTGGAAAGGAACAGAACTGGTACTTGAACCCAGGTAGTGTGGTTCCATGGTCCATGTCCTTAACTACTGTGCTATGCAGTACCAAGAATCAAGGCACAGGGCAGTATCAAGGCACACAGAACTCACAACTGAACAGACCATCTCTGCTATTTTCACTGGTTCTGTGAGATGAGAAATTCTTTCACCACTCTGAACCTCAGTTTCATCTGTAATACGTAGATGATAATTATACACTACCTCACAGGGTTGTTGTGAGCATTAAATGAGATAGTGTATAAAACATGCTTGGGACTGAAACATTAGTTCCATTTTAGTGAATTACTTCTATCAATTTTTAAAATGTCTTTCTAAGTATTCTTTTTCTTTTTTAAAGATTTTATTTATTTGAGAGAGAGAGTGAGAGAGAGAAAGAGCACAAGAGGGGGGAGTGGGAGAGGGAGAAGCAGACTCTCTGCTGAGCAGGTAGCCTGATGCGGGACTCGATCCCAGGACTCCAGGATCATGACCTGAGCCAAAGGCAGTCGCCTAACCAACTGAGCCACCCAGGCGCCCATCTTTCTAAGTATTCTTTTCAACACTTCATAACCTTAGTTTGTTTGATTTATCCATATGATTTATTCTTTAGCAGCTCTGTAAGATGATTTGGTATTGCCATCTCCGTTTGACACAAGGCAAAAACAATGAGGCAATTTCCCTCGGGGAAGAGATTAAAAGCCAGTGACCCCATATGTCTTGGCTGTCTGAAAAGTTGCTGAGCTGTGCCATCTCCTTTTTCCTAGGTTATCTTTACCTTAAAAATGGTACTGAATATGAATTTTATCTGTAGTGTTGAGAATAAATCTTATATTATGGTTTTGAGTTTGCTAATTTATGTTCATTATTTCTTCTCTGAACCCCCAACAAGAAATTATTAAATCGTTTCTTGTGCCCTTGTGAAGAAGGGCCTGAGTATGTTGCTAAATACCAGAGTCCCATGTCTGTAGACAGGAGCACCATCCTCCTATACAAAGAATACTACACTATCTACAAAAAGCTCACATACCAGCATGTGCTGCATGCTGGGGTCCCCAGGGAATGTGCAAGTGGGTGGAGGAGTTATATAAGCTCATATCCCCTTCCAAGAGGAAGGAAGAGAAGGACAACAGCTGTCAGCTCCACAGCTGGTCTTGCCAGCCCAAATGATCCCAGCTTCATTAGGCCAGAGAAGGAGCCTCCTCAGCACATTAGAAGGGAGATTTCCTGAACCAGATCCAATGTCTTAAACCTTTGGCAATTTATGTTAACTTCCTCTAGCTAGGACAGAAGTTTGTTGGCTCAGGCTGTCTGGACATAGTGTTCTCTAGGCATTTTGTATGGTCTTCATCTAGTTGCTCATCTATAGGAAGCTCTCATGGTGGAAGAGTTCAAAGCCTACATTACACTCAGACTTTTGGTTGGACAGTTGCTCTTGCCTCAGTGTCAACTTCAATCCACTAGACTACAAGTATATAAATAAGAAAATCTGCAAGGACACATAAGAAGCAGCAATCTTTGTTAAGTGATTTGTTCTTCATTTACTCCAGTTCTCTTTATTTGTGGAAGATGTTGTCACCACATTAATTAACTTCAGCATTTCTTTTTACAACTGAAAGGAATATTGGACTTTTGGGGTACATCTCTCTTTTTTTTTTTT
>NC_138385.1:60362443-60378063 GCF_054177405.1 Leptonychotes weddellii
AGATTGTTCATTGCTGGTGTATTGAAACACAACTGATTATGTACCCTGCAACTTTGCTGAATTCATTTATTAGCTCTTGTAGATTTCCTGTGGATTTTTAAAAATAAATTTGTAAATATAGAATCATGTCATTTCTGAAGAGACATCATTTCACTTCTTCCTTTCCAATATGGATGCATTTTCTTTCTTTCTTTCTTTCTTCCTTTCTTTTTTTTCTTTCTTTTCTTTTCTTTCTTTCTCTTTCTCTTTCTTTCTTTCTTTCTTTCTTTCTTTCTTTCTTTCTTTCTTTCTTTTTCTTTCTTCTTTCTTTCTTTCCTCTCTCTCTCTTTCTTTCTTTTTCTTTCTTGCCTCATTGCCCTGCTTAGAACTTCCAGTACAATGTTGAATAGCAGTTGTGAAAGAAGGAGTTCTTATCTTGTTTCTTGACCTTAGGGGGAAAGCTTTCAGCCTTTTGATATTTAATATGATGCTACCTGTGCAGTTTTAATAAATGCCCTTTATTATGTTGAGGAAGTTCCCTTCCATTCCTAAATTTCTGGGTGTTTTTATTATCAAAGGTTTTTGAATTTTGTCAGATGACTTTTTTGCATCAATTCAAACGATCATGTGTTTTTTTCATTCTATTAATATGGTGTGTTAGATTGATTTTCTATTTTTATTGAAGTATAATTGACATATATTAATTTCAGTTGTACAACATAGTGATTTGACATTTATATACATTATGAAATGATCACCATGATCAGTCTACTTACCATCTGTCACCATACAGTATTATTTACAGTATCATTGTCTATATTGTCTATAGTGTACTTTACATGCTTGTGATTTATTTACTTTATAAGTGGAGGTTTGTACTTAATCTCCTTCACCTATTTTGTCCATTCTCCCAACACTTCCCCTATGGCAACCACCAGTTCTCTATGTTTATGAGTCTTTTTCTGTTTTGTTTTGTTTATGTTTGTTTTGTTTTTTAGATTCTACATATAAGTGAAATCACACAGTATTTGTCTTTCTCTGACTTATTTTACTTAACATAATACCATCTAGGTATGTCATGTCACAAATGCTAATATTTAATTCTTTTTATGGCTGAGTAATATTCCTGTGTGTGTGTGTGTGTGTTGTGTGTGTTGTGTGTGTGTAAAACCTCTTTGTTATCCATTCATTTACCAATGGACGCTTGGGTTGCTTCTATATCTTGGCTGTTGTAAATAATGCTACAGTGAAGATAGGGGTGCATGTATCTTTTTATGTTTTAATTTTTTTTTTTTTGGATAAATACTTTGGAAGTAGAGTTGCTGTATCATAATGCAGTTCTATTTTTGATTTTTTGAGGAAACTCTGTAATGTTTTCCACAATGGCTGCACCCTTTTACGTTCCCAACAACTGTGCACAAGGGTTCCTTTTCCTCTACATCCTTGCCAACAGTTGTTATTTCTTGTCTTTTTGATTAATAGCCATTCTGACTGGTGTGAAGTGATATCTCATTGTGGTTTTGATTTGTATTTCCCTGATAATGAGTGATGTTGAGCATCTTTTCATGTGTCTTTTGGACATCTGTGTGTCTTCCTTGGAAAAATGTCTGTTCAAGCCCTCTTTCCATTTTTAATCAGATTATTGTGTTGTTTTTTTTTTTAGGTTGAATTGTATGAGTTCTTTATTTTGGGTATTAACCCTTTATATAAGATACATAGTTTATCAGATATATAATTTATAAATTTCTTCTCCAACCCAGTTGGTTGCTTTTTGTTTTGTAGACAGTTCCTTTACTGTGTGAAAGCTTTTTAGTTTTAGTCCCAATAGTTTATTTTTGCTTTTATTACCCTTGCCTGAGGAGGCAGATCCAAAAAAATATATCACTAAGACTGATATCCAAGAGCTTACTATCTATGTTTTCTTTATCATATTTAGGTATTTAATCCATTTTGAGTTTATTTTTGTATATGGTGTAAGAAAGTTGTCCAGTTTTATTTTTCTGCAGTAACCTTACAGTTTCCTCAACACCATCTAATGAAGAGACAGTCTTTTCCTCATTGTAAATTTTTGTCTATTTTGCCATAGATTAACTGACCATATAAATGTGAGTTTATTTTTGGGCTCTCTATTCTTTTTTTTTTTAAGATTTTATTTATTTATTTATTTATTTATTTGAGAGAGAGAGAGAGAGACAGAGCTAGCAGGAGCAGGGGGGAGGGGCAGAGGGAGAGGAAGAAACAGACTCCCTGCTGAGCAGGGAGCCCTACGCAGGACTTGATCTCAGGACCCTAGGATCATGACCTGAGCCAAAGGCAGATGCTTAACCAACTGAACCACTCAGGTGCCCTGGGCTCTCTATTCTGTTTCATGGATCTATATGACTGTTTTTGTGCCAGTACCACACTGTTTTGATTACTGTAGCTTTGTATATCTTGAAATGTGGGATTGTGATATCTCCAGTTTTGTTCTTCTTTTTCAAGATTGCTTTTGCTATTCAGGAACTTGTGTGGTTTCATATGAGTTTTAAGATTATTTGTTCTAGTTCTGTGAAAAATGTTAGTATTTTGATAGGGATTGCATTATATGTGTAGATTGCCTTGGGTAGTAGGGACATTTTAACAATATTAATTTATCTAATCCATGAGCACAGTATATCTTTCATCAATGCATTATAGTTTTCAGAGTATAAGTCTTTCAACTCTTTGGTTAAATTTGTTCCTAGGGTTTTTTTTTTTTTTATTTAATTGTAAATGGGATTGTTTCCTGCTAATTCATTATTAATACATAGAAGTGCAACAGATTTCTGTATATTAATTTTGTATCTTGCAACTTTACCTAATTCACTTATTACTTCTAATAGATTTTTTGTAGAGTCCTTAGGGTTTTCTATATATAGTATCATATCATCTGCAAATAGTGAGTTTTACTTCTTTTCAATCTTGATGCCGTTTACTTCTTTTTCTTGTCTAATTGCTGTGGCTAGGACTTACAGTACTATGTTTTATAAAAGTGATGAGAATGAACATCCTTGTCTTGCTCCTGATCATACAGGAAAAGTTTTCAGCTTTTCACCATTGCATACAGTGTTAGCTGTGACTTTGTAATGTATGACCTTTATTATGTTGAGATATGTTCCCTCTATAGCCACTTTGTTAAAAGTTTTAAATTTTAAATAGATGTTGAATTTTATTGAATGCTTCTTCTGCATCTGTTGAGATCACATGATATTTAGCTTTCATTTTGTTAATGTTTTGTATCATGTTGATTGGTTTGCAGATATTGAACCACCCTTGCATCCCAGAAATAAATCCCACTTTGATCATAGTATATGATGATTTTAATGTGTTATTTAATTCAGCTTGCTAATATTTTGTTCAGGATTATTTGCATCTATGTTCATCAGGGATATGGACTTCTAAATTTTTGTTCATCTCTCTCTGGTTTTGTTATCAAGGTAATGTTGGCCTCATAGAATAATTTTGAAAGCATTCTTGACTTTTCAATTTTTTTTTTTAATTTGAGAAGAATAGGTATTTACTCTTAATTAAATGGTAAAATTCATCTGTGAAGGCATCTAGTTCTTGACTTTTGTTTTTTGGGAGTTTTTTGATAACTGATTGTTTTACTACTAGTAATCAGTCTTTTCAGATTTTCTATTTTTTCCTGAGTCATTCTTGGAAGATGTATATTTCTAGGAATTTATTCATTTTTTTATAGGTTGTCCAATTTGTTGGCATATGATTTTTCCTAATAGTCTATTTTTTTTTTTTGTATTTCTATGATGTCTGCTTCAACTTCTTTCATTTTGAATTTTATTTATTGGAGCCCTCTTTCTGTTTTCCTTGATGATTCTGGCTAAAGGTTTATAAGTTTCATTTATCTTTTTAATGAACCAGCTTTTAGTTCCATTGGTCTTCTTTATTGTGTTTTTAATTTCTATTTTATTTATTTTCACTCTGTGCTTTATTATTTCCTTCCTTCCACTAACTTTGGGCTTCAGTTGCTTTTCTTTTTTTTAGTTACTTTGGGTGCAAGGTGAGGTTATTTATTTGAGATTTTTCTTATTTCTTGAGGTAGGCCTGTTTCACTATAAACTTCCCTCTTGGGATGTTTTGCAGCATCCCATAGATTTTGTAATGCTGCGTTATCATTTTCATTTGTCTCACAAGGCATTTTTTGATTTCCTCTTTGATTTCTTCCTTGACCAATTGTCTAGTATCATGTTGTGTATCCTTCATGTGTTTTTGTTTTTTCCAGTTTTTCCCTTGTAATTGATTTCTATTATCATACCATTGTGGCTACAAGAGTTGCTTGATATGATTTCAGTCTTCTTAAATTTATTGAGACTTATTTTGTGGCCTAACGTGATCTATCCTGGAGAATGTTCCATGTGAACTTGAAAAGAATGTGTATACTGTTATTTTTGCATGGAATGTTCTCTATACATGTATTGGTCCATTTGGTCTAATGTGTTATTTAATACCAAGATTTCCTTATTGATTTTTTATCTGGATGGTCTATACATTGATTTAAGTGGGATATTAAAATCCCCCTTTATTACTGTATTGCTGTCAGTTTCTCCCTTTAGGTCTGTTAATATTTTCCTTATATATTTACTGCCCCTTTTTGTGTGCATGTATATTTATAAATGTTATATCTTCTTGCTGAATTGACCCCTTTATCACTATGTAGTGCCCTTCTTTTTTTAAATTCCAGTCGTTGTTTTAAAGTATGTTTTCTCTGATATGAGTATAGATAGCTACACCAGCTTTCTTTTTGTATGCATTTGCATGGAAGATCTTTTTTCATCCCTTCACTTTCAGTCTGTGTGTGTCTTTATATCTGAAGTGAATCTCTTGTAGGTAGCATATAAATGGATCTTGCTTTTTTATCCATTCAGCCACCCTGTGTCTTTTGGTTGGAACATTTAGTCAATTTTTATTTAAAATAATTATTAATATGTATGTACTTATTGCCATTTTGTTCATTATTTTCTGGTTGTTTTTGTAGTTCTTCCTTGATCCTTTCTTCTCTTGCTCTCTTCCTTTGTGATTAAATGATTTTTTTAGTGCTGTGTTTGTATTCCTTTCTCGTGTGTGTGTGTGTGTGTGTGTGTGTGTATTATAGGTCTTGGGGTTTTGGCTACCATGATGTTTATATATAACAATCTATGTATACAACAGTCCATTTGATGTTGATGGTCGCTTAAGTTTGAATGCATTCTAAAAGCACCACAGTTTTACTCCCTCCCCCACTGAGACTGTGTTTTTCTAACCATATTTTAAATCTTTATTTTGTGTATCTATAAACTAATTATTGCAGATATAGTTGGTTTTGCTACTTATGTCTTTTGACCTTCATACTAGCTTATAAATGGTTGTCATTACCTATATGTTTGCTTTTAAAAGTGGGATATTTTTTTCTTTCATAATTTTCTTCTAGCAATAGCCTTTTTTTTTGCACTTCAAGAAGTCTTTTTAACATTTCTTCTAAGGCTAGTTTAATGTTGCTGAAGTTCTTTTACTTTTGTTTTTCTAGGAAACTATTTTTCCTTTAATTTAAAATGACAGTCTTGCTGGGTAGAATATTCTTGGTTTTAGGTTTTTTCCTTTCTCCACTTTGAATTGATGATCATTCCACTCTCTCTAGCCTGCAAGGTTTAATGCTGACAAATTAGCTGATAGTTTTATGGGGGTTCCCTTATACATAACTAGTTACTTTTGCTGCTTTTAAGGTTCTCTTTCAGTTTTGACATTTTAATTGTAATGTGTCTTGATGTGGACCTCTGTGGCTTCATCTTGTTTGGGGCTCTCCGTGTTCGTGGACCTGGATGTCTGTTTCCTTCCACATATTAGGTAAGTTTTCAAGAACATTTCTTCTAATATATGTTCTTCCCCCTTTTTTCTCTATTCTGCTTCTTGGACCCCCAAATGTGAATGTCAGTATACTTAGTGTTGTCTCAGAGGTCCCTTAAACTATTCTCATTTTTTAAAATTCTTTTTTTATTTTTACTATTCCATTTGGGTGACTTCTACTAACCTGTCTTCCAGATTGCTGATCTATTCTTCTGCATCATCTAACCTGGTATCGATTCCCTCTAGTATATATATTTTTTCATTTCAATTATTGTGCTCTTCAGCTCTGATTTTTTTTTCTTATATATCTTCTGCCTCTTTGTTGAAGTTCTCACTGTATTTATCCATTCTTCTCCTGAGTTCCCTTCACATCTTTATGACCATTATTTTGACCTCTTTAGCAGGTTGATTAATAATCTCTGTTTCATTTAGTTTTTTTCTGAGCTTTTGTCTTGTTCTTTTGTTTGGAACATATTATTCTGTCTTCTCATTTTGCCTGACTCTCTTTGTTTCTATGAATTAGGTAGATCAACTGTATCTCCCAGTCTTGAAGGAGTATGCATATGTACAATGTGTCCTGAACATCACAGAAATGCAATCTCCCCCTGTCACAAGAACCAGGCCCTCCAGAGGTGTTCCCTTTGTGGGCTCCATACACTCTTCTCTTGTAGCTGGGCTATGATTAGTGTGGGTGTGCTGGTGGGCAGGACTGGCCCCCAAACTGGCTGGCTGCAATACCTGCTATGGCTGTGATTGCGCTGGTAGGTGGGGCTGGATTCCAATGAGGCTAGCTAAGAGGCCTGGCTGTGGTTGCTGAGGTCATAGTTTTGGGTGGGGTTAGCCCTCCACCACAGCTGGCTGCATGGCCTGGCCATGACTGTTGCAGGCGTGCTGGTGGGTGGGGTTGATACCCCTCAGTGATGGGAATGTTTTCGGATGTTGTGGTTCTAGGTGGTGGCCACTTACCTGGTATGGTAGGCCAGGAGCTTCTTTGGGAGAATATTGTTCATGACCAAGTCCACCTGCTGTGTTTGGCAGCATGACAGGCACTTTGAGGGGACCCCAGTTTCAGTTGTGACCTCCTGCCTGGTTTGGTGGGTCAGGAGCCACTTTGCAGGAGTTGCTAGTTCCAGCCAAGCTTTCCCACAGGGTGTGGTATAGCAGGAGCAGCTTTGGAGGTACATCTGCCAGGGCAGGCAGGTGGAGTGTGGTGGGTTCACAGGGGAATGTTGGGGCAGGGCAAATGATGCTAACAAAATAAATGGAGACTTTCAGGAATGGCACCCTCCAGTGCTGGGCCAGGTAGGTAGAAAGAAAGTTAAAAAAAAAAAAAGAGACATCTGCCCACAGTTTTGTTCCTGGAAAAAGTTCCTACAGATCCCTGCCCCTCCAGCACACATTGTAAAATTAGACAGTAAATCTCCTTCATGTATGACCAGGTACTTTTCAGATTGCTACCTCTGTGCTTCATGTCCAAGCAAGTGTGTTTGTGTGAGAGCCCTGTAAAAGCAGAGTCTTCATTTCATATAGCCCTCTGGCTCTTCCAGTGTTAAACCTCACTGATTTTCTAAGCTCCCAGAGCTAAGCACCACTGGTATTCAAAGCCAGGCATTATTGTCTTCCTGGTGTAGGTCCTCAGGGCTGGGGTGATCAAGGTGGGACTTAAAACCCTTGATGCTTAGGGAGGAACTCTGCATTTGTGATATCCCTTCTGATTATGGTTTGCCATGCTGGGGTGTGGGTCCTAACTAGACCTCATCTCTACTCCTTCTATGTGTTTTAATGTGGCTTTTTCTTCTTATCTGTAGTTGTGAAAGAGCTGTTCTTCTAGTCATTATGTCATTCTTAGATAGTTGTTCTCTATGTGGTTGTAGTTTTGGTGTGTCTATGAGAGGAGATGAGCTCAAGATCTTCCTGCTCCACCATCTTTATAGAGATTGCTACATTGATTTTCTTACGAGCACCTTTTCATTACTGGGGAAAAAACCCACTTGGTCATAGTCTATAATCCTTTTAACATTTTCTTAGATTCTGTTAGTATATTGTTGAAGATTTTTACATCTGTATTCATAACTTATGTTGGTTTATAATTTTATTTTCTTACGATTTTGTTTGCCTTTTTGTTTTTGCTTTTTTTTTTAGAAACTTTCTCTTCTTTTTTAAAGATTTTATTTATTTACTTGAGAGAGAGAGAGAGAGCACAAGGAGGGGGAGCTGCAGGCAGAGGGAGAAGCAGGCTCCCCGCTGAGCAAGGAATCCGATGTGGTACTCGATCCCAGGACTCTGGGATTATGACCTGAGCCGAAGGCAGTTGCTTCACCAACTGAGACACCCAGGTTCCCGAAACTTTATTTTCTATCAACCTTATTTTCATTTTGTGTGCCTTTGTGGAAGAGTGGCTTAAGATCACTCAGTGGTTGTTCCTATGCATTCAGTGGCCTGAGCAGTGGGAGCTACAGACCAGTGTTTGGTTGCAAGCTGAGCACTTCAATCCTTAGTAGGAAACTGCTGAATAGGCACAGAGGGCACCTGCATGCCTTCAGACCAGTCTGTGACTTCAAGTTGAGTAGCAGTGAACTCAGGAGCTGGAGCCATCCATTCACCCTGAAATTCCTCCTGGTTCACAGCCTTTTCAGCAGCAACCTGCTCTTCTTTTTCAGTCTTTTCAGGATCTCTGTAGAAGTAGAGATCAGGTATGACCTCCCATGGGTACTTACAGGAAATGATGCTATGCATGCACAGAACTTCCTGGGCCAGCATCCACCACATCACGCCCATTGAGTGAGTTCCCTTATTGCTGCAAGGGATGGCAATGTCCTCATAGTGCAGAGAAGAGTGTGTGTTATACTGAGCAATGGTAAGCAGGTTAACATAAGATGCCTCAGTGAGAGCCTGGTGGTCAGCCCTGTGATCAGTAACCACCAGAAATCTTGGCTCCCAGAAGGCTGCCTGGTTCTGGTTAGTGAAGGTTCCAGGAATGAAGTGGCCAGCAATAGGAGTGGCTCTAGTAGCAGCAGCAAACTTCAGCACAGCTCACTGGCCAGTATTCCTGGATTATATGACACTGACATCAGCTGGGTTTTTTTTTTTTTAACCTATTTAGCAGTTTAATTTAGATCATTAAAAATCTTGTAAGTTCTCTTACAGCAGTTTCTAACTAACAATACATTATAAATGAGGAATGTGTTATTTCTTCCACATGCCATTAAGATGTTTGCTAACTCCATCCTGTTACTCATAATGTATATGAAAAGCAGAAATGTACAATATATTCTGTTTATTTTGTAATAAAATGAGAAATTAACAATATGAGTTATAATCAGAAAAACTACCCTTTGGAAATTGAACAATGCTATCCTAAATAATTTTTCAATCAAAGAAGAATACAAATCTATAATTAGAGACCAGGAGAAAAATTATGAGAATATAACATACTCTATCATTCTTTTTTTTTTTTTAAAGATTTTATTTATTTGACAGAGAGATAGCAGGAGCAGGAACACAAACAGGGGGAGTGGGAAAGGGAGAAGCAGGCTTCCCGCTGAGCAGGGAGCCCGATGTGGGACTCGATCCCAGGACGCTGGGATCATGACCTGAGCTGAAGGCAGACGCTTAACGACTGAGCCACCCAGGTGCCCATATACTCTATCATTCTTAAGGATATAGTCAAAATCAGCAAAAAATCAGTAAAAGAAAATCATAGCTGTAAATTCAGCTGGGTTTTCAATGGCAACAATGGCACAAGTTCCCAGCAGAAGCTTTTCCCAGGTTCTCTTCAGATCTATGATGTAGATGCTGTCACTTTTCATTTAGTAGATATACTGACCCATTTGGAAATCAAGGTTGGTGCCACCTAAGTGGGTTCCTGCTGCAAGGAATTTGAGTACATCCTCCTTCTTCATTTGCAGGACATCAAGGGCTCTGGAGTTGTGAAAGTTTCCCTTTAAGTAATGACAGAAACACAAACTGCCATATGGACACCTCTCTGGGTAGCATGGAAAGCTATTTTCTTGTGATGTTTTTATCTGTCTTTGGTATCAGAGTAATGCTGGCCTCACAGAATGAAGTAAAATTCACTAGTGAAGTCATCTGTTCCTGGAATTTTCTTTGTTGGGAGGTTTTTGATTACTGATTCAATCTTTTGTACTTTTTAAAGGTGTGTTTAAAATTTCTATTTCTCCTTGAGCCAGTTTAAGTAATTTTGAGTACTTTCAGAATTTCTCCATTTCAGCTAGGTTGCTCAATTTGTTGACATACAATTTTCTGTAGTATTCTCTTATAATCCTTTTTTTATTTCTGGAAGGTTGTTAGTAATGTTCTCACTTTCATTTCTGATTTTGACTCCCTCTCCTCTTTTTTGTTAGTTTAGCTAAAAACTTGTCAATTTTTAAAATCTTTTTGAAGAACCAACTTTTGGTTTTGTTGATTCTATTGTTTTTCTATTCTCTGTTTCATTTACCTTTGCTCTAATCTTTATTTTCTACATTCTGATGGCTTTAGATTTAGTTTGCTTTTCTTGTTCTAATTCCTCAAGGTGTATATGAAAGTTATTGGTTTTACCTCTTTATTCTTTTTTAATATAAGCATTCACATCTATAAATCTTCCTCCGAACATTGCCTTGGCTACATCTCATAAGTTTCAGTATGTTGCATTTTCTTTTTATTTATCTCTAAGTATTTTCTAATTTCTCTCGTGATTTCTTCTTTATTCCTTTGATTGTTTAAGAGAGTTTTATTTAATTTCCACATATTCATGAATTTTCCAGTTTTCCCTTCTGTGATTGAGTTTGAGCTTTATTTTGTTGTGGTTGGAAAACATACTTAAGTAATGTCAAATTTTCAAAATGTATTAAGACTTGGTTTTTGGCCTAATACATTGTCTATCCTAAAAAATATTCTATGTATAGTTGAGAAGAATGTGTTTCCTGCTCTTGTTAGGTGGGATATTTAATATATGTCTGTTAGGTATCAATAGCTTATGGTGTTGTTTATTTTGTATTTCCTTATTGATCTTCTGTCTACACATTTTATCCATTATTGAAAGTGGGTATTGATGTCTTCACCTATTGTAAAATCACATAATTCTTCCTTCATGTTTTTGAGTTGTCAATGAGTTTATTTTTTTTAAGTTTTTATTTAAATTCCAGTTAGTTAACATACCATGTAATATTAGTTTCACATGTATAATATAGTGATTTAACAATTCCATACATCACTCAGTGCTCATCATGACAAGTGCATTCCGTATTTCCCATCACCTACCTTTATTGTATTATTATCAATTAGTTCCTTTATGTTTGTTATTAACTGTTTTATGTATTGGGGTGCTCCCATGTTAGATGTATAAATATTTACAATTATTACATCTTCTTGTTGAGTTTTCCCATTTATGACTATATAGTGTCCTTCATTTCTTGCTATACTCTTTGTTTTAAAAGTCTATTTTGTCCAATATAATATTGCTGCTCTGGCTTTCTTTTGACATCCATTTGCATGATAGATGTTTCTCCATCCCCTCACTTCACTCTGCTGGTGTCTAGGTCTAAAATGAGTCTCTTGATTGGCAGCATATAGATGGGTCTATTTTTTTTATTCATTCTGTCACCTTGTGCCTTTTGTTTGAGCATTTAGTCCATTCACATTCAAAGTAATTATTGATAGATATGCATTTATTGTCATTTTATTGTTTTTTGCTTATTTCTGAAGATTTTCTCTAATCCTTTCTTGTCTTTCATTTAAGGTTTCCTGATTTTCTTTGGTGATATATTTGGATTTCTTTCTTTTTACTCCTTGCATATTTGTTAGTGGATTTTGATATATGGTTAACATTAGATTTGTATATAACCTCTTCTGCATATAGCAGTCTATATTATGTTGATGGTTGTTTAAGTTTGAACCCATTCTTTTTTTCTTCAAAGATTTTATTAATTTATTTGAGAGAGAGAGGGAGCAAGGAAGGGAGATGGAGATGGAGAGGCATGGAATTCCAAGCAGACTCCACACTGAGCATGGGGCCTGATGTGGGGTTTGCAACCCTGAGATCATGACCTGATTCGAAACCAAGAGCTGGACACTTATTTGAACCACTCAGGCACCCATGAACCCATTCTTTACTCCTCCCCACGTTTTAGGTATGTGTTGTCATATTTTACATACTTTTATTTTGTGATTTCCTTGACTGATTTTTTACAGAAATTCATTTTTACTGCTTTTGTGTTTCCTACCTTTATACTGTCAGTTTGGGCCTCTCCTTTCCACTCCAAAGAGTCCTGTTAATATTTTTTGCAGGGCTGGTTTAGTAATCATGAACTCCTTCAGTTTTTGTTCATCTGGAAAACTCTTTATCTCTCCTTCTGTTCTGAATGATAGCCTTGCCTGATACAGTATTCTTGGCTTCAGATTTTTTCCATTCAACACTTTGAATATATCATGCCACTCCCTTCTGGCTTTGAAAGTTTCTGCTAAAAAATCAGCTTATAGCCTTATGGGGTTTTCCTTGTAACTTACTGTCTTCTTTGGTCTTGCTGCTTTTAAAATTTGTTGTTTATCACTATACTTTGCCAATTTAATTACAATATTTCTTGCTATGAATCTGTTTTTGTTGATTTTGGTGAAAGTTCTCTGTGCCTCCTAGGTCTGGATATCTGTTTCCTTCCCCAGTTTAGGGAAGTTTTCAACTGTTATTTCTTCAAATAAATATTCTGCCCCCTTTTCTAAGTCATCTTCTTCTGGGACCCCTGTGATACAAATGTTATTATATTCGATGGAGGCACTGAGTTCCTTAAGTCTCTTCTCATTTTACATAATTCTTCTTTCTCTCTTTTGTTTAGCTTAATTACTTTCCATTACTCTGTCTTCTAGGTCATTAATTTCTTCCTCAGCTTCTTCCAGCCTGCTGTTTATTCTATCAAGCATGTTTCTCATTTCATTTACTGAGTCATTTATCTCTCCTATGTTATTTCTCATCCATGTTTTAAGGGTCCCACTCATGTCTTCCTCTCTTTTCTCAAGTACTATGATTATCCTTATGATCTTTAAATGATCTATCAGGCATGTTATTTATATCTCTTTCACTTAGATCTCTGGCCATGGCCTTGTCCTGTTCTTTCATTTGGGATAAATTTCTGTCTTCTCATTTTGTCTGTTTCTCTGTGCCTGTTTCTCTGTGTTAGGAAAGTCAGATACATCTTCTGTTTTTGAGGTTAATGGCCTTATGAAGAAGAGGTCTTGTGGTGTCCTGCCATGTAGTGTCCCCTGTTCCCCAGGGCCTGGCACTTTCAGTAGTGTTTCCAATGTGTGCTGCATGTGTTCTGCTGTTTTGTCCTATCTACTTTATCCTTTAAGTCAGTCATCTGCCAGGGTTTTCTTTGCCTGTTGTGGGCAGTGTTTAGTCCTTGGCCTGAATGTGGTGCATTTTAACAAGATGTGCTCTGGTCTGATTGTGAAATGATACCTATCACGCCCACTTCCAGAACTGAGTCTCTGCAAAACTCTCGTGTTGGGAGACATGGTATGAGCCGAGATTTGGGCCACTCTTCTCGGGGAGAGTCCCACCACACTAGGACTGAGTCAGACATGACTGGGAAGGGTGGTTTCACCAGAGCATGGGAGATAGAAGACCTGGTGTAAGCATGTGAGGTAGGGAGGGTCAGTGCTGCACTGGTTCCTGCATGTGGCCCTGTGCTTATGCAGAGGTGTAGGAGGATGGAAATGTCGCTGGCCAGGTCCTTTGTTTCCAGAGGTGTTTCTCCTTGAATACTATCTCTCTGGGACATGCTCTGAGATGAGTGAATAACCTCCCCAGTGTGTGCCCCAGGGTCTTCAGATTGCTCCTTCCATTCTGTTTGTCCCCAGATTGTTTGTCTGCCTTCTCTCCAAGAGCAGTGCAATGCCTTCCAGGCTCTATCCCAGCCAAGCCTGCTTACCTTTAAAACTCCAGATTTTAAACTTGCTGATAGTAAGAACTCAAGAAATTTGGCCCCTCTTGTTTTCCAAGTCAGTTGCTATAGGGATTCATTTTCCCTGTGAGCTCACCTGTATGCTAGTGTGTCTCACACCCTTGTCTGTGACTGCAGCAGGCATGATCTCTTTCTCTTCCAAAGCACATCTCCATTCTTCCTACTTTCTTTCATGTGGCCTCTTCTGTATTTTTTTTTTTGTGTGGAGTTTATTCTCCTGTGTTTAAGTCAATTTCTAGGGTATTTAGGATGATTTGATCATTATCTAGTTGTGCAGGAAGGTAACATTAATAATATATATGTAAGCTATAAGTAATATTTATTTATTTATTTATTTATTTATTTATTTTTAAAGATTTTATTTATTTATTTGAGAGAGAGAATGAGAGAGAGAGAGCACATGAGAGGGGGGAGGGTCAGAGGGAGAAGCAGACTCCCCGCTGAGCAGGGAGCCCGACGCGGGACTCGATCCCGGGACTCCAGGATCATGACCTGAACCGAAGGCAGTCGCTTAACCAACTGAGCCACCCAGGCGCCCTATAAGTAATATTTAGATTGTCATAAAAATGTAATTACTGACTATAAGTCAAAGAAAAATTGCATTAAAAGTATATTGGGAGTATCAGGAAATGGTTTTGGGTTGGGGACAAAGGAGATGGTAGTGGTAATGAGATAGGGAGAAGAAAGAATTAAAGCCTCATCTTTATTTGAAAGTTAATAGATAATGCACAAAATTAAAAAATTCATAATAGCATTTTAAATTTATTTTGAGATATTAGAAATATGGAAGTAAATACTAGAATAATTGGCTTAGAGACAAAAGAGGTTATTTCTAAAGAAGAGGAAATAGGAGAAAGGTGACTGGGTATAGCTGCTTGTCTTAACCTACTGCATGGAACTAGATGATAATTTGAATTAAAAAAACTTTAATAAAAGTCTTAAACATGAATGCTTCTGATGTGGTCACTTGGGCATTATGAGTGTAATGCTGCAATCAAATTTCCTGGGTCTGTTTTCTCTATTCAGTCTCTGATTCTGTATAAATTTCTATTAAATAAGAAAATTTGTAAAAGTTAAACCTGGCATTCAGAGTTGGTAGTTGGTATACAATAAAGAACCTCACATCCTGCTTGGCAAAGGTATATTCTCAATGTATAGGAGTTCCTTTCCTTCCTCATCAGTCTAACAACTGTCTTAATGCAGCCATTTAACTTGAGGATGGACAGTGACTCTTGATCAGAGCCCCTGCTACATTTGGCTTTGTAGTCAAATTGTCCCTGATATGAAAGTTCTTGTTAACCAATATTGGAATGTCCCAGAAGAAGTAGGCTGATGTCACTGATTGTTGACATTAGTGGAATTAAATGTAAGTGAATTCCAGAAGAAATAGAAAATCTTAATAGACTTATAGAAAGAAAAGCCTGGGACCAAGATTTAGTTGTTGTTGTTGTTGTTGTTGTTTTTGATGGCTGCATAATATTCCACTGTATATATATATCACATCTTTATCCATCTGTTGATGGACATCTTGGCTCTTTCCATAGTTTGGCTGTTGCTTGCCATTTGCAATGAAGTGGATGAAACTAGAGGGTATTATGCTAAGCGAAATAAGTCAATCAGAGAAAGACATGTATTATATGATCTCGCTGATATGAGGAATTCTTAATCTCAGGAAACAAACTGAAGGTTGCTGGAGTGGTGGGGAGTGGGAGGGATGGGGTGGCTGGGTGATAGACATTGGGGAAGATTTGTGCTATGGTGAGTGCTGTGAATTGTGTAAGACTGTTGAATCACAGACCTGTACCTTTGAAACAAGTAATACATTAT
>NC_138385.1:60378563-60397439 GCF_054177405.1 Leptonychotes weddellii
GGTGGCTGGGTGATAGACATTGGGGAAGATTTGTGCTATGGTGAGTGCTGTGAATTGTGTAAGACTGTTGAATCACAGACCTGTACCTTTGAAACAAGTAATACATTATATGTTAAAAAAAAAAAAAAAGAAGATAGTAGGAAGGGAAAAATGAATGGGGGTAAATTGGAGGGGGAGACGAACCATGAGAAACTATGGACTCTGAGAAACAAACTGAGGGTTCTAGAGGTGAGGGGTTGGGGGGATGGGTTAGCCTGGTGATGGGTATTAAAGAGGGCACATATTGAATGGAACACTGGGTGTTATACGCAAACAATGAATCATGGAACACTACATCAAAAACTAATGATGTAATGTATGGTGATTAACATAACATAATAAAATAAAATTAAAAAAAAAAGAAAAGGAAAGCCTGGGACCAACTGGACCCACTGGGATTTCTACCTAATGTTTAAAGAATTAACACTTATCTTTTACAAACTCTTCCAAAAGTAGAAGAGGAAGAAATACCTCTCAACTCATTCTACAAGGCAGATATTACCCTGATAGCAAAACCAAAGGCATAACAAGAAAACAAAACTACAGGCTACTATGGCTCATAAATAGAGTAGTTCCCCCTTATCTATGAGGAATACATTCTAAGACCCCCCCCAGTGGATGCCTGAAACCATGGATAGTACCAAGCCAATATATATATATATATATATAATTTTTAGTACCAAGCTGTATGTGTGTGTATGTATGTGTATATATATATTTTTCCTATACATATATACATATGATAATATTTATAAATTAGGTACAGTAAGAGATTAACAACAATAGCTAAAAATAAAAAAGAACAATTATAACAGTATACTATAATAAAAGTTATAACAATGTGGTTTCTCTTTCTCTCAAAATATCTTTTTGTACTCTACTTATCCTTCTTGTGATAATGTGAAATGATAAAATTCCTGTGTGGTTAGATGAAGTGACATGAATGACATAAGCATTGTGACATATCTTTAGGCTACTATTGACCTTCTGATATTACATCAGAAAGAGGATCTTCTTGCAGACTTTGGTGGACCTTAGTAACTGAAACTGTGGAAAGCAAAACTGTGGATAAGAGTGTACTACTCTACAGATGTAAAGGTTCTCATCAAAATACAAGCAAACCAAATCCAGCAGCATATAAAAATAAGTATATACCATAACCAAGTGAGATTTGTCCCTGGAATGCATGGTTGGTTTAACATCCAAAAAATCAATCAATACTGTATACTATATTAATAGATTATAGGACAAAAGTATATGAACATCTCAACACAAAGAAGGCTTTTGACAAAATCCAACACCCTACCATGATAAAAATACTTTACAAACTAGGAATGGAAGGGAACTTTCTCAACCTGATAATTGAGAAATATAAAAAACCCATTACTAACATCATATACATAATAGTGAAAGACTATAACCCTTCCCTCTAATCTCAAGAAATCAAGGATGTCCACTCTTGGCACTTCTATTTAACATTATGCTGGGGGTTCTAGCCAGGATAATTAGCCAAGATTGGAAAGGAAGAAGTAAAACTATCTGTATTTGCTGATTACTTCATCTTAAATATAGAATCCTAAGGTACAAACACACACACACACACACACACGCTATTGGAATTAGTAAAGGGGTTCATCAAGGTTGCAGGATACAAAATCAATATATAAAAATAAATTGTATTTCTATACACTATTAATAAATTATCTGAAAATTTAATTAAGAAATTCCCATTTGCTATAGCATCAAAATATTAAAGTACTGAGGTATAAATTAACAAAAAATTGCAAGACTTATACATTGAAAAGTACAAAACATTAATGGAATAAATTAACTAAGACCTAAATAAATAGAAGGATAAATAGAAACACATCTTGTGTTCATGAATCAGACTTCATATTGTTAAGATAGTATAGTCACAGAATTGATCTACAGATTCAGTGTCATCTGTACCAAAATTTCAGCTGGCCATTTTTCACAGATTGATAAGGTGACCCAAAATCCACACAGAAGACCAGAATAGAAAAAGAAATAATGAAAAAAAAAAGAGTCACAGTCTTTAATTTCAGAACTTACTACAAAGCTATAGTAATCAAGACAGTGTGGTTGTGACATGAAGATAGACATATAAATTAATAGAATAGAACTGAGAGTCCGGAAATAAACCTATACATTTATGGCTGATTGATATTTTCTGAGAATGCCAAAACAATTCATTAAGAAAAGAATAATCTTTAGAACAAATGGTTCTGAGATTACTGGTTATCCATATGCAAAAGAATGAAGTTGGAGCCCTGTATCACACTGCATTCAAAAATTAAAACCAAAAAATATAAAGTTATTGGAAGAAAACATAGCTATAAATCTTCATGACCTTTGATCAGGCAACATTTTCTGAGATATGATACCACAAACACAAGAAATTGAAGAAAATAGGCTTATTGGACCTCACAAAATTAAAAATGTTCATGCTTCAAAGGACACTACCAATAAAGTGCCACAACAACCCAAAGAATGGGAGAAAATACACCACAGCTAGTATTCAGAGTTATATAACAAATTCTTGTAACTTGAAAATATAAAGATAAAAAAACAAATTTACAAATGGACAAAATAATTTAATAAATATTTCATTGAAGAATATATATATGTGTGTATATACATGTATACACAAAGGGTCAATAAACACATGATAAGACATCCTTAGTCATTTAGGAAATGCAAGTCAAACTACAGTGAATGCAAGTTAACACCCACTAGGTTATTTGTAACCAAAAAGACACATAAGGGTTGGTAAGGATGTTCAGAAATTGGAACTCTCATTCATTGCTGTTGACAATGTAAAATGATACACCTGCTTTGGAAAACAGTTTGGCAGTTCCTTAGATAGTTAAACATAGAGTTGTCCTATCACTCAGCAGTTCCACTGCTTGTATATATATGCCCAAATGAATTGAAAACATGGCCACAGAAAATCTTGTACATGAATGTTCACAGCAGCATTATTCATAATTGCTGAGGAAATGGAAATAACCCAAATGTCCATCAATGTGAATTTATAAAGAAAATGTTGTATATCAGATATTATTCAGCCATAAAGGAACGAAGTACTGATACATGCTACAACATGAATTAATCTTGAAAACATGTTAAGTGTAACAAGACCGGCACAAATGGTCACATATTATATGACTAGAATTATATGAAACCTCTAGAGTATACAAATCCACAGAGACAAAAATTAAATTTTGGCTTCTTGAGGGGAGTATTAGGAGAAGGGGGGGGATGACTACTAATAGGTATAGGGTTTTTCTTAGGTGATGGAAATATTCTGGAATTAGACAGCAGTGATGGTTGCACAGTTTTGTAAATACACTAAAAACCTTGAATTGTTCACTTTAAAGGATGAATTTTATATGTGAATTATATTTCATAGTTTTTATTTTAAAAATTGAATTGGAGGAGGAATTGACCAACAGAACTTTATCTGTTCTTAGAGAATTCACTGACATTTTCTGGCCCTAATGCTTTCTTCAAAGAATTGCTACTTTAAATAGATTCACTAGCTGGAGGAACGGTGTGTCTTACCTATGTTTTGTGTGAAAATTTCTATCTCATGTGATTTGGTATGAGTTTGGGCTAGGGCTATAGACCTACTTGAGTTTTATTCACAAGTTTTCCTGGTTATTTACAGGCCTCCTGAGTGTAATTCCTCTCATGATCATCTGGGCTCTATTTGACTATATGGAAGAAATCAAATAGGTTTATATATTGTGTGACCTTGGACAAGATAGTTCACTTTTTTGAACCTTAAGTTCCTTTACAATATCTACTTCTCAGGGTTGTGAAGACTAAATGAAATAATGGATTATAAGTACCTACTTCACTGCCTGACCTGATGTGGGCCTCAGTTAACGTTAGTTTCGTCTCTACTTCTTTTTTTTTTTTTTTTGTAAATATTTTTTATTTATTTATTTGACAGAGAGATAGAGAAAGAGCCCAAGTAGGCAGAGCAGCAGGGAGAGGGAGAAGCAGGCTCTCAACTGAGCAGGGAGCCTGATGTGGGACTCGATCCCAGGACCCTGGGATCATGACCTGAGCTGAAGCCAGTCGCTTAACCAACTGAGCCACCCAAGTGCCCTCCTCTCTACTTCTTTATCTTTGGTAAAAAACACTTTCCTTCCAGGTCAGAGGTCACTGAGCTCTGTCCTGGCTTCCTGCCCAGGAACAGATTGCCTCTAGAAATAAATCATTTATGAGGTGTTTTTTTTTTTTCTTTTTGCCTGTGTGTCTTTTGCTGTGCCTCTTCTAGTAAATGGCACTCTGTAGGTGCTCAGTGAATTTGGATTTAGTATGACACAACACAGGCCTTTTACATGAATTTCCCAGCATGGTGTTGAGAGGATTGCAAAGTGTTAGCATTAGTGTGTGACAAATGAGCATTGTTAATGCTCCTTTGGAGCTGTGTGACTTCCAGTTGTGCTGAGGCAGAGAACTTAATTAAATTTCATACTTAAGGAGAGTGACGGCTGAGTCCTCCATCCTCCATAAAGCTTTTTGTCTCTTGCTTTGTGGCTACACTTTCCAGGATTGTTTCCTCATTTGTAACATCATCTTTTAATAGGGCAGTTGTAAAATGCTTAAATAGTATCAAAGAACTCATCATTTATAAAGGCAGTCCAAGGTTCCTATTGCCTTGGAAAAGTTTTACTTAGTATTAGTCTGTCTAAATGCATTGTATATGACTTTTATTTTTTAAATTTTATTTTATTATGTTATATTAGTCACCATACAATACATCATTAGTTTCTAATGTAGAGATCCACACTTCATTGTTTTCATATAACACCCAGTGATCCATGCAGTATATGCCCTTCTTAATACCCATCACCAGGCTAACACATCCCCCCACCTCCTTCCCCTCTAAAACCCTAAGTTTGTTTCTCAGAGTCCAGAGTCTCATGGTTCGTCTCCCCCTCCAGTCCTCCCCCCTTCATTTTTCCCTTCCTTCTCCTAATGTCATCCATGCTATTCCTTAGTTCCACAAATAAGTGAAACCTTTCTCTGCTTGACTTATTTCACTTAGCATAATCTCCTCCAGTCTCATCCATGTTGATATAAAAGTTGGGTATTCAGGGGATTTGGAAAAGATGGCGGAGGAGTAGGGGACCCTATTCCACTGGTCCCCGGAATTGAGCTGGATATCTACCAGACCACTCTGAGCACCCACGAAATCAGACTGAGATGTAAGAAGATAGATCTGGATCTCTACAAACAGAAGATCGCAGGTGGTTGGTTTTGAGGTTCGAAGCGGGGAGCCATGATTTCACAGACAGATATCAGAGTATAAACAGCAGCTGGAAGGACCCTGGCCATGGGGATCCTACACCGCCGGTGAGCGATAACCTCTCACGCTGGGAACATGGCACAGACTCGCAAACCAGTATGGGCGGGGAAAGGACTTTAGGTCAGCCCTCTGGATGGAAACCAAAGCGGTGCGGTCGCACGTGCAAACTGGGAGTGGCTGGCGGTTTTAGAAGCACAAAGGGCAGAGACATGCCCTGACCTGGAGGCAGGACTGGGAGTGCTGTGGAGAGGCACACAACCTAGGACGCTGCAGTTTATAGCAGCACAGACAGAAATGGAGAAACTGTGGCTTGGAGAGCTCACTAAAAAAGAGACTGCGATCTCTGCTCTGAGGCAGAGGGTTGGAAATGGTCTCTTCTGCTCTGACTCTCCGAAGAGACGTGGAAAGTCGCTAGAGAAAGGCGCCAGAGAACAAAAGCCCCAAAACCGGTTCCCACTGAGCGCGTGCCCCGCCACAGGGGGGCAGGGCAACTCTGCCCAAACAGGGTTGCCTGAGTAACAGTGTGGCAGGCCCCTCTCCCAGAAGACAGGCAGGGAAAACAAGAGGCTAGCAACCCTAAGGTCCCTAGGAAACAGGTGCATCTTGCTTGGGTTGTGCTCAATAATTTGGACTCTATACATTCCCTCAACCACCCCTCAACAGAATGACTAGAAGGAGGAACCCCCAAAATAGGAAAGACTCAGAGACTATGACTTATGCCACAGATTTACAAATGGATTTAGATATAACCAAGATGTCGGAGATGGAATTCAGGCTAGCAATTGTGAAGACGATAGCTAGAATGGAGAAATCGATTAATGGCAACATAGAGTCTCTAAGGGCAGAAATGAAAGCTGAATTGGCAGAACTTAAAAATGCAATCAGTGAGATCCGATCCAATCTAGATAATCTAACAGCTAGGGTAAGTGAGGCAGAAGAACGAATTAGTGATCTAGAATACCAATTAATAGACAAGAAAGAAAAGAGGAGGCAAGGTGCTCCGTCCTCAGCATGGGAGGCTGTTGCTCACCGGTGGTGTAGGATCCCCACGGCTCGACTCCCTTCCCCTTCTGTTTATCCTTTGATATTTGCCTGCGGAATCACGGTTTCCCGCTTCCTACCTCCAAACCAGATGCCAGCGATGTTTTTTTTGTAGAGATCCAGATCTGTCTTCTTACATCTCAGGCTGATTTCATGGGTGTTCAGAGTGGTCTGGTAGATATCCAGCTCAATTCTGGGGACTGGTTGGAATAGGGTCCCCTACTCCTCCACCATCTTTTCCCTCAATCTGTATATGACTTTTAAAGGCATATATTGAATTCACCACTGTGTTCCTTCTTTCTCCTTTGAAAAAAATGAGTAAGTAGTTAATGCATGTGAAAAAAATAAAGAAAATACTGGGAAGAAGAAAAAGTAACAAGTGTACAGGCCCATTTTAAGTGTCATTTTCTGAGCAGCATCTCCCAGAGCCTTCAGGTATACTAATAGGAATTGCCGTTTGTGTAGGTGGAATGATTCAGGGTTATATTTGAGGAAATTGAAACTGCTGAGACCAATGCTAAAGCAAATTCTTTCTGTGTTCTTCCCAGAGGCTAGAGAGATTGGTAACCTGATAGATGAATCTTGACACTGCATCCTTCATTCTTAATTCTGAGCAGAGTGAATTAAAAATTTATATAGATATCTTAATGTATGCTTTCTCTCCCCGATGTAGGAGCGGAAAAAAAAATTTGAAAAGGATGGTGAGAGGTTTTATTCCTTGCTGGATCGGCACTTACATCTATCTTCCAAAAAGAAAGAATCTCAGTTACAAGAGGTATGTTCAAAAAGCCTGTTCCCATCTTCCTTTGCCGGCTGTGTCTTGGTAACATTGCCATCTTCCTATTCCAAGGCTCTTTTCATGCCCTGCCTCAGCAGGGATCCACTATAATAGTAGTACTTACAGTTAAAATCTTTGCCTGGAACTCAGGAGCCTTGAGTTCTCAAAGCAGGTCCTCCACTAACTCACCGTGTGACATTTTTGTTGTTGTTGTTTTTTTTTTTGGACATTAGAATAAATAATTTAATACATAAATCATCTTTATGTAAGCAATAAAATGCAAGTTTGAGAAAATAAAATTTCACCATACAAGACTATTAAAATATTATTGACTATATTCCTGATGCTGTGCCTTTTATTCCTGTGACTTATTCATCCCATAACTAGAAGTCTGTATCTCTCACTCTCTTTCACATATTTTGTCCACCCCCATCAGTTTTTTCTCTGTATTTATAGTCTCATTCCACTTTTTTTGTTTGTTTATTCATTTGTTTTGCTTCTTAGATTCTACATATTAGTAAAATTATATGGTATTAATCTTTCTCAGTTTGACTTACTTCACCTAGCATAATACCTTCTAGGGCCATCCATATTATCACAAACGGTAAGAGCTCATCATTTTTCATGCCTGTCTAATATTCCAATATCTACATCTTCCTTATCCATTCATCTATCAATGAATATTTAAGTTGCTTCCATATCTTAGCTGTTGTAAATGCTGCAATAAAGATAGGAGTGCATATATCTTTTTGAATTAGTGTTTTCATTTTCTTTGTATAAATACCCAGTAGTAGAATTACTGGGTCATATCGTAATTCTAATTTGAAGTTTTTGAGGAACCTCCATACTGTTTTCCATAGTAGCTGCCCAAGTTTACATTCCCACCAACCGTACATGAGGGTTCCTTTTTCTTCACATCCTCAACACTTGTTATTTCTTATCTTTCATGGTGTGACTTTGGAGAACATATTTTTTTCTTGGCCTCATTTTCCCTTTCTGCCAAAGGAAGAGTGGTACTTAGTGATCTCCAGAGTCCCTTTCAGTTCTGTATTTCTGATTCCAGAATCCACATGAGGTTAAAGTTGAACTAGTGTTGTATTTGGTAGATCAGGAGCAGATCTTCTACATTTTTCCCAAGATATTCCAACATTACCTTTTTTTTAATGGACTTTCAGTGACTTCAGTTCAAATAAGCCACTATTCCATGAGTGCATACCACATGCCAGGCACTATGCTGGGTGCAACAGGACTACAGAGTCAATGAGACATCCTTCCTGTCCTTTGGCAGCTTATAATTGGAATGCTAAAATAAGAATACACATGACACTTAAATAAGAATTTTTACATACTGTAACATGAATGTGTATGTGGTGTCCTTGTAGGGGTGGGAAGGTGTCTGGAGAATAAAAACCTTACATCTGGATGTGGAGATTTGCCCTGGCACCATAGTGGTGCCCATTCAACAAAGGTAACGTCTTTGACAGAAATGGAGAAATGGACCTCTCACGTGGACGGAAATGGTCCCAAGAATAGAAAACATGGAGTACGTTTGGGGACATTTGACCAGAATTTTCATTGCTATTGGGGAGTAGTGAAAGACAAGATAGGATTAGGCAAGTTGAGGTCATATTATAGAGTAATAGGTTCAGAGTTTGTATTGAATTCTCTTGGGCCTGGGAGGATCATTGAGCACTTTTGGTAGTACTAGCTATATGAGTGGAATTCTGTTTGAAGAATCTCTAACTGTCTGAGGTTGTAAGATGAATTAGACCTGAGACAGAGTGGAAGCAAGAAAACCAGTTTAGGGAACTATTGCAATGAACTAGGGGAGAGCGTCTAATCACAAGAGTGGCACTGGAGAAGGAAGGGAAGGAATTAACTGATTTTAAACTGTTTTCAATGGCAGGGCACCTGGGTGGCCCCGTCAGTTAAGCGTCAGACTCTTGATTTCAGCTCAGATCATGATCTTAGGGTCATGGGATTGAGCTCTGCACTGGGCAAGGAGCATCCTTCAGATTCTCTCTCTTCCTCTCCCTCTGCCCATCCCCCCAGTCACATGGGTTCTCTCTCTCTTTCTAAAATAAATAAAACCTTTAAAAAATACAATTTTTTAATGGATAGATCCTTGTGTTGGATAATAGATCCAGTAAAAGATGGAGATATTTTAGATTCAAGTATAAAATGAGACACTCAAATGAATAAGATCTTTGACATGAGCTAGGAAAGTTCTTAGAAATCATCTTCTCCAAGGTTACACAGATTGTTACAAAGCTGAAGCTTATCTCCTGATATGTGTTTTGGTGAATATCCATTACCTCATGTGAGGTGTTTCAAATTGATGAGTCAGGAACCTCAGTGGTGAATAGACTTAGTATTGAAAAGGTGAAGGACTACTTTTCTTCCATAAACTGGAATAGTCTGGGGTCTTCTGTCATTTTCCTTCTGCATTCTTTTGTTTCCTTCCTTTTGCATCTATTCTGGGTCAGGTTCCTAAGCAGAAAAGAGTTAACATAATAGGCCGAGTCTACTATGAATAGAAAAATCTGACTATAAGATTAGCTCTTGGCTTGTATCTGGGAACTTGGCTAGTGAACAGTTCCTTACACAGATATAAAATTTTCCCTAAATGGTAAGAGTGACTCTCTGTGCCTAGATTGCCTGTACAAACAATGTGGTTTATGTTGAACATCTTATTTTCTGCTGGGAGTCTGGAATTTTGGTATATGCTTAGTAGTGGGTGCCTCTGTACAGCCCCCAATAAAAACCTAGGGCACTGAGTCTCAAGAGCTTCCATGGTAGACAAAATTTCACATGTGTTGTTATAACTTCTTGCTGGAGGAATTAGTTGTGTCCTGTGTGACTCTTCTAAGGGAGAACTCTTGTAAGCTTTCACTTAGTTTTCTCTAGACTTCATCCCATGTATTTTTCCCTTTGCAGATTTTGCTTTATATTCTTTCACTAAAGTAAATACTAGCCATGAGTATGACTATATGCTGAGTCCTTTAAGTCCCTCTATAGAATTACCAAACCTGGGGATTTGTAACCCTGGACGTAGTCCAAACTTTATTCTTTTGGAGGATTTTACAATGAAAGCTTCTGGAATGTCCTAGAAGTTTGGTGTTTTATGTAGATGTTCCCAGTGACTTTCCTAAAGAGCAAGGATGCAGCCTTTGTACTTCTTTAATTAAAAATAATCTGGGGGACCCTGGGTCACTTTTTTATATTAAGAGACTTTCTTTTTAGAGCAGTTTCAGGTTTAAAGAAAAATTGAATATGTGTAGAGTTCCCATATATCCCTAATTTGCCAGCATACAGTTTCCTCTACTATTAACATTTGCATTAGTGAGATACACTGATATGATTGGTGAGCCAATGCATTGTGCATTCTGTGGGTTTTGACAAATGTATAATGACATGAATCCATCATTACACTATCATGCAGAATAGTGTCACTGCCAGAAAAGTCTGTGGGCACCACCTGTTCATCTCTCCATCATCCTTTCACACCCTGTAAACCCCTAGCAACTATTGATCTTTTTATGGTCTCCATATTTTTGCCTATTCCAGAATGTTTTATTGTTGATATTATACAGCATGTAGCACTTTAAGATTGGCTTCTTTCATTTAGCAGTATGCATTTAAGGTTCTTTTGTGGCTTTTCATGATGGGATAGCTCACTTATTTTTAGTGCTGAATAAGATTCCACTGTGTGGATTTACCACAGCTTTTTTATCTTTTCACCTATTGAAGGATATCTTGGCTTCCTCCCTACCTTGTCAATTATTTTTTTAAGATTTTTTTTTATTTGAGAGAGAGAGAGCACACATGAGAGAGCATGAATGTGGGAAGGGCAAAGGGAGAGGGAGAAGCAGACTCCCCGTTGAGCAGGGAGCCTGACTCAGGGCTTGATTCCTGGACCCTGGGATCAGGTCCTGAGCTGAAGGCAGACGCTTAAGTGACTGAGTCACCCAGGTGTCCCCCAACTTTGTCAATTATTAATGATGCTGCTATAAACATTTGAGAGCAGGTTTTGTGTACGTAACTTTTCAAATAATTTGGGCAATTACCAAAAAGCACAATGGGTAGATTACATGGTAAGAGTAAATTTAGTTTTGTAAGAAACTATCAAATTGTCTTTCAAAGTGACTGTACCATTTTTTTTAATTTGTATCATCAATGAATGAGAGCTCTTGTTGTTCTTGTTGCTCTCTTTGCCAGCATTTGGTGCTGTCTGTGTTTTGGATATTAGCCATTCTAATAGGTCTGCACTGTGATTGCATTTCTATTATTAATTTTAATTTCCTGGGCAACCTTCTCAGGTACCCTCCCTCTTCACGTGCTTTGTACTATTGCTCAGTACTCTTGCTCAATAAACTTTGCTTTACTGCCCACCAAAAAAAAAAAAAAAATCATTTCCCTAATGATATATGATGTTGAACATCTTTTCATATTCTTTTTTGCCATGTATAGATCTCTTGGTGAGGTGTCTGTTCAAATATTTTGCCCTTTTCCATTGGATTGTTTTCCTATTATTGCATTTTAAGAGCTGTTTGTCTATTTTATTTTTCTTTCTTTTTTTTTTTATTTTTATTTTTTAAGATGTATTTGAAAGACAGAGAGCACAAGCATGGGGGTGGAGTGGAGGGGCAGAGAGGCAAAAGGAGAAGGAAAAGCAGACTCCCCGCTGAGCGGGAAGACCGATGTGGGACTTGATCCCAGGCAGGACCCCAGGATCATGATCTGAGCTGAAGGCAGAGGCTTAACCAACTGAGCCATCCAGGTGCCTCAGTATTTTTTTATTTTTTTAAAAGAATATCCTACTCCTTCTCTTTTTCCACCCCCCACCCCGGGTAAAAGATATTTATTTCAACTTTCTAAGAGTAAAAATAAAATTTTAACTTGAATTTTTGTTTTAAGTTTTTATTTAAATTCTAGTTAGTTAACATATATTGTAATATTGGTTTCAGGAGCAGAATTTAGTGATTCTTCGCTTACATATAACACCCAGTGTTCATCACTAGGGCCCTCCTTAATACCCATCACCCATTTAGCCCATCCACCTGCCCACCTGCCCTCCAGCAACCACAGTTAGTGCTCTATAGTTAAGAATCTGTTTTTGGTTTGCCCCTCTCTAATTTATGTCCCCTATAGTCATCTTTTTTTTTTCTTAAATTCCACATATGAGTAAAATCATATGGTATTTGTCATTCTCTGACTGATTTATTTCACTTAGCGTAATATACTCTAGCTCTATCCACATTATTGCAAATGGCAAGATTTCATTCTTTTTGATGGCCAAGTAATATTCCATTGTATGTATATACCACATTTCTTTACACATTCATCAGTTGATGGACATTTGGGCTCTTTCCATAATTTTGCTATTATTGATATTGATGCTTGTTTGTCTATTTTAGATACCAGCCCTGTATCAGTTAAGTGTTTTGCATAGATTTTCTTCCAGTCTATGGCTTGTCTTTTCATTCACTTAACCAAGTTTTTCATAAAGCAGAAATAATTTTTAATTTTAATGAAACACAACAGTTTTTTCTTTTGTGGAATATGCTTTTGATGTTATATCTAAGAATTTGTCACCAGAGGAGTAGGAGGACCCTGAGAGCTTGTCTCATCCCTCAAACACAGCTAGATAGTTACCAAATTATTCTGAACAACCAAGAAGTCAATTGGAGGCCTGAGAGAATAAAAACTGCAAGTCTACAAGTAGAAATGTCACCACCTTTTAGTAGGTAGAAGGTGTGGAAGTTCACTTGGGGGAGACATAGCTGTGGATGTGGTGGAAGGGAGGAGGCTACCCCAAAGTATTAGAAGCAGTGGAGTGCAAAATCTGAACTTTTAAGTTTGCTACCATGGAGGACATGCCTGGATTAAAGATGCTAAGGTGGTGAAGAGGGGCAGAATCCCAGGATTGACAGGGTGGTCTGAGGATCTCCTGGGTCCCAGGAAGAACAGGTGGCACCAAGGTGCTGCACTGTTCCCAGGCATAGGAGCTGGGAAGGTGACAGAGAGCAGCAGGTCTTGGTGCCAGGTTTTGGCTATAAACTGTGAACCACTGCATGGTCCTATGACCGCTTTCCTGGGATGGGCTGGTAAAGATAGTTAGAACTTCTCTTGGAGGAACAGTGCAGTTCCGCACCATGGGTGTCCCTGAAATTTGGAGTTTTGAAACTCAGTCACATGCTGGAGATAAATAGGCTTGGACAGGGGCAGGGTGAATGCAGGTTCCAGATGGAAACTGGGGAAACAAATAGGGTGATTGATTGTTTTTCTGTGTGGGCTCACTGATGCGTAGCGGGCATGAACCTTCAGCTCCAATGCTAGAGAGCAGGGCGCCGCCATTTTAGTCCCACCCATCAGTGCTGAAAGCCTTCACGGAGCAAAATAGTGGCACCTACTGGAGACAAGAGCCAGTTACACCAAGGCCCGCCCTCCCTGTGATCTGGAGAAGCATTTCCACTGAAACAAGTCAGCCTGTGAATCAGCACAGCACTCTCCCCCAGAAGACCAGTACAAACACCTAGCTCTCATCATGTTTATTAATCATAGAATGCTGCAAAACTACACCTCTAAGGGAAGTAGGATTGAACTTCCTTTTTACTTTTATTCTTTATTTCTTTTATTTTTATTATTTTTTCATTTACTTTCTTGTGTTTTCCAATTTCTATTTCAAACTTTTATTATTTTTAAAATTTTATATATGTATACTTTCATATGTATGCATATTTTTGTCTACTTTCCATTTATTTTATTATTTTTTACAATTTTGGGATCTAGGGGTGCCTGGGTGGCTCAGTTGTTAAGTGTCTGCCTTTGGATCAGGTCATGATCTCAGGGTCGTGGGATCGAGCCCCATATCAGGCTCCCTGCTCGGCAGGAAGCCTGCTTCTCCTTCTCCCATTTCCCCTGCTTGTGTTCCTGCTCTCACTGTGTCTCTCTCTGTCAAATAAATAAATAAAATCTTAAAAAAAAAATTTTAGGATCTAGATTCTTTTAACAAGTAGTCCAAAACACACCCAGGGTCTAGGTTTTTTTGGTTGTCTTGTTTTGTGTTTTTATTTTTCTTGTTTTTTTTTCTTTTTCTTTGGTTTTTGCTTTTTTGTTTTGTTGTTTGTTATTTGTTATTTGTTGTTTTTGTTGGTGGTGTTGTTGTTTTTCTTACTTCTCCTTTCTTGAACAAAATGACTAGATGGAAGAATTCACCCCCAAGGAAGAACATGAGGTAGAACTCATGACCAGGGATTTAGTCAATACAGATATAAGTAAGATGTCTGAAGTAGAATTTAAAACAGTGATTATAAGGATATTAGTTGGGCTTGACAAAAGCATAGAAGACACTAAAGAATCCCTTACTACAGAGATAAAAGAAGTAAAATCTAGTCAGGCTGAAATTAAAAATCTATAACTGAGATACAAACACAAATGGAGGTCATGAAAATGAGGATGGATGAAGCAGAGGACTGAATCAGTGATACGGAAGACAAAATTATGGAAAACAATGAAGCCAAAAGGAAGTGGAAAAGAAAGTTAATGGACTATGAAGGAAGACTTAGAGAACTCGGCAAATTAGTGAAATATAATAACATTCGTATTATAGGAGTCTCAGAAGATGAAGAGAGAGATAAACGGGCAGAAGCTTTATTCAAACAAATTATAGCTGAAAACTTCCCCAATGTGGGGAAGGAAAGAGACATCAAAATCCAAGAAGCACAGAGAACTCCCATTATATTCAACAAAAGCTGGTCATTGCCAAAGCATATCATAGTCAAATTCACAAAGTACACAGATAAGGAAAGAATCCTGAAAGCAGCAAGGGAAAAAAAAGGTTCTTAACCTACAAAGGAAGACATGAGGTTTGCAGTGGATCAGTCCACAGAGATTTGGCAGGGCAGAAAACAGTGGAAGGCAATATTCAATGTGCTGAATGGGAAAAATATGCAGCCAATAATTCTTTATCCAGCAAGGCTGTCATTCAAAATAGGAGAGTTAGAGTTTTCAAGATAAACAAAAACTAAAGGAGTTTGTGAGCACTAAATCAGCCCTGCAAGAAATATTAAGAGGGACTCTTAGAGTGGGGGGGAAAAAAAAGACCAAAAGTAACAAAAACTGGAAAGAACCAGAGAACATCACCAGAAACTGCAAGTCTATAGGTAACACAATGGAACTAAATTCATATCTCTAAATAATCACCCTGAATGTAAAAAAAATACCAATCAAAAGACATAGAGTATCAGAATTGATAAGAAAACAAGATCCATCTATATGCTACCTACAAGACACTCACTTTAGATCTAAAGACACCTGCAGATTGAACGTGAGGGGATGGAGAACAATCTGTCATGCTAATGAATGTCAAAGGAAAGCTAGAATAGACATACTTACAGCAGAGAAACTAGATTTTAAAATAAAGACTGTAAGAAGAGATGAAGGAAGGCATTATATCATAATTAAGTGATCTATTAATGAAAGCACAACAACCCAAAACATTTGGGATGCAGCAAAAGCAGTCCTAAGAGGGAAGTACAGTGCAGTACAGGCCTACCTCAAGAAGCAAGAAAAGTCTCAAATACACAACCTAATCTTAAAACCTAAAGGATCAGGGCACCTGGGTGGCTCAGTTGTTAAGTGTCTGCCTTCGGCTCAGGTCATGGTCCCAGAGTCCTGGGATCAAGTCCTGCATGGGGCTCCCTGCTCAGCGGGAGGCCTGCTTCTCCCTCTCCTACTCCCCCTGCTTGTGTTCCCTCTCTTGCTGTGTCTCTCTCTGTCAAATAAATAAATTAAAAAATCTTAAAAAGAAAGAAAGAAAGAAAGAAAGAAAATCTTTTTAAAAAACCTAATGGAGCTAGAAAAGGAACAGCAAATAAAACCTAAAGTCAGGAAAAGAGAAATAATAAAGATTACAGCAGAAATTAATGATATAGAATAAAAACCAGTAGAATGGATTAATGAAACTAAGAGGTAGTTCTTCAAAAGAATTAATAAAATTGATAAACTCCTAGCCAGACTTATCAAAAAGAAAAGAGAAAGGACCAAAATAGATAAAATCATGAATGAAAGAGGAGAGATCACAACCAACACCACAGAAAAACAAACAATTGTAAGAGAACACTATGAAAAATTATGTGCCAACAAACTGGGAAACCTGGAAGAAATGGAGAAATTCCTAGAAACTTACAAACTACCAAAACTGAAACAGGAAGAAATAGAAAATTTGAGCAGACCCCCCCCCCTCAGGAAAGAAATTGAATCAGTAATCAAAAATCTCCCAGGAAACAAAAGTCCTGAGCCAGATGGCTTCCCAGGGGAATTCTACCAGACATTTAGAGAAGAGTTAACACCTATTCTTCTCAAACTATTCCAAAAAATAGAAATGGAAGGAAAGTTTCCAAACTCATTCTATGAGGCCACTATTACCTTAATTCCAAAACAAGACAAAGACCTCAGTATAAAGGAAAATTATAGGCCAATATCCATGATGAACATTGATGCAAAAATTCTCTGTAAAATACTAGCAAATCAAATTCCACAGTACATTAAAAGAGTTATTCACCACAATCAAGTGGGATTTATTCTTGGACTGTAGGGACTGGGTCAATATGTGTAAATCAATCAACATGATACACCATATTAATAAAAGAAAAAATAAGAACGATATGATCCTTTCAATAGGTGCAGAAAAAGCATTTGAGAAAATACAGCATTGTTTCCTGATAAAAATGCTCAACAAAGTAGGGATAGATGGACCAAACCTCAACCTCATAAAGGCCATATACAAAAGACCCACAGCTAATATCATCTCCAGTGGAGAAAAACTGAGAACCTTTCCCCTATGGTCAGGACTAAGACAAGGATGGATGTCCACTCTCACCATTACTATTTAACATACTTCTGGATGTCTTAGCCTGAGCAATCAGACAACAAAAAGGAAAAAAAAGGCATGCAAATTGGCATGAAAGACATTAGACTTTCACTATGTGCAGACAACATGATACTGTATGTAAAATACCCAAAAGACTGCCAAAAAATTGCTAGAATGAATACATGAATTCAAATTTGCAGGATATAAAATCAATGTGCAGAAATCTGTTGTATTTCTATACACCAATAACTAAGCAGAAGACAAAGAAATCAAGGAATTGATTTCATTTGCAATTGTACCAACAACAATAAGATACCTGGTATAAATCTAACTAAAGAAATAAAAGATCTAGACTGGAGAAAAGGTGGCAGAGGAGTACGGGACCCTATTCTAACTGTTCCCTGGAATTGAGCTGGATATCTACCAGACCACTCTGAGCACCCACGAAATCAGCCTGAGACGTAAGAAAATAGATCCAGATCTCTACAAACAGAATATTGCAGGTGGCTGGTTTCAAGGTTCGAAGCAGGGAGCCGTGATTCTGCGGGCAGATATCGGAGGATAAACTGCAGTGGGAGGCAGCCTGGCCATGGGGATCCTACACCACCGGTGAGCAACAGCCTCGTGCACTGGGGACGGGGCACAGACTCACAGACCGGTAGTGTCGGGGAAAGGACTTTAGGAAGCCCCCAGGACGGAAACCCAGAGTGATGGGGTCGTGCATGCGAACTGGGAGCGGCTGGCACTTGGAGAAGCACAAAGGGCAGAGACGTGCCCCAACCTGGAGGCAGGACTGGGAGCGCTGCAGAGGAACGCACAACCCAGGACGCTGCAGTTTATAGCAGCACAGACAGAGACGGAAATAGTGTGGCCTGGAGAGCTCACTAAAGAACAGACTGCAATCTCTCTGCTCTGAGGCAGAGGTTTGGAAACAGTCTCTTCTGCTCTGACTCAGAAGAGACGTGGAAAGCCGCCAGGGAAAGCCACCAGAGAACAAAAGCCCCCAAAATCTGGTTCTCACTGAGCCCATCCCCCGCGACAGGGGGGCAGGAAACTCTGCCCAAACAGGGTTGCCTGAGTAACAGCGCGGCAGGCCCCTCCCCCAGAAGACAGGCTAGGAAAACAAGAGGCCAGCAACCCTAAAGTCCCTAGAAAACAGGTGCATCTTGCTTGGGTTCTGGTCAATAATTTGGACTCTATACATTCCCTCAACCACCCCTCAACAGAATGACTAGGAGGAGGAACTCCCAAAATAGGAAAGACTCAGAGTTTATGACTTATGCCGCAGATTTACAAATGGATGCAGATATAACCAAGATGTCGGAGATGGAATTCAGGCTAGCAGTTGTGAAGACAATGGCTAGAATGGAGAAATCAATTAATGGCAACATAGAGTCTCTAAGGGCAGAAATGAAAGCTGAATTGGCAGAACTTAAAAATGCTATCCATGAGATCCAGTGTAATCTAGATAATCTAACAGTTAGGGTAAGTGAGGCAGAAGAAAGAATAAGTGACCTGGAAGGCAATTTAATAGATAAAAAGGGAAAAGAGGAGGCCAGGGAAAAACAACTCAGAATCCATGAAAATAGAATCAGAGAAATAAGTGACACCATGAAGCGTTCCAATGTCAGAATTATTGGAATCCCAGAGGGAGTGGAGAGAGAGAGAGGACTAGAAAATATATTTGAGCAAATCGTAGCTGAGAACTTCCCTAATCTGGGGAATGAAACAAACATTCGTGTCCTAGAGGCAGAGAGGACCCTCCCAAGTTCAAGGAAAACAGGCCAACACCCCGTCATG
>NC_138385.1:60397939-60457346 GCF_054177405.1 Leptonychotes weddellii
TTACACTGTTGGTGGGAATGCAAGTTGGTACAGCCACTTTGGTAAACAGTGTGGAGGTTCCTCAAAATTTAAAAATAGAGCTACCCTATGACCCAGCAATTGCACTCCTGGGTATTTACCCCAAAGACACTGATGTAGTGAAAAGAAGGGCCATATGCACCCCAATGTTCATAGCAGTAATGTCCGCAATAGCCAAACTGTGGAAAGAGCTGAGATGCCCTTCAACGGATGAATGGATCAAGAAGATGTGGTCCATATATACAATGGAATATTACTCAGCCATCTGAAAGGATGAATACCCAACTTTTACATCAACATGGATGGGACTGGAGGAGATTATGCTAAGTGAAATAAGTCAAGCAGAGAAAGTCAATTATCATATGGTTTCACTTATTTGTGGAACATAAGGAATAGCATGGAGAGCATTAGGAGAAGAACCGGAAAAATGTAGGGGGGAGATTCGGAGGGAGAGATGAACCATGAGAGACTCTGGACTCTGAGAAACAAACAGGGTTTTATAGGGGAGGGGGTAGGGGGGATTGTTTAGCCTGGTGGTGGGTATTAGGGAGGGCACGTACTGCATGGAGCGCTGGGTGTTAAACGCAAACAATGGATCATGGATCACCACATCAAAAACTAATGATGTATTGTATGGTGACTAACATAACATAATAAAATTTAAAAAAAATAAAAATAAATAAAAAAAGAAAATAATTTATCAATTAAAAAAAAGAAAAGATCTATAGTCTCAAAACTATAGAGCAGTTATGAAAGAATTTGAAGAGGACACAGAGAAGTGTAAAAGCATTCCAAGCTCATGGATTGAAAGAAGAAACATTGTTAAAATGTCTATACTATCCGGTGCAGTTTACACATTTAATGTGATTCCCATCAAAATACTACCATCATTTTACCCACAACTAGAATCAACAAATCTAAAATTTGTATGGAACACAAAAAAACCCAAATAGCGAAAGCAATTCTGAAACACAAATACAAAACTGGAGGCATCAGAATTCCAGATTTCCAGCTATATTACAAAGCTGTAGTCATCAAGACAGTATAGTATTGGCACAAAGACATACACATAGATCAGTGGTACAGAATAGAGAATTTAGAAATGGACCCACATTTCTATGGTCACGAAGTCTTCAACAAAGCAGGAAAGTCTATCCAATGTAAAAAAGACTGTCTCTTCAACAAATTGTGTTGGGATAACTGGACAGCAGCATGTTTGATGAATGAATGTGGACCACTGTCTGACACTGTCCAAAAAATAAATTCAAAATGGATGAAAGACCTTAATGGGAGACAGGAAACCATCAAAATCCTATAGGATAACACACACAGAAACCTCTTTGACCTTGACCATAGCAACTTCTTACTAGACACGTCACAACAGGTAGGGAAACAAAAGCAAAAATGAATTGTTGGGGCTTCTTCAAGATAAAAACCTCTTCACTGCAAAGGAAACAATCAACAAAACTAAAAGGCAGCCTATAGAATGGGAGAAGATATTTGCAAATGACATAGCTGGTATAGGGTTAGGATCCAAAATCCACAAAGAACTTATCAAACTCAATACCCCAATAACAAATAACCCAGTTAAGAAATGGGTAGAAGACATGAATAGACACTTTTCTAAAAAAGACATCCAGAAGGCTAACAGACACATGAAATGATGCTCAACATCATTCATCATCAGGGAAATACAAATGAAATACCATGATGAGATACCATCTCACACCTGTCAGGATGGCTAAAATTAATAAAACAAGAAAGAACAGGTGTTGGAGAGGATTTGGAGAAAGGGGAACCCTCTTGCACCATTGGTGGGAATGCAAAGTGGTGTAGCCACTCTGGAGAACAGTATGGAGGTTCCTTATAGGGTTAAAAATAGAACTACCCTAAAATCCAGCTATTGCACTAATAAGCATTTCCCCAAAGGATACAAAATACATATTTAAAAGGGGTGCATGCACCCCAATGTTTATAGCACCATTATCAACTATAGCCAAATGATGGAGAAAGCCCACATCTCCATCAACTGAAGAATGGATAAAGAATATTTGGTATATATACAAAATGGAATATTACTCAGCCATAAAAAGAATGAAATATTGCCATTTGCAATGATGTGCATGGATCTAGAATGTATTCTGCTAAGTGAAATAAGTCAGTCAGAGAATGACAAATACCATATGATCTCACTCATTTGGAACTTAAGAAAGAAAATACATGTACACGTGTGAAAGGGGAATATAAAAGAAGGAGAGAGGGAAGCAAGTCTTCCGAGACTCTTAATGATAGAGAACAAATTCAGTATTGATGGGGGGATGTGAGTGGGGGTCAGCTAGATGGGTGATGGTTATTAAATTGGGTACTTTTTCTAATGAGCGCTGGGTGTTTTATGTAATTGATGAATCACTGAATTCTACTCCAGAAACCAATATTACCTGTATGTTAACTACATGATATTTAGATTAAATTTTTTTAATTAAATAATTTAATAAAAATTAAGAAAAAACTTATCACCAAGTCCAAGGTAACCTAAATTTTCTCTTCAGTAATCTTAGAGTATTAGAGTTTTGCTTTTTACAATTAGTTCTGTGGTTTATTTGGGGTTAATTGTTGGAAAAAAATGTCTTTCTAGATTCATTTTTTTTTGCATGAGGATGTGCAGTTGTACCAGCACAATTTGTTGACAAGACTATCTTTGCTTTTCTTGAATTGCCTTTGCTCCATTGTCAGAGATTGACTGACTATATTTATGTATAAATATACCTTTCAGGTTTTCTATTCTGTTCCTTTGATCTATTTGTCTATTCTTTCACCAGTGGCACATTGTTTTGATTACTATAGCTTTATAGGAAATTTGAAGCCAGATAATGTCAATACTTTAATTTGTTTTTCTCTCCCAATATTGGGTTGGGTTTTCTAGATTTTTTTTTCCCTCTCTGTATAAACTTCAGCGTAACTTTGTTGATATACAGAAAATAGCTTGCATTGATTTTGAATTGGATTGCACTGAATGTATAGATCAAGTTGTGAAGAAATGACATCTTCATAATATTTTCTTTCTATGCCTATACATGTAATATCTCTTGATTAATGTAGATCTTTGATTTCCTTTATTAGTTTTATATTTTTCTTTATATAGACCTTATGCATATTTTATATGCCAAAGTATTTCAAATTTTCTTCTAATGTAAGTTGTTTTGTGTTTTTCACTTCAGATTCCAATTGTCCACTGTTAGCATGTAGGAATTGACTTTTGTACATCAACTTTGTATCCTGCAGTTGTACTATGTAGTTACTGATTAGTTCCAACAGATTTTTGTTGATTCTTTTGGGACTTTTCTACACACACAATTGTGTCTTGTGTGAACAAAGATAGTTTTACTACTTCCTTCCCAATGTATATATCTTTTATCTCCTTTTCTTATTGCACTAGCTTGGAATTCCACTATGATTTGAATAGGAGTTGTTACTGATCTTAGAGGGAAAGCATCTAGTTTCTCACCATCAAATATGATGTTAGCTGTAGGTTTTTTGCAGATGTTCTTTATCAAATTAAGGAAGTTCCCATATAATTTTAGTTTGTTGAATGTTTTTCTTATAAATGGATGGATGTTGGATTTTGTCAAATATTTTTTCTATATCTGTTGGTATGATCATATGATTTTTATTCTTTGGGTTGTTGATGTGATGATCTACATCAATTGATTTTTGAATGTTTCACCAGCCTAGCATATGTGGAATAAATCCCATGTGGTCCTGTATATTTTTTATATATAATTTATATATAATTTTTTAGACCTTGTTGGATTTGATTTGCTAATATTTTGTTTAGAATTTTTTCATCTATGTTTATGAGATATACTGATTTGTACATTTCCTTTATTGTAATGTTTTTGTCTGGTTTTAGTGTCAGGGTAATGCTGGCCTCAGAGAATGAGTTAGGAAATATTCCCTCTGATTCTATTTTCTGGGAGAGAGTGTAGAACTTTGGGATCATTTCTTCTTTAAAATATCTAGTAAAATTCACCAGTGAACCCACCATGGCCTAGTGCTTTCTTTTTTGGAAGGCTTTTAATTATTTATTTAATTCCTTTAATAAATATCAATCCTTCAGTTTGTGTGATTTCACTGTGTGTGAGTTTTGTGAGATTGTGTCTTTCAAGGAATTGGTTTATTTCTTTTAGGTTATCAAATTTTAGGCCATAGAGTTGTTATAAATACTCCCTCATTATCCTTTTTAATATCCATGAGATCAGTAGTGATGACCCCTCTTTCATTTCTGACATTTTAAATTTAAGTCTTCTCTTTCTTCCTTAAGCTGGCTATAGTCTTATCAATTTTCTTGATGTTTTGAATTAACCAGCTTTTGAGTTTGTTGATTTTTTCTATGATTTCCTGTTAATTTTATTGGTTTCCTTAAATATTGTTATTATTTATTTTCTTCTGCTTATTCTGGTTGTAATTTGCTCTTCTTTTTCTGGTTTACTAAGGCAGAATCTTAAATTACTGATTTTAGATTTCTTCTAATATATGCCTTTCATGCTATAAACATTTCTGTAAGCATTGCCTTCACTGCATCCACAAATACTAAGTTGCATTTTCTTTGTCATTTAGTTCAAAATATTTTTTGTTTTCTCTTACGAATTCTTCTTTGACCTATGTATCAGTTAGAAATGTGCTGTTTAATCTCTTAAGTATTTTGGCAGGTTCCAGTCATTGTTTGTTATTGACTTCTAGTGTAATTTAATTGTGGTCTGAGAGCATACTTTGTATGATTACTATTCTTCTGAATTTATTCAGGTGTATTGTATGTCTCAGAATGTGGTTGATCATGGTGCTTGTTCTATGTGAACTTGAAATAAGGTGTGTTCTGCTGTTGTTAGATAAAGTGTTCTGCAGATGTTAATTAGATCCTGTTGGTTGATGGTGCTGTTCAATTCAGTTATGTGTTTACTGATTTTCTGCCTCCATTACTGAGAGAGGAATGTTGAAATTTCCAACTCTAATTGTGGATTCATTTATTTTTATCAGTTTTTGGCCTCACGTGTTTTGATTTTCTATTATACATAATAAGGGTTGTTATATCTTCTTAGAGAATTGACCCATTTATCATTATGTTATGCCCCTCTTTTCCCCTGACAGGTTTTGTTGCTCTGAAGTCGCCTTTTTCTGAAATTAATATAGCTACTCCAGCTTTCTTTTGATATCTGTCAGCATGGAATATCTTTCCATACCTTTACTTTTAGTCTCTCTATGTCATTTATATTTCAAGTGATGTCTTATGCATAACATATATTTGGCTCTTATTTTTTATGCACTTTGACAGTCTCTGAGTTTTAATTGGTGTGTTTAGGCCATTAACCTTTAAAGTGATTGATATAGTTGAACAGATATCTACCGTGTTTGTTGTTTGCTACCCTTTGTTTATTTTTTTGTCCTCTTAAGTTTTTTCCTGCCTTCTCTTTTTTTAACTTAAAGTTTTATATGATTCCATTTTTTGTCCTCTCCTAGCATATGAATTATACTTTTTAAAAAACTTTTAGTGGTTAATTTTTTGGGAATATGCATTTACAATTAATCCATGTGTACTTTCAAATAACATACTGCTGTGGCACAGGAACCTTATAACAATACTTTCAATTTCTCCCTTCAGTCCCATATAATATTGATGTCATTCATTTTACTTTTTAATAACGTATAATTACCAAATACATTGTTACAATTATTATTTTGGACAAACTCTAATCTTTAAGATTAGTTAAAAATAAGAAAAAATGTCGGCGCCTGGGTGGCTCAGTCATTAAGCATCTGCCTTTTGATTAGGTCATGATCCCAGGGTCCTGGGATCGAGCCCCGCATTGGGCTCCCTGCTCAGCGGAAAGCCTGCTTCTCCCTCTCCCACTCCCCTGCTTGTGATCCCTCTCTCACTGTGTCTCTCTGTCAAATAAATAAACAAAATCTTAAAAAAAAAAGAAAAAACGTGATTTTATTTTACCTTCCTTTATTCCTTCTGTAGTGCTCTTCTTTTCTTTATGTTGGTATGCATTTCTCACTTACATAGTTTTCCCTCTGTTTGAAGAAATTCTTATAACATTTTTTTTTTACAGATTTTTTTTTTTTACAGGTTTTCTTTTTTTTCCTACAGATGCGGGGCTCGATCCCAGGATTCTGGGATCATGACCTGAGCTGAAGGCAGACACTTAACGACTGAGCCACCCAGGCACCCCTCTTATAACATTTCTTGGGTCATAATTCTACTGGCAACACATTCCTTCAATTTTTGTTTGTTTGAGAAAATCTTTAATTTTTCTTCAGTTTTGAAAAATAACATCACTGGATACAGAATTCTAAATTTGTGATTTTTCTTTCAGTATCTTAAATATCTCACTCTACTCTCTTCTTTTTGCATGGTCTCCTAAGAGAAATTTTATTCTTGACCCTCTTTAGGTAAGGTGTTTCCTCTTGAAGATTTTCTTTCAAGATTTTTTCTGTGTCTTTAACTTTGTGCAGTTTGAATATGATATGCCTACATATAGATTTTTTTGTATTTATACTGCTGTTGTTCTCTGAGCTTTCTCTATCTTTTGTTTGGTACCTAATTTTGGAAAATTTTTAGTCATCACTTTAAGTATTTCTTATGTTTCTCCTTTTCTTCTCCGTTTGGCATTCCTAGTATGCATAACTTACACCTTTTATAATTGCCCAACACTTCTTAAATATTTGACTCTATCTTTTTTATTCTTTTTTCTCTTTGCATTTCAGTTTTTGAAGTTTATATTAACATATCTTCAAGTTCAGTGATTCTTTTTACAGCTTTGTTCAGTCTGTTGATAAGCCCATTCAATTCTTCATTTCTGCTATTGTTTTTGATTTCTAGCATTTCCTTTTGATTATTTCTTCAAGTTTTCACATATCCACATATATTACTCATGTGTTTTTGTGTATTCTCTTTTTCAATTAAAGCCCTTACTGTAATTTCTGGTGTAATAATTCCACCATCCACTATCTCTGCCTTATCTAAGTTTGGTTTTGATGTTTGTTGTTTATATTCAAACTGGTTTTTTTTGTTGTTGCCCTTTTGAATGCCTTGTACTATTTTGTTGTAAGCCAGGCATGATGTTCCAGGTAAAAGGAACTAAGATAAATAGACCTTTTGTATGAGGCTTTATGTTTATGTAACTAGGAGTTAAGCTGTGCTTAGTTTGCTGTTAGACTATGCTTGGTTTATTCTAGCTATTGTTCTCAGAAGCCAGAATTTCCTCTGGTATTTTTCTTTCTGTTTTCCCCGTTGTCTTTGGATTTCCTTAGAGAGGTATTCTTTTTAAAAAAATATTTATTTGAGAGAGAGAGAGATGAGTGTGGGGTGTGGCAGGGGCTGAGGAAGAGAGAGACTCTCAAGCAGACTCTCCGCTGAACTTGGATCCTGATGTGGGGCTCGATATCACGGCCCTGAGATCATGACCTGAGCTGAAAGCAAGGGTCAGATGCTTAACTGAGTGAGCCACCCAAGGGCCCTGAGAATTATTCTTAAATAACTGATAGTCTGATATTGTCTGCAGTAACAGGTTTCTGCTTCTGGGCTTCTGCTCTGGTAAGCTCCGATTCTCCATTTTCAACTCTCTATCCAATATTTGAGGCAACTGTTTTCCCTCTGACTTCAGTTTTCTGTTGTTTCCAAGGGGAGTTGTTCATTTTCAACTTGTTTATCATTTATCTTGTGAGGATGGGTGAGATAACTTTCAAGCTTTTTAATTGTTGGACCAGAAACCAGAAGTTTCACATTGATCACTTTTTATTTCTTGATTTATAATTCTGTGTCTGTAAAATAAAAGAATTAAGATCATTACTTGATGGCTAAATTCTCCCCTAGCTGTAGCATTCTGTTGGGTCCCTAAGCAGTGACTTGCATAAATGATTATGCTGTTATGTGACATTTGCCACTCTTCTTCTACAGGCAGACCTCCAGGTGGACAAGGAGAGGCACAATTTCTTTGAGTCCTCCCTTGATTATGTTTATCAAATCCAGGAAGTTCAGGAGTCCAAGAAGTTCAACATTGTGGAGCCAGTAAGTTCTATCTGTTGATGAATAGTCTAAAAATATTTACCAAATGCCAGGTTAACGTAGATTACTTTGACCATAAAATTGAAATTTAAAAGATGGTGAAGGATATTTAATGCCTAATAATGAATATCAAGAAAATAAACACACTAGCTTGGGTTACTCTTGCTCTCTTACTAATAATATTTTATCTCTCATCCTTACCTCCCCTCCCCCACCTTTTTTCCTCTCCCATTTTCTCTCCCCCCAGCTATGATTTTTCTTTCCTTCTCTTTTTTTGCTTCCTTTCTCCTTTTCTCCCTCCTTTGATTTCTCTGTCACCCTTCCTTTTACCTTGTTCTCTTCCCTTCCTTGCTCTCATGCTTTCATAAATCTTCTAAAGTGCCTATCATATGCCAGTCAGTGTTCTAGGAGCTCATGTCCCTTGCACTCAATGACTTCCTATTGTACTATTTTTACTTCTATCTTCTTTATTTTTTTCTACTTACATCTCCTTGACTATAAAAGAGGTATGCTTTGATTTGACAACTATGTTGAATTTTAACTCTTGGTGCAGAAAAGCTAGAAAAAAATTATAAGAAAAACAAAAATAACAAATTCCCCATGCAGAGATAATCACTGTTAATATTTTGGCATTTTCCTTCCAGATTTTCTGTGTATCTATTATATTTCTTTCTCTATTTATATGTGTCTTTGTACTTGTAGATGTGGGTGTATGTACACCTGTGTGCAGGTCTGTGTACACATGTATATGTTTTGCACATGAGCATGTATACCTTTGTACATGTGTATCTGTCCTCACATTTTTATATATCTGCATATATATGTGTGTGCAGCCAAGTGTTTATTCATTTATACAAAAAATAATTGAGCTTCTGTTATATGTCAGGCACTGTGCTAAACACTGAGTATTCTACAGTGAACAAGACAGACTCTGTTTCTGTCTTTATGAAGACTACACTCTTATTGGGTAGACAGAAGGGAAAGAAGGATACACATAAATAAAACTAATTGTAAGTTATGATAAGGGCTAAAACAAATAACAAGAATGGGCAGCTACTTTAGATAAAGTGGTCAAAGAGGAACTCTGAAAGTATCACTTAAGTTCTAAAGAAAGAGAGGATGAGGCCACATGAATAATGGGGAAATAATATTAAAACACAGAAAAACACATGTGCATGGTCCTTAAGTTAGGAAAGAATGTATGCCTGAGGGATGAAAAGATTAGTGCCTTTAGATACAGGCGATAGAAAAGTGTATGATAGGAAGGCATAGGACTTGTAATCACAGTAAAGAGTTTGGATATTAGTCTAAGTGTAGTGGGAAACCACTGATAAGTGTTAAGCTAGATATGACATGAGCTGATTTTGTTGTGTGGAGAATGGCTTGGAAAAGAACAGAAGTGGAAGTAAGGAAGCCAAATAGGAGGCTACTACAGCAGTCTAGGCAAGAAAAGATGTTGGTTTGGGTTAGGGTGGTGAAAGTGGAAACAGAAAAGAATGTCTGGATTAGAAATATATTTTGGTGGAAAAACTGATAGGATTTGGATTGATATGTGAGTGGAAGAGAAATCAAGGATGATTCTTTACTTTCTGGCTTGATTGAGTGGGTGGTAGTGTCATTTCCTGAGATGAGAAAGCTTGGAGGAGAAACAGAAAGATTTTGTATATGATAATATATGTGGTACACACACCCACCTGTGTGTGTGTATATATATATACACACACACATATATATACATGTGTGTATGTACATAGTTGTTACATGTTTATATATATACATATATATAGTTTGTGTTTATATTTATAATATATGCATGTGTATATGCATATGGTGTATCTGTGTGCATATTTACATATACCTACCTGCTTATTTTCTAAAAAGAATAGAGCAGTTATTACTACTTCCTATTATTACACTTCACTATTGCCAGAATTGAGCATTATTGTTTAAAGGTTTGTATTTCATAGATTAAATCATATTTTCATTGTTTTTATTTCTGTGTATTTAATTATTAATGAGGTTGAATATTTGGAACATTAAAAAAATTGTATTGATCATTTGTATGTCTTATTCTGGAACCACTCTGAAACATTTCTAATTTGAAAATGGGCTCACACTCTTTGAATCTTTTAGCATTAGGGCAGTCTTCATTAAGGTACAGAATCTTACTTTACTCATTTATTCACTTATCTATTTATTCAACAAATACTGAGTACCTACTCTGTGCCAATTCTGAGGATATAGAGAGAAAATACACAGTCTATTCCCATATGGTCCAAACTATGAATGGTTTTGTATGCTATCTGGAAAGGATCTGAATGAATACATTTTTAGTAGTTCTTATAGTCTGGAACTAAGTTCCATGTAAATGTTTAATAAAAGAATAGCTATGTGTAGACCTGTTTGTGTTTTTACGATTACTTTTAACACTGTGCTCGGTATGTGGAATTTCTTTTCCATGTTTCTTTTTCCTTTATTTGGTAATGAGAAGGTACTGGTGATAAAGTTATTTTTACACATTTTCCCTAGGTGTTGGCCTTTCTTCATAGTCTCTTCATTTCCAACAGCTTGACTGTGGAGCTCACACAGGATTTTCTCCCATACAAACAGCAGCTCCAGCTCAGTTTGCAGAATGTGAGTTTGCATGTGGGTTTCTTCACCTGTCCCTGCATTCCAATTGTATTTCAGTCCCAATGACCTTGACCTTAAAATCCCAGCTTATTGCATTCTAGCCAATTTGTCAGGACATTCTTGTGTGGATCATAAATATTTTAGTGTGCTTGCTCTTCCAGTTTCAACTCTTACCAGTTTTTGAGGCTTATTGTTGTTCAAACCTACCCTTCCACCCACTGACACCTCTGTTTATCCAATAAATATTAAATGTTGCTAATTTACTGCATCCCTCTCAGATCAGAACCCAGCTATGGGCTTGTTTAAGCACAGATCTTATGCTACTTCCATGTTGGTCAGTCAAGGCACTTGTGAGTTTTATGACCATGAATGCCCATTTTCCCCTCTCTTCCTTTTCTCATTAATTACTAGAGTTAAATAAATTATATATAAAGGTTTTATTCATCTTCTTGCCCATGCTGGTTTTTGTAGATGGCCATAGGCACCACCTTCCCATCTTTGTAACATATATATTTTTTCTCATTTGTTTATTTAACCCACATTTAATGAATGGTTATGGATATAATATATACTCTGTGCCAGACATGGACATACCATAATGAAGTATGTTAGTTTTTCTTTCCTCAGGGAACAGGAAAGAGACATAAACACTGGAACACATCATAATTCCTTGTGATAAGCGTTTCGATAGTGTTAAGACCAAAAATTTGAAGGAAGCACAGAAAGTGGAACATTTGACTGCTTGGCACAGTTAGAGAAGGTATCACTGAGATAGTGACTGTGGACTAGTTGTTGCATTGCATAAAATCTGTATTTTTATATGAAAAAGGCTGGTAACAAGGTTGCTAGTGGAAGTAAACCTCACCTGGTTGTTTAGGAGGATCCTGACTTAGAGTTGTTTTGTTTCTCTCTTTCTGGGTACTCACCTTCACCAGAATGTGAGAGCCCCTGACTTCTATGGATTTATAAAATATTCCTATTACCAGGTTAATCATTTGAATCTTCCTCCAAATAGAACTTGAAAAGTATGAATTTAATAACAATGCTTTGTATCTGTGTATATGATGAACTCATTCACAGGATAATCAATAGAGTGGGCCCAACAAGATAAGGTAGTTCAGATCACCTTTTTGACTGATGTAACAGTGTTGAGGCCGGACACTAAGGACCTATCTCTAGTGATTTTCATACTCACATTTCAAACAGTGTTTTGCTATTGTGTTTTAGTTGTGTAGTTTTAAATAGATTTCTTCTTACCATTAGCTTTTGTTATTCATGAAAATGAAAACATAACTTTTCTATTGACCTGTCTTCAAAGATAGCACCTTGTCATGTATTTTATCCTAATAGCCAGAATTTGATTCAGAGTCAAGTAGGCAGTAACTTTACTTGAGGCAGAGCTTAGAAGTTGCCATGATAATATTATCTTTGGAAACCTTCTTTACAGTTTCCCATCCTGTAAAGCAGAGTTCAGTCTAGTGCTCAAAATTCTAAGAACCCTTATTTATTGGCTTATGTGATTCCCTAGAATAAAAATTCTCCCAGATGTGTTTTTATGTTTATATTGCTATTTATGTTTCTGTTTCCCTTTTAGTCTTTAGCACTGTTAGACTCCATAAAATTGTTTTCTAGTCACTATGTTAGTCTACATTTTTTTTTTTTTTTGCTATGTTGTAACATAATATGCAAACCAAGAAAACTCTGCACTGGATCTGTGACCAATAAGTGCTTTTTAATAATGATGGTGATAATGATAATAATGACAATGATAATATCTTCACAGACAAGAAATCATTTCTCCAGTACCCGGGAAGAGATGGAAGAACTTAAGAAAAGGATGAAGGAAGCTCCCCAGACATGCAAACTTCCAGGACAGCCTACCATCGAAGGCTATCTCTATACACAAGAGAAATGTGTGTGGGAATACAAAGATACCCACTGGGTTTCAGTAGGCTAGCACCTACTGCCACTTGGCTTCTCCAAACTCCAGGCACCCATATTGTTTACAGACCCCTGACAACTACACCTCTTTGGAGAAGAGTCTGGGAATAGTGAAAAAAAGAAAAGGAAGGAGAAATTGGAGGGGGAGGTTAAGGATTTGTCTTCCAAAGACTTTGGGTTGATAGGATCTAAGGTTTTTCTCTGTGATTCAAAATGGGGATTGTTAATTGTTTAATCCTTCTGATGACTGTGACTGGGGAAAAAAAGGAGGTAGGGGAAAGGAGGCAGAAAAATAATATTTATTACACCTACTATGTACCAGGCATGGTGCTAAGTGCTTTAAATATACTATCTCATTTAGTCTTTAAAAGCGCTTATCATACCCATTTTCCTTGAGGCCGTGGAGGCTTAGAGAGATCACTAGTTGAAAGTTACCCAACTATATGTTGGCTAATTGAACATAATTAAAAAAAAGGCAAAAAAAAGAGAAAGTTACCCAACTGTCAAGTAGCAAGCCTAAGAGTAAACTCAGTTCTGTGAAATGCCAAAACCTTTGCTCCTGTCACTACACCCTATACCTTCCACTGTCTTAGGAGCACATGTTTGCTCTTAAAGCACTAAACAACAACCGTTGTGATTTCAGTGAGCAAGACAGTTGTTCATTGCTAACCAAGGACCACGGGTTAACTTATCCATTCACTGAATATTGCAGAGTATTTAAGCCTTCCTGCTTCCTAAATTACATTATGAAAATCTGTATGTGCTGTTTGATTTTCCTTATGAACTATGACCCAGTGCTCCCAAAGCCTGTGATTTCGGCCCTGCCCAGAATTATTATACCTGAGAAGAAGAGGCAAAAGAGGCTATTCAGATGTTACCAGTGGCAAAAACTACTGCAATTCACAAAGCATGGCATTTAAGCAATGATATTATCATCTTTTCTTCTCTTAGAGAAATTAACTTTTGGTGGTTTTCAAAGATATGTTCTTCCACCTTTCAGGTTTATCTCTTCAACTCTGCATTGCAGAATTTCTCAATCTCAGTGCAACTGACATTTTGGGCTGGGGGATCATGTACATTATAGGGTATTTAGCAGCATCTATGGCCTGTCCTCACTTTATTCTAATAGCACTCTATAGGTGTGACAATCTAAAATGTCTCCAGACATTGCCAAATATCTCTTTGGCAAAATTGCCCTTGGTTGAGAACTACTACTGTATTATAAAAGATGTGGGAATAATGATTTTGTAATCTTGGCTGTAATATCAACTAGCTACATGGTCCTCCTGTGCCCCAGTTTCCTAATTTGTCAAATGGATATGACGTTGCTATTCAGTTGAATGTTTATCGAGCATACTTTTTGCCAGACAATATGCAGTGCATTGGGGATTTTAAAAAAATGAACCGATCTTGGTTTTGCCTCCAAGAAGTTCATAGTCTGATGAGGAAGGCAGACAACTATATCAAGAATTATGAGGAAATGTGTTGAGTACTGCATTTGGGGCATGTATCTAAGGGCTTCACTGAGGAAGCAATGTTTGAATTAGGACTTGAATTATGAGTGGAAGTTTGATAGGCAAAAAAAGGGGGAAAGAAAAACTCCAGTTATACACCATTGCATGTTACTCAGGCACAAAGGTGTGTGAGGATGTAGTTTATTTGCAGGGTCTTAGTTTGCCAAGAATAGCCCCGGTTTACACTTGTCATCCTGATGTGATTATTAATAGTGACCCATTCACTCTTAAGTATGTATTGAATTTGGACTAAAAATATATGGCCACCTATTTATTTGGTAAGTGAAAGTAATTCAATGAGACAGGATCATAGAGGGTGGCAAAAGACAAAGTAGGAAAGGTAAATATGATCATATTATGAAGGGTCTTGTGGGCCAACCTGAGTTTAGAGACAGTGGGAAAGCCATGCATGATTTATAAGAAAAATTATATAAAGAGAAATAAATATTAAAAAAAAATTCCTTTAACTAAAGAATGGAGAATGGACTAGAAAGGAGTGATCAGAAATGGGGGAAATCAGAGAGAAGGCCACTGTCATAATTAATTAGTGAAATGGTGAATTTTTATTTTGTTTGAAGTAGATCATAAAACATTACAAGTAATTCAGCAATAGGGCCCTGAACTAATTCAGTTCTAAAAGGGATGGAGAGGAGGAAGCAGCTGAAGGAGAGACATGTGGGGAAAAGAATGAGCCAACCACCAATCAAATGGGACAGGTTACAGGGAAGAAGAAGCAGAAGATTACAGATCTTTCCAACTCATACAATAGGATGAACAGTAGAAGCATTTAGAAGGGACATGGCAAGAAAAGCTATTTGGAGCAAGCTAGAGCAAATGTGGAAAGCATTTGATGAGGATTAGGATCTCTATATGTGCTGTGGGTCGATAGCCCACAGGGTTGGAGTTCAGGGGAAGGTTAGAGCTAGATCTGAAGCCCTATGACTATGAAGAGCAGACTATAGCACTTCCATCTTAGGAGTGTATTGACCATATAGCCCAATGGATATAGTCTATCAGCTGACTTTTGCCTATCATTGTAGGGGCTTTGGGAATATCCTGGGTGAAATATTACTGCCAGTATGAGAAGGAGACCAAAACGCTCACCATGACACCTATGGAGCAGAAGCCAGGTGCTAAACAGGTCAGTTCTTTTGTGTGCCATATTTTTTTGAAATGCATCTGTGACTGCATCTCAGAAAAGAGTATATTTTGACTTAGTGTCAAAGAATCAAGTCCATCACTGTCATGTGAAGCCATGACTCTGTGTGTTCCTCTTGACCTAAGTTTGCATTGGGCCAGATACTACTCAGTTGAGTGAAATATATCTATTAATTATGTCAAGCCTTCTGAAAGTGCTTGTACTTTCTCAGATCATTGAATTATTACAAGTGCTTGTCCATTGTACAAGAAAATTTGCAAGAATATGGATGAATTGCAGGAAGATAGTGTGACCTGCTTTTAAGAAGTCCTACTTCTTAGGATTCTTAGGATTCCTTTAAATAGCTAGTGTTTAAAATATCATTTTCCAAAATTCCTTTTTTAGAGAAGTATGTCTGTTTCCTAAAGTTGGAATAACCTATACCCCATATTCTATGTAATGTTCGGATATATTTAAGCAGGTAATACTTCTTCTGTCCTCCAAACCTTCCCTATCCCCTAAAATGTCAAGATGAGTTTAACACACTAAGAAGATACTTACCTGGAAGAACCTAATCTTATATATTACATACTATACTGTACTTACTGTACTATACTATATATATGACCACACAGCCAAAAAATGTTATTCTGTCAATCTCACTTTCGCCTATCTTTGTAGAGGCTTTGGAAATTCTCTCTCTCTCTCAAGGGTTTATTAAGATAAAAGCTGATAGATAGACTGTTCATATTCTAAAAGTAGTTTAGTGTGTACCTTAAATTGTCTCTCAGACTGGGTCTTAAGGCATGATTTTAAGGATTTCTATTATTTACAAATTGTTTACAAGTCCAACAGGGTTCATTTGTTAGCACTGAACCTTGGTGGTGCGAGAAGACCCAATTTGGTAGGCAGAAATTTGGAGAAAAATTGGACCAATTTGTCTCCATTGCTGGTGCTTTCCATGGAAGATCTCTCTTGTGTGGCTTGTTCACAGAGAATTAGAGAGGACTGAAATTTGGTGTCAGGCTATAGAAAACTGCCTTTTTTGTCTTGAGCCAAAAATTTTGTCACTCGGCTTTTAACGTGTATTGGAGATGGAATGCACCTCTAATGAAGTGTACCAAATGGGGTCTCCAGAACCCTCATCCATGCTTCTCTATGGGCCAGTTACTCATTCCTGACTCCAAAACTCTTACTAGTTTCCAGTCTGTTAATTGCCAAAGTACCTTTCAATGTGGTTTCAATAAATTTATCTTGTGCTCTGTCACAGAATTTTTTCCATTTCTGTCAGAACTTAGCTATGTATTTTACTGGCTAGTGCTTATAAGCACTGTCCTGTAGTTTCTTCCTTTTCTTCTCCTACACACATTACTTTCCCAGTCCCAGACTTTAAAGTAAGCTGATTTAGGCCCTTTCTCTCCTGCTCAGGCACCTACTACAAAGCTCAAGACAGAAGCAGACATACTACTTTCATATCCTCCTACGAGATGAGCACAAGCTCTCCTTTTAGTTTTTCTTTCCTTCTTCCCTTTTCATTGAGTGGCTGCTTGTAAAATTGCAATAGTGTCAGCCTAAGCGGTTTTAATTTGGGATTCCTTATGGAGTGGAAAGAGGAACTTGTTTCTCTATTTAGAAGGAAGGGAAGGTAAAGTAGTAACTTGAATTTCCCTAAAATGAAGTTGGAAATAATTTCTTCTTGTCAGTTCTCTCAGTTCCTATTACTGGTTTGCATTTTAGAAAGGTAAATAATACAAGTAAGTGTGACTATAATAACACCATAAAATCCACTATTTATTGAACATCTACTGTGTACCAGGCACTGAGCTAGACACTTTTCGGCATGTGCCTCATTTACTTTCCCAGTAGCCCTGTCAAGTATTAATAGTTCAATTTGAAGATGGCGGAATTAGCCCTCTTTCTGACTATGGTACTTACCAGTGTTACCTACTCGTTCAGCCTATCAACTTCCACTTGTGTTGTGCTGCTCATTTTACAGATTATCTTCCCAAATTATGTTTTATAAGATCCCCATCATCTCCCTGTCAGGCAGTTGTGGTAAGAGGAAAGAGTGCTGTATTTTTATAGACTTTCAACAACTGGGTTTAAATCCTAGCTCTGTGGCCTAGTAGCTTTTTGACCCCAAGTAAATTATGTAATGTTACTCAGTATCATTTTCCTCATCAGAAAAATGGCAAGAATGATATTGTAGTTCATAAAAATTTCTTGGGCACTAACTCTTTCCTAGACCCTAGAGATATAAAGATAAATAAGATGCTGCCCATGCCCTTGAGTTCTCAGTCAATTGGGGAAATAAGGCATGAAAACAGGAAGTTTTAATAGAATGCACAAAACACGTAGTGAGCAGTGTATGGGATTGGGGAAGAATATTGGAGGAAATGAAAGCTGAACTGCAATTTGTAGAACAATTAAGAGTTTAGCCAGACCAAGAATATAGATAAAGTCATTGCAGGTGGAGGAAACATTATTTACAGTTATGGAATCATGAGAGTTATGACATGTGTGAAATGAGAGCACTTTTGCATGGATGAAGCATAAAACAGATGGGGGTGGCTAGAGGTAACCTGGAGTAATAGACAGGGCCTAGGCCCCTGAGCTATGATGCCTTTGACTCTGAGGGAGTTGAGAGTTTAAAGAGGGGGGGTGAGTATATAATGCTGTTAGTTACTGTCTTCTTGAAAGCCTAGTAATTCTTGATACCCTCAGTATTGGGGTAAAGAAGGCAGATTGGAGGATGAAATTAGAGTTGAGTTTTTATACTGTAGGAACAGCAAAAGGATAGGCCTGAAGGGGGGTTGAGTGTGCCAATAAGAAAGAAGTATTGTGTGCAACTAATGAATTGTTGAACACTGCATCCAAAACTAATGATGTATTATATATTGGCTAATTGAACATAATAAAAAAATAAAATGCAAAAAGAAGTATTGTTTGATCAGTTGGATCAACTGTATGGACCAGTTTGGATGGCATAGTACCTAGACCCAGACCTGGCACTTGGGAAGTGTTTCTGAATTTCTGGCAGCTAGATGGTTAGCATTTTCCCCATTTAATAGATTGTGAAGTTAAGATTCAGAGAGGAAAACGGTTTGCCCTGGATTGTAAGCTAGTAAATGGCATAACTGAGACAAAGCCCAGGTTTTAAACTTCCTAGTTTATTACTATTTCTACTCTACCGACTCGGGTGACTTTGGGTAAGCCATTTTACCTCTCTGAGCTTCACTTCTCTCTAAGGGTTGTTATGAAGAAAGTTGATTTAAAGATACCTAGCATAATGTGTGGCAAATAGTAGGTAATTGATCAATCTTACTTCTCTTTCCTATACCACACTGTCTCTGTTGAGATAATAGAGGGAAACTGAACAATGTGGGATTGGGAAATTTTAATCTGTGGACACTGGACTTCAGTGGCCTTATTAAGTGCCCATAAGACTAAGGTGGGCTACACTATTCTGCATATATGAAATATCAAATGGAACTTTGAGTAATATATAAATTTGCTCATTTTCTCTACTCCTGCCCTATCTTTGGAGAGATTGCTTTTGTGATTCCTGTCTTCCTGAAGAGTCTGGAGGTGGGGAATGAAAATGTTTCTCTCCCGTCCTCCATCTGCCAATTTAATAGAAGGAGGGTCGCATAAAGCCACTCCCAACCTGGAAGTTTTATGAAAATTTTATTCGATACACTTAATGCCATTTGGTCAACCCATTTGTCCTACATTCCCCTTATATTATGTATAATGAGCTTCCTATTTAATCTACCGTGCTTGGAAAACAGTACTGACCTACCCTGAGCATTTTGTCCTGGTCTCAACCATTAATTATTGGAGCAAGAAGAAACCATCTGCTGCAAATACTGTTTGAAGGGACAAGGTTCTCAGTGAGGCTAAACATTACTTCTGCTGCCCTGACAGATGCCTTCCAAGTGGCTGAGGCTACTGCAGGAGGCAGAAGAAGCTTCTGTGCATTTTCTTTTCAAATTGGCTATTAATCCTTCTCTTGTATCAGGGGCCTTTGGACTTAACCCTGAAGTACTGCGTGAGGAGGAAGACAGAGTCTATCGACAAAAGGTTCTGTTTTGATATAGAAACTAATGAAAGGTAAGCTGTGCTGGTATGAACTGGTAATGTTCTCATGTGCCAGGTGCTGAGCCTGAGTAGATCTTTTATTTTCCTCTGTCCTCTCTTGTGATGAAAATGAGCAAATCTGTTCTTGACATCATTGTTTCGGCTCTTCTGGCTGCTAGTCACAGGAATCCCTGTTAGACCTGGCCCAGAGCTGGTTTTCCCTGTGGGAACTTCAGCCAGCTTTGCCTTACCTGCTCTAGGCAGAATAAGTCATTCCTAGGATTTAATTTGCTGTCAGATATGCTGCAACGGTCAACGTTTGGTGATGCTGCAAAGACAGCATAACAAAACTCATTCTTTTTTTTTTGGTATCAAGTTTTTATTTAAATTCCAGTTAGTTAACATATAGTATGATATTAGTTTCAGGAGTCGAATTTAGTGATTCATCACTTATATACAACACCCAGAGCTCATCATCACAAGTGCACTCCTTAATGCCCATCACCCATTTAACCCACCCCCCACCACCCCACCAGCAACCCCAGTTTGTTCTCTATAGTTAAGAGTCTGTTTCCTGGTTTGCCTCTCTTTTTTTCCCCTATGTTCAACAGCTTTGCTTCTTAAATTCCACATGAGTGAAATCATATGGTATTTGTCTTTCTCTGACTGAATTATTTCACTTAGCATAATATATTCTAGCTCAATCCACGTTGTTGCAGATGGCAAGATCTCATTCTTTTTCATGGCCGGGTAATATTCCTGTGTGTGTGTGTGTGTGTGTGTGTGTGTACACTAGATCTTCTTTATCCATTCATCAGTCGATGAACACTTGGGCTCTTTCCATAATTTGGCTATTGTTGATAATGCTGCTATAAACACGAGGGTGCACGTATTCCTTCACATCGGTATTTTTGTATCCTTTGGGTAAATACCTAGGAGTATAATTGCTGGATCATAGGGTAGCTCTATTTTTAACTTTTTGAGGAACCTTCATACTGTTTTCCAGAGTGGCTGCATCAATTTGCATTCCCACCAGCAATGTAAGAGGGTTCCCCTTTCTCGACATCCTTGCCAATACATGTTGTTTCCTGTGTTGTTAATTTTAGCCATTCTGACAGGTGTGAGGTGGTATTTCATTGTGGGTTTGATTTGCATTTCCCTGATGATAGTGATGTTGAGCATCTTTTCATGTGTCTGTTGGCCATCTGTATATATGTCTTCGATGGAAAAATGTCTATTCATGTCTTCTGCCCATTTCTTAACTGGATTATTTGTTCTTTGGGTGTTGAGTTTGATGAGTTCTTTATGGATTTTGGATACTAGCCCTTTATCCGTGATGTCATTTGCAAGTATCTTCTCCCATACAGCAAAACTCATTCTTTTATCTCCTAATATAAGATACAAGAACAAGTGAATTAAAACACATTTTTAAGGGGAGATAGAAAGGATGGAAGATGGTAGTGGTATTGGGGAGTCTTTTTTTCCCCACTTGGTGGAAACATGATACAGACTTCCCCTACTTTGCAGGTATACTGGAAATAGTTTGATTATCAACTTTCTGATTTCAGCTAAGGCTTTCAAACTTTGTACTTTGTTGCATTTGTTTCTCTCCAGTATCCTCTTTTTGTTTTCTGGAACTGGGCAGTTTCATCAGAGGTGAATTTAACCTTGAAATTTTAAAATGAGAGCATTTGGAGTTACTTTGGAGAAAAGCATATTGTGTAGTTGAGAGGTTGATCCAAAATTCAGTGAATGAATATTCCTATATGTTATTTTGGTCTATTATTTCTATGTGTTAGGTACCACATAGTAGAATAGAATTTAACAAAACAGTCAGATTCCTAGAAAGGGACTTAAAGGTTGAATTACAATATCATATGAACTAAACTATCAATGACTGGAATCATAAAGATTATACTAAGAGATGAGGGCTTTTATTTATTTATTTTTTAGTCTGGAAATAAGTAAAAAGTCCTTTTCCCCATTTGAAATTCTGTTTGTTAATCCATATGATTTCTTTGTTAGAAATGGATGGTCCTGACCAAAGATGGTTGTGATGGTAAACATTGTTACTGGTAACCATGCAGCTGTCCCTCATTTTTCCAACAGCTTCAGGCCTAGTTGGAAGGGGGAACTATACTCCTGTTTACTGCAAAAAATGACTATTGGCTGTGGCTTCTCTTTCATGAACCTTTATTGTCTCTCGCTCTGCAGCATCACGGTGCTTAAAAGAAATTAAAATTTTCTGTGTCTAGTTTCATTGTGGTTCCCTTTTCAGCTTAAATTTGCAAGCTATTTGCAAATAATATCCCCGTAGACTTAAAGCAGTTGCAGACAATTTGGCCCTGAGATTATGTGCTGGGACCAGTTTATCATCATATATCTTGCACCTAGTGCTATACATGGCTCATGATAGGTACTGAATTTGGTGTTTATTTTTTATTTATTTATTTTTTTAAGATTTTATTTATTTGAGAGAGAGAATGAGAGAGAGAGCATGAGAGGGGTGAGGGTCAGAGGGAGAAGCAGGCTCCCCGCCGAGCAGGAAGCCCGATGCGGGACTCGATCCAGGGACTCCAGGATCATGACCTGAGCTGAAGGCAGTCGCTTAACCAACTGAGCCACCCAGGCGCCCTTGGTGTTTATTTTTAAATGTATTTTCCCACCCCATAACACTGAGGAATTCTGAGACTAGAACCCAGGAATTAAAGCTTTGGTGTGTCTGTGATTTTAGTTACCACATATTAGGCTCTTAAAAAACATTCACTCACTTAATCCCCCTCCCCCATTTTACTGGTGAGGGGACTGAGATTTGAATATGTTAAGTTACTTGCCCAAAGTCATACAGTGGCAAGGCTGAGCACAAACACTCGTTTGTAGGTCTCCAAAGTCCATGTTGTTGTTTTTTTTTAATTTTGTTCCATTGTCTTATTTTTATTTTTTTTTTTTTAAAGATTTTATTTTATTTTTTTATTTATTCATGAGAGACAGAGAGAGAGACAGAGGCAGAGGGAGAAGCAGGCTCCCCGTGGAGCAGGGAGCCCGATACGGAACTCCATCCCAGGACCCCGGGATCATGACCTGAGCCGAAGGCAGACGCTTAACCGACTGAGCCACCCAGGCGTCCCTGTTCCATTGTCTTATAAGGAGAATAAACATGCTGTGAAATAAAGGGTCAAGTATAATAATGAACAGGTGCTGAGGTACCTCTGTGCACATGAGGTTTTCTGAGGAGTGTGGCATCTGCTTTCCTGGCTAGTAAATCTGATAGAAGAAACAAAGTCAGCATTCCCAGCAAGCATCAGTCACCCATACTCATGTCCCTGTAGCACAGAGAGCTAAGGACTCTTTGAGTCCCTTTTACTCTCTCAGGAATCGAGGGTAACTATTTTTTTTAATTAGTTTTGCTGCCATGGTGCCTAGGTGGCTCAATTGGTTAATAAGCCTCTGCCTTTGGCTCGGGTCATGATCCTGGGGTCCTGGGATCGAGCCCCGCATTGGGCTCCTCGCTCAGCAGGAAGCCTGCTTCTCCTTCTCCCTCTGCCTGCCGCTCCCCCTGCTTCTGCTCTCTCTCTCTATTTTATAAAATAGATAAAATCTTTAAAAAAAGTAAATAATTAGATTTGCTGCCAATATTTGAAACCACAGGCTTATAGCTCATAGAACCTGAAGTGCAATAATAATAATAATAATAATAATAACCTAACAACAGCTGCTAACATTGGCCTATGTACCAGGCACTATTCTCAGCCCTTGAAGAGTATAATTTCCTTTAATCCTCACTCAGTTCCCTGAGGTATGGGGTGTTATCCCAATTTCACAAAGGAAGACAAGGAGACAGAGAGAAATTAAGCAACTTAGGTAACACAGCAAATGGTAGAGCCAGGATCCAAATCCAGGAATTCTGGTCTTCAAACCCACACTCTTAACCATTGCACTGTACTGCACATATGCAATATATGTCTTTTTGTTCTGGATGAGTGACTGGGGCCTCAGGAAGGGCAAGGATTTGCCTAAGGTCATAAAGATAGTCAATGGAAGATCCTGGACTAGAAGTCAATGTTCTTTCTACTTTGTCATCCAGTTCTTATAAATATTATTCTGTGAATTTGACTTTCTGTGGTACCCAAGAATCTTCAAATGCTTCTTGAATAGTCACTTATTCATTCTTTCGGCCTCTCTGTAGGGTTAAGAGAGGACACGCACTGGATTTTTCATTTCCTAGATAGGGAAGTTCCAGAATGTGTTTAATGTCATATCTGGTCTGTACTGTCTGCTTTTATATCTGTTGCCCATTTCCTTGTTCTTCCTCTGGCTTCAGGATTCAGCTGGCTAGCTGTCTTTACAAAGATTTCTAGACTTTCTAGCCCCATGTGATATACCCAAAAAGTTGGTTATTTGTTAGAGTAAACTTGAAAGAATCCAGTGCCCAAAGCCAAGTCCTGGTTTTCAGTTGATTTTGTCTTAATGATCATTTGGGGGTTTTCCTTTTTAAGATGTACTTTAATGGAGTAAAAGATGGAAAGTCAAATAGGCATCCCATGATATCAAAACTGGAAGGGACCTCCCAGCTCATCTGGTCCAACACCGTTAAGGATAAAGAAACTGAGGCCCATAGAGACCCAGTTACTTTTCCAGGCTCTCTGAACTCTCTTGTCATTGTTCTTACCATTCCATGACTCTGAGAGAGGTCTTAACAGAAGGAGTTAAGAGGAACCAGTTTCTCATAATGGTGCAGATATACAGATAATGCAAGGAGACTTTATATCTGCAATAATATGGTCAATCTGAAAATTCTCAGTTTGGTTGTGAAAGTCTAAAAAGACCGTACAGAGTATACCAACTTGGAGTATCTCTGGCTATAGGTAGCCTACAAGTAAATAGAAAAAAAAAATGGGTTTGAGGCCATCTCTGATGGAGAAAAGGCCTTGTAGCATGGTGGTTAAGAAAGAACATGGCTGTTGGACCAGAATTCCTAAATTTAAATCCTGGCTCTCTACTTACCCACTGTGTGAACTTAGGGAACAACTCGGTGCCTCAGTTCCCCTTCTGTAAAATAGGGATTCCTATATGGTACCTGCTTTATAGGTTCCTGGGTAGATTACATGAATTTATACCTATAAAGTACTTAGAACAGAACCTGGTACCTAATGAGCATTCAGTAACTGTTATTATTTAGTCATAAGATTGCTTAAGTCAGCCAAAAGGCCTCCTCCCTGTGCTGAGCCAGCGTGCATGTTGTTGAATTCTCTCCAGCTGGAAATACTCTTTGGACATCATAGATGGGGGAGGTAGGAAAGCCATTTTTTTGGGGGGGGGGTGGGGATGGATGAATGTGCCCGTGCTGAACATGCTTACTCCTAGAGCCAAGACCAAACTGCTGGCTTCCAAGAGAGAAAGGCAAAGAGAGCCATAGTTTGTCTCAAGTACAATGGAGCCAATTTAAGTGTGTATTATGGTGAGGTGTCTTGGCATCTACCTTCCTATTTCCTTGCCTGACCCTGGCATGAGGCTGCCAAGATACCATCTCCCCTAGGGTTCCCAAAGTTACTGCTCTCTAAATGTTTCATTGTTTTTTTTGAGTAAAAGAGATTTTGAAAAATTGGAATTCTCTATGTGCCTGCTCAGTGTGACACCTCCCAGGGCTGAGAGGGACCCTAGATCACAAGACTTCATTTTCTCAGGTGAGTTTTCTACTTTTAACTTGTCCTCTTTTTCCCCTTAGGCCAGGAACCATCACTTTGCAGGCCCTTTCAGAAGCTAACAGAAGGCTATGGATGGAGGCTATGGATGGAAAAGAACCCGTAAGTTACCTCAGGAAACTAGAGAAACCTCAGCACCATAATCCAGTGTGTGAGTGCCCTGAGTGGTACCAGTGGGTCTAGGACAATTAAATAGTCAGATTGTCAGACTCAAAATTTTAGAGCTAGAAGGAATTGTTGACTTGATATTTCTTGCTTAAAAAGTAAGGCAATTTGAGTTCCAGAGGGTGAGGGACTTCTCTGGGCTTACTCTCAGAAAAGGCATAACAGCTGGGCCTAGAATCCAGGTTTCTCAGCTTCTTGCTGCAGTGTTAGATGATGCAGCTGTGCCCACAAGATCTTCTTAAGAAAGAAAATTAAGCCTTTTTTCAGTTTATACAACATATGTGTTCATATAGAAAGATGGAAAATAATTGTCATAACTGAATAAGCCTCAGTTTCCTTTTATTTTTATTAATTTTTTAAAGGTTTTATTTATTTATTTGACACTGAGAGAGAGAGAACAAGCAGAGGGAGCTGCAGAGGGAGAGGGAGAAGCAGGCTTCCCACTGAGCAGGGAGCCCGATGCGGGGCTTGATCCCAGGATCCTGGGATCATGACCTGAGCCAAAGGCAGACGCTTAACGACTGAGCCACCCAGACACCCCCAAAAATACCTTGTTTATAAAATTGGCAGCAAGGGCTGGTCGGCATAGAAATCTCCCTCATTGAAATATCCCTGGGCATACACACAGATGCAGATAATTTTCTTTTAAAAGGAGAGATTGTTAAAGCAGACTAACAGGTGCCATATAGAAGGCTTATTTCCTGCAGTTTCACATTATTATTGTTCCTGCTTCACTAAACACCCCAATTCACTAATCTTATACATAGTATACATGCCTTTGTTTAAAGTGTCAAAGAAGATCAGGACTTCAAGGGACATCTACTCCAATCCTGATCATTTTAGAGATCTGAATTTTGAAGTGTAGAGAATGAAAAGGACATGCCTGAGATTTCATAATGAGGTAGAGGTGGAGCCTGGACTAGACTTCGTCAAGGATCTCCTCTTTGGTTTCTCACACAGCTATCATAGTGTGTACTTCAATATGACTCAGACAAATCTTGATCAATGCATGGATCTCTTTCAGTTGGACACTTGCTTTTCTACAGAGAAACACCCATTAGTTAGCCTTTGGGGTAGGAGGTTGGTATTGGGAATATTTACATTTTACCATCAATGCCCATTAGCCATATATCCATTAGAAAACTATTTCTTTTCTCTCATGCTCTCTTGCTCCATCAGAAAAATTCTCCAAGCTTTACATAAGTAAATCTCTAAGATGGGTAGGCTGCAGTGAGCTACTTGGAATCTGCTGTAGTCTTCAGAGATTGTTAATCCAAGTGTTTTCTAGGGACCTAGGCAAAGATCATTCTGTTTAGCCCACTTTTCATCTTATTAAAGCTTTAGAGTCGCTAATGGTTTTGATGGACTATCTGGGGAAAGAGATTTAGTATTATTCGCCATACTTACCTATAGTGATTCCCAATAGCCATGGCTTTTTCTTTCTCTTTTTTTTGTAGATCTACCACAGCCCCATAACAAAACAGGAAGAAAGTGAGTCAAATTTATGATCTATTGACATTACAAACTGCTAGCTGTCCTAATCACAGTTAATACTATCATCAATAATATGTAATATTGATGCAAGTGTGTTTATTGATTCCTCTGTGGAATAAAATTCAGACCTATTTTTTTAATATGTCTACTTATTGAAATAAGGAAGTCACTTTATCTTAGCTTATGGTGTGGATAGTAATAGTAATATAGAGAAGAACATTATATCTTTCTTGTTCTAAACACAAAGTAGAAATTATGTGCATTTCCACCCTAACATTTCATGTTTGATGTTGCTCATGTCTAAAACAAACATAATACAATGGAATCACTAAAAGCATTTTGTGTTGTAAGAGTAAAAACTCTATATTTCCCCTAAAAAAAAAAAAAAGATCTTTCTATTTAAGGGTATTGGAGATGAAAAACCATACCCCTTATTCTCTCACTGCAGTCTCTTAGCATGATCAATAAATGTTTGGTAGGTAAAGCTTGTTATAGCAGGATCTAACTCTGTTTTCCTTTGTTTGAAACAGTGGAGCTGAATGAAGTGGGGTTCAAGTTTGTTAGGAAGTGCATCAATGTCATTGAGACCAAAGGTAAGACATGAACCAGAGTGTTGGCGGTGTTTGAATTTGGTCACTCTGAATTTATTCTGGGGCAATTTCTCTAAAGTAGCAATGATGTCATTTGTTGGTCAGGACTCGTTTTAGCAATGAAGACTATTTATGAACCTTGAACATGAGACACAAATTTCTAAAATTCCAGCAAATTCCAAGCCAGTGGTATCCAAGCATATTGGGATAATTTGCGGTTCCCTGCTTTTAAAGAGAAAGAGCTTAATTAATCAAATGGTACAAAATTCTAAGTTATGCAAGATAATTATGTCCTAGAGATCTGCTGTACAGCATAAAGCTGTAGTTAACAATACTGTATTGCAGACTTAAAAATGTTCTAAGATGGTAGATCTTGTGTTAATAGTTCTTATCACAAAAAAAATAATAATGAATAAAGAGGGCCACAGAAAAGTTTTAGAGGTGATGGATGTGTTTCTGCATAGACTGTGGTGATGGTTTCATTTATCTCCAAACTCACCAAGTTGTATATATTAAATATGTACAGCCTCTTGTATTTAAAAAAAAATAAAGAGAAAGAGCTTCAAACAGCTTATAAAGTATTCTAAAATACTACTGGGCACTCCTCAAATAGTGTTATGACAGTTCCATTGCAAATAAATAAGAGTTCCATTTCTGCCACAATACATATCAGTTTAAAAAGCTGAACTCAGACAAATATGGAATCAGTGTTTTCCCAGGTTAATGATACTTCTAGTTTCTCTCTGAGAATATTTAGAATGTGGGCAAGTAGTATATGAGCCAAGCCTCTTTATTCTTTGAAATGTTGCTAGAATTTCTCTATATGCAAAATGGCCTTTTTGTTTCACATATGCCATATTCCATCCCTTTCTTCCTTTATATCACTGTTCACAAGCAACTCGGAGGTTGATATTTCCTCCTTTTTCAATTAAACCCTAGCTCCCTTTTTCAATTAAACCCTATTCTCAGCCACCTGCTGCTACCCACCTAAGCATATTTTTCTATTTACTATAGAGTATATTCTCTTCTGTTCACATTAATGAAATCTTGGTATAATCCAAATGAAAGTATGGAGAGAATAATTTGGAGAGAGGCTTCAAAACAGTTCCCCTGTTGCAGGGGAAGGCTGGGGAGCTTACAGAGGGTAGGGAGACACTTTCCTATTTGAACTGACACCAGGGTGTAAGTACCTACTTTCTCAACCCTGAGGAAAGTGAAAGCTCTAGCTATGGAAACAAAACTGACCTCAGTTTCTTTCCCTAGGGATCAAGACAGAGGGATTATACCGTACTGTGGGCAGCAACATTCAGGTTCAGAAGCTGCTGAATGCCTTTTTTGGTAACAATTTTAATTTCATAATTCTTATTGGAAATTGTGTATTAAAAATAAATGTCTATAAGAGAAAGGAGACATTGCTAAAAAAGGTTGTAGAATGTTTAAGAAATATTTTCAAAGGAAAAATGTATGCATATTTGCCTACCCAGGCTCAGAGACAATCTTGCCTTGAAACAACTAGCATCTCTCCTTTTCCACATCATATTGACACCTCAGAACCTTTGCAATCTGGCTTCTACCCCAACCTCTCCACTAGAACTACTTTTGCCAGGCTTAGAAGGTATCTTCTGTGAAATCCAGTGGACAATTTTCAGACTCTTGTCTTGCTGGATCTCCTTGTTGACTATTCCCTCCTTTTTGAAACTTTCTCCCTAATGTGACTTCTGTGACTCAACATCTTGTGACTTTTCTAAAATCTTGTATTAAACCTTTCAAGTGACTCTTGTCAGGTCCTTTTTCTTCTTCTCATCTTCTAAATCTTGGCTGGGTATTTTCCAGCATTCCATCTTTGCCACCCTTTGCTTCTTCCTCTACATATATTCCTAATGAATAAATATTAACTTGGTAATGCATGACATTTTTTTCCCTTTTTACATGTCTAGTGATTTTTAAAGTTTTTATTCAAATTCCAGTTAGTTAACGTACAGTGTAATAGTAGTTTCACATGTATAATATAGTGATTCAGCACTTCTGTATAACACCAATTGCTCATCACAAATATAATCCTTAATCCCCGTCACCTGTTTAACCTATCCCCCTACCCACCTCCCCTCTGATAACCATCACTTTGTTCACTACAGTTGAGTCTATTCTTGGTTTGCCTCTCTCTTTTTTTCCCCCTATGCTCACTTGTTTGGTTTCTTAAATTACACAAATGAGTGAAATCATATGGTATTTGTCTTTCTCTGACTGACTTATTTGGCTTAGCATAATGCTCCCTAGCTCCATGCATGCAGTTACAAATGGCAAGATTTCATTCCTTTTTGATGGCTGAGTAATATTCCATTGTGTATATAGACCACATCTTCTTTATCCATTCAACAGTCAATGGACATTTGGGTTCCTTCCATATTTTGGCTTATATTCATAGTACTGCTATAAACATTGGGGTGCTTATACTTTGAATTAGTATTTTTTGGGTAAATACCCAGTAGCACAATTGCTAGATCATAGGGTAGTTCTATTTTAAACTTTTTGAGGAACCTCCGCATGGTTTTCCAGAGTGGTTGCACCTCTTTGCATTCCCACCAACACTGCAAGAGGGTTCCCCTTTATCTACATCCTTGTCAATACCTGTTGTTTCTTGTGTTGTTAATTTTAGCCATTCCGACTAGTGTGAAGTGATATCTCATTGTAGTTTTGATTTGTATTTCCCTGATGATGAGTGATGTTGAGCATCTTTTCATGTGTCTGTTGGCCATCTATTTGTCTTCTTTGGAAAAATTTCTACTCATGTCTTCTGCCCTTTTTTTTAAACAATTATTTGTTTTTTGAGTGTTCAGTTTTATAAGATCTTTATAGATTTTGGATACTAACCCTTTATCAGATATGTCATTTGCAAATACCTTCTCCCATTCCATAGGCTGCCTGTTAGTTTTATTGATCATTTACTTTGCTGTGCAGAAGCTTTTTATTTTGGTGAAGTCCCAACAGTTTATTTTTGCTTTTATTTCCCTTGCCTCAGGAAAACATATCTAGTAAGAAGTTGCCACGGCTGATATAAAAGAGGTTACTGCCTGTGTTCTTCTCTAGGATTTTGATGGTTTCCTGTCTCACATTTAGGCCTTTACTCTATTTTTATTTTTGTGAATGGTGTAAGAAAGCATTCCAGTTTCATTCTTTTTCATGTAGATTACCAGTTTTCGCAATACCATTTGTTGAAGACACCGTCTTTTTTCCATTGATTTTCTTTCCTGCTTTATTGAAGATTAACTAACCATACAGTTGTGGGTACATTTCTAAGTTTTCTATTCTGTTCCATTGATCTGTGTGTCAATTTTTGTGCCAGTACCATACTGTCTTGATCCCTTCAGCTTTGTTATATAACTTGAAGTCCAAAATTGTGATGACTTCAGCTTTGCTTTGCTTTTTTGGGATTGCTTTGGCTATTCAGGGTCTTTTTGATCCCATACAAATTTTAAGATTCTTTGTTCTAGCTGTGTGAAAAATGACGTTGGTAATTTGATAGGGGCTGCTTTGGGTACTATAGACATTTTCATAATATTTATTCTTCAAATCCATGAGCATGGGATCTTTTTCCATTTCTTTGTGTCATCTTCAATTTCTTTCATCAGTGTTTTCTAGTTTTCAGAGTACACATCATTTACCTCTTCAGTTAGGTTTATTCCTAGGTATGTTATGCTTTTTGGTGCAATTGCAAATGGGATCAATTCCTTGATTTCTCTTCCTGCTGCTTCATTATTGGTGTATAGAAATAAAACAGATGTCTGTACATTGTTTTTGTATCCTGCGACTTTACTGAATTCATTTATCATTTCTAGCAAGTTTTTGGTGTAGTCTTTCAGGGTTTCTAAATACAGTCTCATGTCATTGGCAGATAGTGAACATTTGACTTCTTCCTTGCCAATTTGGATGCCTTTTATTTTTCTCTTGTTGTCTGATTGCTGTGGCTAAGACTTCCAGTACTATGTTATTAGTGGTGAGAGTGGGCATTCCTGTGTTGTTCCTCACTGTAGAAGAAAAGCTATCAGTTTTTCCCCATTGAGGATGATATTAGCTATGGGTTTTTCATATATGGCCTTTATTTTGCTTAGGTATTCCCTTTAATCCTACCTTTTTGAGGATTGTTATCATGAATGGATGTTGTACTTTGTCAAATGCATTTTCTGCATCTATTGAAAGGATCATATGGTCTTATCCTTTCTTTTATTAATGTGGTCTATCATGTTGATTGACTTGCGAATATTGAAGCACTTGCAGCCCAGGAATAAATCCCACTTGATCATGCCAAATGGTTCTTTTAGTGTACTGTTAAGGATTCAATTTGCTAGTATCTTGTTGAGAATTTTTACATCCATGTTCATCAAGGATATTTGCCTGTAGTTCTCTTTTTCAGTGGAGTCTTTATCTGCTTTTGGTATCAGGAAAATGCTGGCCTCAAGAATGAATTTGGAAGTTTTCCTTTCTCTTCTAGTTTTTGGAATAGTTTGAGAAGAATAAGTATTAACTCTTCTCTAAATGTTTGGTGGAATTCCCTTGTGAAGCCATCTGGCCCTGGACTTCTGTTTGTTGGGAGATTTTTGATTACTGACTCAATTTTTTAGTGGTTTTCAGTCTGTTCAAGTTTTCTATTTCTTCCTGTTTCAGTTCTGGTAATTTATATGTTTCTGGAAATTTATCCACTTCTTCAAGGTTGTCCACTTTGTTGGCATATATTTTTTTCATAATATTCTCTTATAATTGTCTTTCTGTGGTATTGGTTGTTATTTCTTCTTTCTCATTTTTGATTTTATTTATTTGGGTGATTTCTCTTTTCTTTTTAATAAGCCTGGCTAGGAGTTCATCAATTTTATTTATTTTTTCAAAGAAACAGCTTCTGGTTTCATTGTTCTGTTCTATTGGTTTCTTTTGCTTCTATATCATTTCTTCTGCTCTAATCTTTGTTATTTCTCTTCTTCTGCTGGTTTTAGGCTTCATTTATTCCTCTTTTTCTGGCTCCTTTAGGTGTAAGGTTAGGTTGTATATTTGAGATTTTTCTTGCTTCTTGAAGTAGGCCTAATGTATTGGTATATACTTCCCTCTTAAGAGTATGTCTAGCAATTTTGATTAGATCCTGAAAATCATGGGTATTGCATGTCTTGATTTTGTTGACTTCTATTAAAGAGTATTGAAATTTGTTTTTTAGGTAGTTATTTGTAGATCAACTTCGTCCATTTGAGGCTTCTTTTTAAGCTTGTTAGGACAAATATAAGGTAACTTTTACTGGCAAGGTTAATCCTACTACTAAAGTCTGCTTTCTTTTTTCTCCTCATTCTTATTGGTTGGAACTTAAACATCTCCCAGCTCTGCGTCGCTTCTTGGAATTGTTCAGCTTAAAATTCCCTGATATTTCATTGGCTAACCTCATAGACTTTCTTTTAAAGATTATTTATTCATTTTTAATTTATTTTAGAGAGAGAGAGAGAGCACAGGCTGGGGGAAGGGCAGAGGGGGAGGCAGAGGGAGAGGGAAAGAAACTCAAGCAGACTCTGTACTGAGTGCAGAGCCCAATGTGGGGCTCAATCCCATGACTCTGAGATGACCTGAGCCAAAATGAAGAGTCAGATGCTCAACTGACTGAGCCACCCAGGTGCCCTAGCTCATACATTTTTATCTTGGCCACTCATGGCTTAGTATTCAATGGACAGACTCAAGGAGACCCATAGAAAATTTTTTTTTTTTTAGTTCTTTCTCTATACAACTCTCTCTTTTCTGGTACACTGCCCTGCAAATTCTAGCTGCCTCAGCCTCTCTGAACTCCAGTCTTTGTCTCTTCCACCTGAGCAAGACTTCCATGCTCAGCAAGACTTCCAAGCTCCCTATGCTACCATTCAGAATGTGCTTTCAGGTAGCAAGTGGTGACAATGGTAGGACTTATTTTATTTGTTTCCCTTTTTTTCAGAGTCATTGTCAAACAGCTCTTTCTTTTATTTTGTCCAATTTTCTAATTGTTACAACAGGAGAGCAAGTATAGTACCAGTTACTCCAACATGGCCTGGAGTAGAAGTCCCTCTGTGGGATTTTACTAGCACCTCTGTGCAGACAGCACCCCAAAATCTCTAGCCTAGACATCATCTCCTGAGTTCTAACTGCAATGTATCTAGTTTCTCACTGGACCTGTGCTTCCCAAACATATTTAGATCATGGTACATTGTAATGATCATATCTGTATAGCATACTCTGTTATATGAACAAAACTGATCATGGCACAAGTATTAAGCTCCAAGGGCCAAAGGAATCAGAATTGGAATTGTCGCAGACTCTCTCTCTACATACATGTTTCACAGATACCTATATTTGACGTGTCCAGAACTAAACTTAATTGTTTTTATCTTTCCGCAAACCTGCTGTTCTTCCTTTTGTGAATGGTAGTGAACTATCTGATAATATCAGTTTTCGTAAAGCATCAGAAAACAAATTGACTGTGGAGAGCTGTACTTTGAATAAAGCACATATTTTTGGTCTTTTCTGTGATGCATAGCTTACCTTCCATAACCCTGTAGGCCTGACAACCGAACCCTGTTAGTATTTGAGGATGCTACAGCATGTAATAATGGCAGGTATAGAGTTTTTGTATTATAGAGTACATCATTATTGCCTCAGCATTTGTTTGCATTTATCACTTTATATTCTTGACTTAAAAAATCACATTGTCCTATTCCAGGCCATTTACATTACATTTTATAAGCTATAGGACACTTTTTTATTTATGAAAGGGCTTAAAGCATGGCCCAGAATAAATCTCTGAAAAATTATTGAAATCAGATTAACTGTTTAGAATTCTCTGTCCAGTATCACTACATTCTTCTACCTAATATATAATAAGCTAAAACATGTGTCATGCTCAATATCCTACTGATTCTTTTACAGGCTTCAATAGGACTGAAATGGTTCCCTCAAATCATACATGGCAATACAATTTGATTTATATATCAAAGAAAATGACAGGGTTGGCATATTGCATCTATTCAACATCAAGTTCCAAATATCATTACTTACATGAATATCTGAAAAGTAGACCAAGAATTTATGGATATAAATATTTATACGTATAATATAAAACAGTGTCAGTTTTACTTATTTATGCATAAAAGTGGTAAACTCTGATCCTTTCCCCAATTCTAATTCTATATTTGGTGATCCTTATTCATTTAGCAAATAATTTGAATATCTAACTAAGGGTCAGGCATTTTGCTCAAGGATGTAGATTAGAGTGAACATATCACTTGCATTTACTACCTTCGTGGGGCCTACATTTTATAGGAAAGACTGTCTTTCTGCTAACTTAAAATTTATATTTGTATGGGGTGATTTCCTTTCTAAGCTTCTTGTATATTATGTCTTCTGGAGGTGCTCACTGGGATCCTCAAAGTATTCTTGCTTCTTTTCACCCTACCCTGATCTATTTCCATGCCATTAGGGGCCAGCTGCCTTGGCTCCATATAGGCTCATCATGATTTATCCTGGGAAGAAGAGTATTCCTTTCCTTTTGCTAGCACAGCATGTTTTTATCTCTTTCCTTAAGTCTCATGCTCTATGCAAGTCAAAGGTACACTTCCAGCTATGTTTTTTAACTTAAACAACCCTTAGACTACTTTCTTTATAGCATCTCCTATAACACATGACTGGGGGCTTTTTTTTGTTCTTTACTAAAAGCTTCTATTCTTTGCCCAACTGAAAATCTGTCTTTTTGCCAAATAAAATATAACACAGACCACAAAGTCAATGGGAGGGGGAAACACATCCACAGTCAATAATTATTTTTCATTCAGTCCATCATTGGGTTAGTCACATTCCTCCCCCACCCAAGATTGTTGCATTATGCTCTATGTTTTTTTTATTATGTTCAGTTAGCCACTGCATAGTACATCATTAGTTTTTGATGTAGTGTTCAATGATTCATTAGTTGTGTATAACACCCAGTGCTCATCACGGCATGTGCCCTCCTCAATACCCATTATGCTCTATGTTAACAGATCCTACAAAATGAAGGGGTAGCATCTTCACTCATGCTGAATCCATCATAAACTAATCACAGAGAAGCTAATCTGATTACCTCAGAAACAGCTTGGTACTGCATCTAAGTGTTCTGCTTCTCCAGCCCTTATCAAGTCCTAGTCATCTTATTAATGATAATGCATATTATAATAATTACATATATTTGTATTATAATCTTGATAATCATAATCATGCACATGATAATACCAGTGTACCTAGCACATTACAGGTACTGTTCCTTCAGTGGGACTCTAAAATCTTGTGCTCCAGAGAGTATTTCACAATGACTGGAACAGAGGGGTGAGATAGAGCAGGGAGACTGGATATATGGATATGTGTCCTTTATGAAGTTGATTCTAGCTAGGAAGCCATACATGGAAGAACATTATTCCCACAATACTGTTACCTAATGCCAGAGGCCTGCTGAACTAAACAGAGGAGAAATGAACATAGTGAGTAAAGTAACATATAATTGGTAAGATGTTAATTATTTAGGTTTTAAAATTTCTCCTTTTATCTTTATGCTATTAAAAAATACATTTAATTTTCAGAAACTAAATGGAACACCTAATATAATCGTATGTAGACAGTTAAATACAATAGAAATTATAGTGATATTTTTTTCCAAAAAAATCATACTTGGAGAGGAAAAAAAGGTGGTAGAGGAATAGGGGACCCTATTCCAACCAGTCCCCTGAATTGACCTGGATACCTACCAGACCACTCTGAACACCCACGAAATCAGCCTGAGATGTAAGAAGATATATCTGGATCTCTACAAACAGAATATTGCAGACAGTTGGTTTTGAGGTATGAAGCGGGGGGGCTGTGATTCCATGGGGACTTACCGGAAGATAAATGGAAGGGGGAGGGAGCCTTTGGGATCTTGCACCACTGGTGAGCGAAAGCCTCCCGTGCTGGGGATGGGGCACAGACTCGCAGACAGGTAGCAATGGGGAAAGGACTTTAAGGCAGTCCCCCAGACTAAAACCAGAGTGGTGGGGCCATGCATGCGACCTGGGGGCGGCTGGCGATTTTAGAAGCACAAAGGGTAGAGATGTGCCCTGACCTGGAGGCAAGGACTGGAGCGCTGCTGAGGGGCCCACAACCCAGGACGCTGCAGTTTATAGCAGTGCTGACAGAAACGGACATAGTGTGGCCTGGAGAACTCACTGAAGAACAGACTGTGATCTCTCTGCTCTGAGGCAGACGGTTGGAATTGGTCTATTCTGCTCTGACTCTTGGAAGAAACGTGGAAAGCCACCAGGGAAAGCCACCAGAGAACAAAAGCCCCCCAAAACCAGTTTTCATTGAGCCCATCCCCCCCACAGGGATCATGGCAAATCTGCCCAAACAGGGTTACCTGAGTAACAGTGTGGCAGGCCCCTTCCCAAGAAGACAGGATGGGAGAACAAGAGGCTGACAACCCTAAGGTCCCTATAAAACCAGTGCATCATGCTTGGGTTGTGGTAAATAATTTGGACTCTGTACATTCTCTCAACCAACCCTCAACAGAATGACTAGGAGGAGGAGCCCCCAAAATAGGAAAGACTCAGAGACTGTGACTTCTGCCACAGATTTACAAATGGATACAGATATAACCAAGATGTCAGAAATGGAATTCAGGGTAGCAATTGTGAAGACAATGGCTAGAATGGAGAAATGATTAACGGCAACATAGAGTCTCTAAGGGCAGAAATGAAAGCTGAATTGGCAGAACTTAAAAATGCTATCAATGAGATCCAATCTAGGTACTCTTACAGCTAGGATAAATGAGGCAGAAAAACGAATTAGTGATCTAGAAGACCAACTGATAGAGAAGAAGTAAAAAGAGGAGGCCTGGGAAAAACAGCTCAAAACCCATGAAAACAGAATTAGAGAAGTAAGTGATGCCCTGAAACGTTCCAAGGTCAGAATTATTGGGATCCCTGAGGGGGTGGAGAAAGAGAGAGGACGAGAAGATATATTTGAGCAAATCGTAGCTGAGAACTTCCCTAATCTGGGGAATGAAACAAACATTCATGTCCTAGAGGCAGAGAGGACCCTCCCAAGATCAAGGAAAACAGGCCAACACCCCAGCATGTAATAGTAAAACTTGCAAATCTTAGAACCAAGGAAACCATTTTAAGGGCAGTTAGGGGGAAGAGATTCCTTAGGTACAGAGGGAGAAGCATCAGAATAATGTCAGACCTATCCACAGAGACCTAGCAAGCCAGAAAGGCCTGGCAAGACATATTCAGGGTACTAAATGAGAAGAACATGCAGCCAAGAATACTTTATCTGGCAAGGCTTTCATTTAGAATGGATGGAGAGATGCAGAGCTTCCACGACTGGCAGAAACTGAAAGAATATGTGACCACTAAGTCGGCCCTGTAAGAAATATTAAGGGGGGTTCTATAAAAGGAGAAAGACCCCAAGAGAGATATACAACAGAAATTTACAGAAAAAATCTATAGAAATAGGACTTCACAGGCAGCATGATGACAATAAATTCATATCTTTCAATAATCACTCTCAACATGAATGGCCTAAATGCTCCCATAAAATGGCACAGGGTCGCAGACTGGATAAAAAGACAGGACCCATCCATATGCTGTCTACAAGAGACTCATTCTGAACCTAAAGATATATCGAGACTGAAAGCATGGTACTGGCACAAAACAGACATATAGACTGGTGGAACAGAATAGAGAGCCCAGATATGGACCCTCAACTCTATGGTCAATTAATCTTCGACAAAGCAGGAAAAAATATGCAATGGAAAAAAGACAGTGTCTTTAATAAATGGTGCTGGGAAAATTGGAGAGCTATACACAGAAGAATGAAACTCGACCATTCTCTAACACCATACACAGAGATAAACTCAGAATGGTTGAAAGACCTCAATGTGAGACAGGAATCCATCAACATCCTAGTGGAGAACATAGGCAGTAATGTCTTTGACATCAGCCGCATCAACTTCTTTGAAGATTACTAGAAATCTCCAAAGGGAAGTTAAACAAAAGGGAAAATGAACTTTTGGGACTCTATCAAGATAAAAAGCTTCTGCACAGCAAAAGAAACAGTCAACAAAACAAAGAGGCAACCCACAGAATGGGAGAAGATATTTGCAAATGACACTATAGACAAAGGGCTGATATCTGAGATCTATAAAGAACTTCTCAAACTCAGCACCCAAAAAACAAATAATCAACTCAAAGAATGGGCAGAAGATCTGAACAGACACTTTTCAAAAGAAGACATACAAATGGCTAACAGACACATGAAAAAATGTTCATCATCATTAGCCATCAAGGAAATTCAAATCAAAACAACATTGAGATACCACCTTACACCAGTTAGAATGTCAAAAATTGACAAGGGAAGAAACAACAAATGTTGGAGAGGTTGTGGAGAAAGGGGAACCTCTTAACACTGTTGGTGGGAATGCAAGTTGGTACAGCCACTTTGGTAAACAGTGTGGAGGTTCCTCAAAAAATTAAAAATAGAGCTACCCTATGACCCTGCAATTGCAGTCTTGGGTATTTACCCCAAAGACACAGATGTAGTGAAAAGAAGGGCCACATGCCCCCCAATGTTTATAGCAGCAATGTCTGTAATAGCCAAACTGTGGAAAGAGCCGAGATGCCCTTCAACAGATGAATGGATAGCGAAGACGTAGTCCCTATATACAATGGAATATGACTCAGCCATCAGAAAGGATGAATACCCAACTTTTACATCAACATGGATGGGACTGGAGGAGATTATGCTAAGTGAAATCAGTCAAGCAGAGAGAGTCCATTATCATATGGTTTCACTTATTTGTGGAACATAAGGAATAGCATGGAGGACATTAGGAGAAGGAAGGGAAAAATGAAGGGGAGGATCAGAGGGCAAGATGAACCATGAGAGACTATGGAGTCCGAGAAACAAACAGGGTTTTAGACGGTAGGGGAGAGGGGGGATGGGTTAGCCCAGTGATGGGTATTAAGGAGGGCACGTATTGCGTGGAGCACTGGGTGTTATGTGAAAACAATGAATCATGGAACACTACATCAAAAACTAATGTTCTACTATATGGTAACTAACATAACATAATAAAATTTAAAAAAAAATCATAACTATTCAGCATCTAAAGACTTACATTTAGTATTAAACTCACATGTATCTAGACAAATAGATAATAAATATATATTGAAAAGAAGCAACTTCAAAGTATATGAGCTTTTTGAGTAACAGAGACATAATACCCCTAGGAAATTAAACAAAATCATATCACACTCCACTTTAGGAGCTGCATAAGTTGAACTCTGTATTTATGTGTAAAGCAACTCTGTAGGTTAATAACCTTTATTATACTCAAGTATAGTGGGGAGTTTTACCTTTCAATACATATGAAGGCATTTTTATTCCTAAGGTCAGGTGTGTGTGTGTGTGTGTGTGTGTGTGTGTGCATGTATTTAAGAACTTATATAGGTTCAGTACCTTAATCACAACTATACTTAGTAACCTAAATAGGTACGTTGAATATTCTCAGATCACGTGTGCTTTGAACCAGTGACACTAAGAGGCTGGAATAATTTGTAAATAGTTATTTAACGTTGTCCTGTTTTAAATTCCTTATTTGCCTTCAGTTTTGCAGCTGGAAATAAAGTCTGTGCTGTGAATATTTGTTTTTTCAATTGTTTTCTTAAAATCTGAATAATGGATACCAAATTCATCTTCCGTTCCCAACCAACATATTGCCCTTTTCTAGCATTCTTGTCAATGTGTGAAAAGTGGGAAAGAAATATTTGTGTCAGGCGTATCTTATCTTACAAAAAAGTTAAAGTTTTGACATAACAAACTGGTAACCTCCTTACCCTACATGCTACCTGCTGCTGGGTTTCTCATTTGGAGAGTCTATCCGCTATCTCACCATGAATAAGGAACCAGGGAACTTTTTGCACTGATGTCCTATTGCTACTTTAACCAATCAGTCTTATGGAGTTAAAATCAAGGTATTGGTGGGGTTGCATTCACTCTGGAGGCTCTAAAGGATAATCTGTTCCTTTGCCTTTTGTAGCTTCTAGGAGCTGACTACTGTCCTTGTTTCCTATGTGCCAGGCACTGTATCAGGTGGTAGTTATATAGCAGTGAACAGACAGACAGAAATCCCATTCCTCATGAAGCATAGAGTCTAGCAGCAGCCATATTGTTCATGGATATAGTCCTACATTTTCCTCCCAGAATAAACTCTGGAATATCCCCAATCCAGGGTTCTGTTGATTTCCACCTAACGGTACAGGCAATTGGAAAAGAGAAATCACAGTTCCGTTTTGAAAGAACAGCCTGCTTCTTGAACCAAGGTCTTTCATACTATTTATATGAATTATGTAAGAAGAATATATTAACTTTGGGATAATGTAAAAGTATTCTTTTTTTCTGATACGGAGTGTATGTGTCGTTTTCTCTATCTGAACTCCACTGGTTCTCATTTTCCTCCTGGTCTTATTGCTTATCTTCTGCCTCCTCCTGTCTTGATTTATGAACCCCTTTCTACTTTCCTTAGACCAGTCTTACAGTTCACACCATTTCATCTATTGATTCATTCAGTGTTTATTGAATGTCTACTATATGATAGACACTAGTGTTTATGGCTGCTCTTTACCTCTCTTTATCTTTTATTTTTCTCTCATGCTTCACATATCCCTTGCCTTCCATTCTGATATACTGTCAATTTACTTTCATAAAATGTCTCCCATTAGCTCACATTGGAGACCCTTTCAGATACAAGTAACTAGTCAATTCAATCAGAAATAAAAGACTAGTTTTCTCTAGATCAAATCTAGTTGTCATCTGGGAAAATTGCATTTACAGAATTCTCAGGTAGGTAGTACATACTCTAGCATTCCTCAGTCTATTTTTTTTTTCCACAAGATGCTTGGATCTCTAGGAATCTAATATCCAGCACAATGGCCGACATAAGAAATATTTGTGGAATGAATGAGTGCTGTAATGATAATTCCAAAAGTCACAATACTTATGACACAGTGCTGGCTACAGCAAAATCCAGCTATTGTTCCATATTCATTTATTTCTCATGTACTTTTAATAATGATACAAGTCATTGATTGCCAGTTACATTTAACAATCTTTCACATACTTTTTCAAATAAAAACTAACATTAGAAATCAGTAAAATTTGGGGCGCCTGGGTGGCTCAGTTGGTTAAGCGACTGCCTTCGGCTCAGGTCATGATCCTGGAGTCCCTGGATCGAGTCCCGCATCGGGCTCCCTGCTCGGCGCGGAGCCTGCTTCTCCCTCTGACCCTCCCCCCTCTCATGTACTCTCTCTCTCTCTCTCTCATTCTTGCTCTCTCAAATAAATAAATAAATCTTTAAAAAAAAGAAATCAGCAAAATTTGTAGAATAAGAATGCTCAGCAAGTCCCATTGAAGTGTGAGTATACATTCTAAACGGATTTCACAGATTGATCAGTCTATACTTGCACTCAAAATTTTACATTCCTTGGTAGGTACATGTACTGCTAAAACATAAACTGAGGCATATTAAAAATTTTAAGAGCTAATTTGAGGATAAATCCATTTGAATTGGGCAGCATTCTGTCTAGCAGATAGAAAAGAGCTGCAAGGCTCTGTAGAAAATGAAAGACCTTTTTTTCCTTTAAAAATTTTTTATTGTCATAGAATATATACAACATAAAATTGCCATTTTAGACATTGTTAAGTGTACAGTTTTGTGACATTAATTACATTCACAGTGTTGTACAAACATTACCACTATTTATTTCCAAAACTTTTTCATCATCCCAAACAGAAATTCTATAGCAATTAAGCAATAACTCCCCATGCCCGCCTCCAACGTTTTTTGTTATGCTATGTTAGTCCCCATACAGTACATCATTAGTTTTTGATGTAGTGTTCCAAGATTCATTATTTGCGTATAATACCCAGTGCTCATTATAGCACGTGCCCTCCTTAATATCCATCACTGCGCTAACCCATTCCCCAACCCCCCCTCCCCTCTGAAACCCTCAGATTGTTTCCCAGAGTCCATAGTCTCTCATGGTCCATCTCCCCCTGATTTCCCCCGGTTCAGGTTTTCCTTCCTTTCCCTAATGTCCTCCATGCTATCCCTTATGTTCGACATATGAGTGAAACCATATCTATAAATAACTTCTCAAACTCAGCACCCCAAAAATAAATAAATCAAAAAATGGGCAGAAGACATGCATAGACACTTTTCCAAAGAAGACATACAAATGATAAGAGACACATGAAAAAATAAATGTTCAACATCATTAGCCATCAGGGAAATTCAAATCAAAATTACATTGAGATACCACCTTAAAGCAGTTAGAGTGGCAAAAATTAACAAAGCAGGAAACAACAAATGTTGGTGAGGATGTGGAGAAAGGGGAACCCTCTTACCCCGTCGGTGGGAATGCAAGCTGGTGCAGCCACTCTGGAAAACAGTATGGAGGTTCCTCAAAAAGTTAAAAATAGAGCTACCCTATGACCCAGCAATTGCACTACTAGGTATTTACCCCCAAAATACAAGCACAATGCAAAGAAGGGGCACCTGCACCCCAATGCTCATAGCAGCAATGTCTGCAATATCCAAACTGTGGAAGGAGCCGAGATGCCCTTCAACAGAGGAATGGATAAAGATGTGGTTCATATATACAATGGAATATTACTCAGCCATCAGAAAGGGTGAATACCCACCATTTGCAAAGACATGGATGGAACTGGAGGGGATTATGCTAAGTGAAATAAGTCAAGCAGAGAAAATGAAAGACTTTTATAGGCAGATGGGAGCAGCAACAGGAAGTTATATTAGGAGGAAGGGTAGGTTGCTTATTACAAGATTACTTTCCTTTAGGGAATGACAGGGGTCTTTCGGACATATCATCTATCTAGTGCTGATTAAGTGATTTCTGATGGACTGGTTTAAAATTCCTTCTCTGGGAAAAACAAAATAATAATTAAGTCTCAGTTTGGGCAATGTGGGGCTTACCATAAATGACTTCATTTTGGGCCTGTTTTCTTATTTTTTTAAGAAGTGCACCTCTTTTGAACAGAGTCTCAGCCTAATTGGAAGATGTGATCAAAATTTAAGGCTCTAGTGCTACTTCCAGCTACTGCACTGGGGTGCTCACAGGTTTTTTGTTTTTGTTTTTTTTTCTTTTCTGAATCTGTGTGGTATTCATATGTCATGACATCGGGTTCACATTCTTTAAGTTGGCCATTCTCTTCGCTCCTTTTCTGACATTCTAATCTCAGGGAGGTCATTTTCTTGATGATTAGCAGCTGTGAGCATGCATTTAAAGATTTTGAGAGAACACAGTGTCCCAGGGAGACTGCTATGATTATTATTTTTTTTAAAGATTTTTATTTATTTATTTGACAGAGAGAGACAGAGCGAGAGAAGGAACACAAGCAGGGGGAGTGGGAGAGGGAGAAGCAGGCTTCCCGAGGAGCCAAGGAGCAGGGAGCCCAATGCAGGGCTCAATCCCAGGACCGTGAGATCATGAGCTGAGCCGAAGGCAGACGCTTAACCACTGAGCCACCCAGGTGCCCCAAGACTGCTATGATTATTATAAGCAAGGTAATTCCACATGTCTGGAGTGTACTTTGGAGCCATGGTTCCCAAGACCCAAACCAATCAGAATCAAAGTCAAAGACCCCATTGAAGTTGCTTTCTTAATCCAAGTGAGTTGTTCAGTAATCTTATGTAGCTGAGTCTCAACTTCCCCAGAAGTGTCGGTCCAAGTGAGCATTTGGTATTATCCATAGCACAAACACCTGTCTTCTCAGCTGAAAGATAAGCAAGGGCTATCCAACTTTGTTCAGAAAGTCTAGGGATTTTTTGGGGCAATTATTGTTTGAGTAGTAGATTCAGGTATAGTCACCAGAGTTAAGGAGCATTGTTTTCCTGTGTATTAACAGAGAGGAAAAGCAAGTAGTGAAAGGCAAAAGGAAAGGCTTCCTTTTGGATATGAAAATCCTAATCTACAATTTTGGGGGAGCTCTTCACCTCAAGATGCCATCTTCTTCTGGGGAGGAACCTCCCTAGTGAATAATAATTTTAGATCTCTAACTGGTGTAGAGCTCCAAGAGTCTGAAGGAGCTTTTTTAAATTGAGAGTTGTAGACCTAAGGTTCAAGTTCCAGAAGTTTGACTCCTGTCTGGGTAGTGAGGGGGACCTGGTATAGTCCCTTTCAAGGAGGTTCAAGAGCACTCTTTATTTTAATAATTCCTAAATAGAAGGGTGGGAGAAAATTGGACGTATTAGTTTGGAAAATTATAGCTTGTAGCCTGGTTAACTGAGGAAAGTAGCAGAATTTAGAATCCACTCCAGTGTGGAGTTATATAACAAAATCTCAGTGACAATAAATAGGACTAGAATTTGATATTTCAGAGTTGTGTTATAATTTTCTACAGAAACATTCATTTTTTCTACAATCACGCTCATTTCTATCAAAGATAATCCCAGTGAGACTAATTTGTTTGAAAAATAAGTCTAGTCCATTACAGTGGCCTGATTATTTATATGAGTGTAGCAAAAATAGTGATTGACCATACAGGCCCTTTTTAAATCTGCTTTGCTGTAACTTTTCATATGTAATCTTAGAGTGGACTTTTAAAACCCTCTCCAGGCTAAGAAACCAAGCCAAAGACTCACCATCAGACTTCTGGAATACCTTTAGATTTGGATGAATTCCTCTCTTCATGAGGTCCCCAACATATTCTGAGGTCCCTAGGCCTGCCAGGAAGTGACCTCCTTTATTCACCTGGTTAGGCTGCTAGGAATCCTGTAAGCAAGGTATGAGGCTTGTTTTTCCAAGGGGCTTTATTGAGTCCATAAAGTCAACCTTAGTTCTTTAAAGATGTCTCTTCATATTTGATTCTATGCATATTCTCAAATACAACATTCCAGTCAAAGCATTGGTAACATAACCATTGTTTCCAGTTGTGTCTAAGGAGAACAGATTCTTACTGAACTTATTCAAATAACTATATTGCCTTGAAAATAAGAAAACTCAGTAAGTTTCCAAATTCTGGAGAAATCAGGTAAAGAGAAAAAGTAAATGGTTATGTTCTGGTTAATTAGTTATACTTTACAAAATTGCTATAATTCATAGATAGCTTAGGAGAGAAAGTTTCCTTAAATCTGGATAAAAGAAAACATTAAGGAACCAGCAATGTTTCAAAGAAGATGTTTTGAAAAATATAATTATCCTCATTAGTTCATTCATCTTCATGTTGTTCTGCTTGAATCCAGTTTTTCCATTAGTTCTGGACATTCTTGCTCAGTTCAGTTTTATAATGGTAAAGTTATCAGAAACCTGTATTCTAGAGTAATTGTCAGATTCTTTTCGTGAATCTTTCCAAAGATGAAGTGCTTTTGCAAAAACAATAGAGTAAATAATAACTGTCTGTAAATGGCAAAAGACTTACAAATGTCCGTGGTTAAAGATCTGATGATAGTTCGCTATAATAGAATTGTCAACAAAATTTGGTTATTTCTGTGACATATAACATTTTATGGTAATTACTGGAATTATGACTGATGATATTATACCAAGATGTATTTTTAGGAATTTCACATGATTTCTAGATCACTTATATCAATAATATATATCCATACAATATAACCTAAGAAAGTTTATCATCATTTACCTAATAATATTCCCCATGTAATTTAACATACCAAATAAGCCTAATTAGTTTAACATTTCTCTTTTACAAGGTGAGAGATAAATCCTTTGAGATTTTTCAAGGACCTTCTGAGAAATCTCAGTTAGTTTGAGGTAAAAAAGATACCATTTAGAATTTGATTTTGAGAAAGTGTCAAAGGTTTGAACATTTGATTAAAAAGGATCAAAGATCATTATGAAATAATACTTTATATATTTAACCAAAGTGACAAAGAAGATGGTAAAGGCAAACACATAAGGTTACATAGTTCTGAACAAAACTTAGCTCTCTTAATATTGAGAAGACTGGGTTTTCTTAATTAATTAAAGACCTGATAAAGACAATGTGAAGTATAGTAAGTTATTTTGGTCAGACACAAAATCTTTGCTTTCCATGTAGATTATTAAAAGGCAAAGAAAAACCTTTCATAATTTCTTATCAAGAGCAGACCAATAATCCAGAAAAATTTTGTCCTTTTAGCATATGAAAGAAAATTTTTAGCTTTAGTTTTACATAAGTACACTATTGATATGATAGCTTGTTTTTAGAACCCTTATTATTTCTAGTAGTTTTAATTACATATATTAATTTGAATTCTTAACCCTTAGAATCCTTAATTTCTAGTAAAAACCAAGAAGTAAACAATATTAGACTGGAAAATTTATAAGTACATTTCATAATTTTTAGAAGTATATTCTTCCTCATAGTGAATTTTCCAGAGTGGCACAAAATATGTTTAATTATAGACTCAGATATCTGTTCCTCTATAAAAGGAAGCCAAAGGTAGATAAACCTATGTTTAATAATTAATATTTCAGTGTTTTATCTTATTTGAAAATGATCTAGATATTCAATGAATATCCATCAACTAGCTTTTCTCAGTATAACTTTAATGTTTTATCTTATCAAAAAGATTTAGGAAACTATTTTTAAATAGATATACCATAAAGTATAATTATTGTTAAAATGTTTATTTACTTTTAATTTTTTGAGGATACTTGATATACAGTGTTACATTAGATTCAGATGTACAACATAGTGATTCCACATCTCTATACATTATCCTATGCTCACCATAAGTATAGCTACCATCTTTCACCATATAACACTCTTACAATATCATTGAGTATATTCCCTGTGTTGTGCCTTTTATTCCTATGACTTATTCATTCCATAGCTGGAAACCTGTTTATAAACATTTGCTTACATCTGTTTAACTTACTTATTCTTAACAATTATGTTTAAATTAGTCATGAAAATTTTATGAGATATTATATAGCTAACCATTATATTAAGTTCTCTTTCTTGCTGATAAATTCTATAACAGAGATAACATGAACTTATTTGACTTTTAGTAAACCTAGATAGAATAAAAGTATATTTAATACTGATAACTTTAAAGACATGCCTGTTTTAATTAAACCAACAAACAAATGAGCTTTTATTTACTGAAGATTATCCTAGTTCACATGAACTTGAAAAACATTTGGGTTGGTTTCTATACTTCTGAGGGTATACTTGATTTATATAAATTCTTGTTTGTCTTTAAGCCAATTAAATAGAGCTGTTTATAAATTAAGTTTGGCAATATCATCTGGAGGGTAGAAAAATATCACACATCTATAACATACATATATAGACATTCACAAAAGGAGATCTTACGTCTTTCATTTTAGCTTAGGGAAGAAGTCCTAAAAAAAACTTTCTGTCAGGCTTTGAATATAAACTTCCAATTTAGCCAACTTCTGAACATAGAGTTACCTTAAAAAAATCCTTTCAAGTATCTTGTCAGGATTCAACTGGGACAAATAATAAATATCCCTGGCAATACTGAACAACCCTTTGGATGCAAGAGTTGTCCTGAAAGAGGGTACAGAAGATGCTACCCCCTAAGATCCAGAACTGAAAATAATAGCCAAAAGAAAGAAAGATGTAGGCAATTCCCCTGAGAGTAGGCAATAGTTGGTAGGACACTAGATGCAAATCGAATGTGCCTTGCATTTCTGTTCAGCCATAGCTAGCCCTAAATGGGGTATAGCCCACATTTCTCTCTGGCTAAATTTGGGAGACTACCCAACCTGCGAATTGCCAAACCAAGCTCTCAGGACACAAAACAAGACAAAGAAGAAGGCAATGGCTGTCCACGGTAAAGACCAACAACCGATGACAAAGTATCTGAAAGCAAAGTCATGAATCACAGTTCAAAAATTTAATTCTTACAGAAGTTTAATTCTGCAAATCTGAATTTGATAAGGAAGGGACACTGTAAAAGTTTACCTTTCTCTCTCTACCAGGCACTACAGGTATCTGTGAGAGGTGACTTTGGTAAGAATGCTCACCATTTGCTGGCTTCTGCCCATTTTTCTGGGATCCCATATGTAGGCTCTAGAGCACATGGGTTGTCCCAGTGGGTATGATCATAGTCATCAGAGACTGTAGAGGAGGAAAAATAATATTCCCTCTTCATTTTATGGTGAGTGCTTGGCTGAGGACCATTTATCTCTAGAAGATCTCCAAAATGGATAAGCGTACTTAGGTTAAAAGTTCTCCATTGTAGCCATTGTAATTCAAGATTATTTTAGTAAGGTTAATGTGCTTGTTCATCCTTAAAATTTCATTCATCTGAGGCCTCACACTGGAGCCAGTCCAGCTTAAGTCAGTCTCAGTCTGACCCCACCCAGTCTGGTTTCTAAATCAGTCTGTCTGATGCTGGTCCACATCAGACTCAGTCCAGAAAAATAAATGCTCAAATAAAGTCTGAACACTCATAATGCAAGGGCTGCAGAGCTAGGATCCAAGAAGGACTTACTCACAACCTCCAGAGTCAGCAAGAAAGCAGCAGGCTCAAGGGGCTCAACTGGTACCCTTGTGTGGTTGCTTGTTGTTCTTGGAGGCCTTTGGGAGTGGGTTTCTCCTTCAGATCCCATTTGTGACATCAGAACTGTTAAAAGATAAAGTAAGGCATATTAAAATCTTTAAGTATATTTGAGCAAAAATCAATTCGAATCAGACATCATCCAGTCTAGCAGATAGAAAAGAGTTCAGAGGAGCTGTACAAAATGAAAGACTTTTATGGGCAGAAGGGAGCAGGAACAAGGAAGTTATACTAGCAAAAAAGCATGTTGGTTATTGCAAGCTTACTTCCTTTATAAAGGATGGCAGTGGTTTATTAGGCAGATTACCTAACTAGTGCTGTAACGGTAATTCCTGATTGTTTAAAAATTCCATTTTTCTTTTTATTATTATTATTATTATTATTATTTTAATTATTTTCTTGAGAGCCAAAACTGTAATTCTCACTTTGGTAACATGGACTTAGCATAAGTGACTCCATTCTGGGCCTTTGTCTTATTTTTTAATAACTCAAAATTCTATAGAATACAGAGAAGAGAACTAATAAATCATGACTAAAAGCATGAAACCCACAAATAATGGACAAATTTAACAATAAGGATTTTTATTGCTCAGAATTAAAGTACAATAATAAATGTTTCACTCTCCTGTACTAACTCCATATCTTGAACACATTTTTTTTGTTTGTTTTACCTATCACCTATCATGTTGTATTGAAATTATTTTTTGATGCATATTTGTCCAGGAGAATTTGTTTCTCAAAAAAGGAACCATTCTATACATGACTGTACTTCATACCATCGCATAGAATTCCTACCATATATAGTTTTATAAAATATGGTTTCTGTGAATCTCTACAGATAGTACCACCAAGTTATCTAAACTGACATATAGTTAATATTTGGAAATAACGGCCGCCTGGGTGGCTCAGTCGGTTAAGCATCTGCCTCCAGCTCAGGTCATGACCCAGGGCCCTGGGATCGAGCCCCCCATCGGGCTACCTGCTCAGTAGGGAGCCTGCTTCTCCCTCTCCCTCTGCCTGCTGCTCCCCCTGCTTGAGCTCTCTCTCTCTCTGTCAGATAAATAAAATCTTTAAAAAATATATTTGGAAAGAAATAGTAACTAACAAGTTAGTAATATTTTTACATGGGAAGCCAGAATTCTCAAAGATGCCTAAATCCCCATCAGAGGCTATCCCTCATTTAAACTATGTAGATTAGAATTGGCAAAGGGAAATAACAGCTTTTTTTCTCTGTTGGAGGGCATCTTTTATTTGTTTTTCATATTGTCCTCATCTTTCCCTCACTGTTGTTCCTTTGCTGGCCAGATGATCACATCCAGCCTTTCTATAGGCTGTTCTTACCTGGTTAGTTAGTTCAGTTTTGATTATTCTTCCCACCCAATTCATCTTTTTAATTTTTTTAGAGCATATTGTGGTCTCCCTCTAGTGGGGAACCTGTCAACTCGAAAAAGAAAAAAAAATTATGTGCATTCTAAAGCCAAGCAGTCTGGCCATACTTCCATATTTGTCTACCTTGTGAATTTTTATTCACCTATTAGACTTCTGTTCTGTATCCACAAAAGCCAAACCACGTCTTACCCAAAATAGTTAATCACTTCCTTTTCTCTACTAGTTCTGTACTTTGCACAATTTCTATTATTGTGCATTTCCTACTATGATGTAATTACTTCTAGGCTTATCTGACCTGCTTCACTGTGTCTTAAGGAGAGAGACTACTTTTTAATCTTGGTTGAGCATCATGTATATATGCATATCAAGAATTTCTAGAATCTTAATTTAATGGAATATGACTGTGGGCCTTTGAAATCTTTCACTTCCATCTGGAGTTCCTGGAGATATCTGGAATTTGTGACAGACACTGTTACCACAAATTTCCTGAATATTTAGGAATGATATGTAAGCAGAAGGGGCTACAAAGCTTCTTGGACAGGACCTCTATTTTCAACATTAACCTCAGTCCTTTCAAGGACTGCTTAGGCCAATCTATTATCTGTTGCAGTCCCAGCTAGATGCTTTATCTCTGAGTATTTTTGGATATCAACTGCTCACCTGTTAGATTTCAAAAAGGTCAGAGATGATTCTGCTGTTTCTCTTCTCTGCTCCTTATGAGTCTCTCTACCTCTCCCACCCTTTTCTCTTCCCCTCCCCCTCCTCTTTTTTTTTTTCCTCCTCTCGCCCAACTTCTCTTTATCTATTTTAACCTTTTCCTACAGGAGTCCTTGTAGGAAGCCTCTATTTTCCAAGCAATCAGTTGCTCCAGGGCCCTTCATGTCTCTAAGAGTTGTCAAGTTAGGACCCACTCAGTGTATATTGATAGTTTGCACATATGTAGACACCCCCTCCTGAAGAAACTATCACCCTAGGGAAAGAAGCTACAGAGCTTCTTACTAAGTAAGTCCTAAGATTTTATCAGACTGTAATTGCTTGCACATCTCTTGTCTATTCTTCACTCTGGTGCCCATTGTGCGGCCACTCTCCTATATCTGTGTGCACCCACCTGCATTCTGGGAGATCATCCCACTCTTGAGCCCAAATGCTCAGTTAGTTAATTACCTCCTGCAGAGACTAATAACCTGCCTTACTGGCTCCAGCCAGCCAGCCTCTGCCCAATGTTCTACACATGGGATCTGGGTACTCCATGGATAAATATTCAGAATTGACATCTATGTGGAAAGTGACCCTAAGATAAAGATGGAGTAAGGTTGCCAAGTTTGAATTTTAAAATTTTAATTTTAGATAAACAGATTTGGGATACACTTATACAAAAACAAAACAAACAAAAACAAAAAAGCCCTGACTGTTGTTTATATGAAATTCAAATGAAACTGGGCATCCTGTATTTTATCTGGCAACCTTAATCTGGGGTCAGGTGCAATAGGAACTTATAAGTCATGTTAAGATTTTATTCCTTAACATAAGAAAAATGAAAAATGACAATGTTTTAAAACAAGTTTTATGAATCAAGTTTGCATTTTATTGACTGATGAGTCTATGAGGACACCAAAATTGTCCACTGATCAAGCAAATCCAAGTTTGTTGCACTATTGTAAGGAAGGCCACAACCATGACAACACTGTCTTAGCATCTTCTCAGAACATGAAAATCAAAGAAGGGAGTGCATATTATGAGGTTTTTGGAATCTGTTTTGAGGCAGGTCTTTCATTATTGGTGCCTACATGATTTAGATTGGGCAAAGTTCAGAACACACAGATGCCATGCACCCCAAGTTGCCACAACTGTGGCTGTGCACTGTGCCCCTGGCAGCCACTGGATTGTGGGAGATCTGGCCTATGACTAGTGGCTCAGTGCAAATTTTGCCAACACTGCCAGTCTGATCCCTTCTGCAGTCAGGCTCCCTCAGAGCCAGCCCGCCTGGGTCTCACTAACATCACAGAGAGAAAGCAAAGCACCCAACAGGCAAAGAATCAGTTCAGATGTCTGGACTGAAAAGACAAGTGACTCAGACACAATAGCAGGACACAGGCACCACACACACGTAGGAGAATCCCATGAAGTGCCATGTTCTGGTGAACAGGGGACACTGCACTGCAGGGTATTACAGGTCCTCTTCTTCATGGAGCCACTACTTTCAAGAGCAGAAGACATAGCTGACTTTCCTAACAAAAAGAAATAGACACAAAACAGTAGACAAAATGAGGAGACAGAGAAATATATCTCAATGAAAGAAAAGGACAAAATCACAGCAGGAGATTGAAGAAAAAGAGAAATAGATAATATGCCTGATAGAGAATTTAAAGAAATAACCATAAGATACTCACTGGACTTCAGAGAAGCATGGAGGACATCAGTGAAAAACAGGACAAGGAGATAAAAAAAATAACATCAGAAATCAAGAACTCAATAAATGAAATTAAAATACAATAGATGGAACAAATAGCAGGCTACAAGAATCAAGAGAACATATCAGTGACCTGGAGGCTAGAGTAATGGAAAGCAATCAATCTCAGCTGAACAGAAGAGAGACACATATTGCATAATGAGAATAGACTTAGAGAGATCAGTGACTCAATCAAGCATAATAACATTTGCATTATAGGGATCCCAGAAAGAAAAGAGAAAGAAGGGGGGCAGAAAATGTATTTGAAGAAATAATAGCTAAAAATTCCTGAATCTAGGGAGGGAAACAGATCCAGGTTCAGGAGGCACAGAGATCCCCAAAAAAATTCAACCCAAGGAGGTCCACACCAAGATACATAGTAATTAAAATGGCAAAAATAGTACAAAGGAAGAATTTTTAAGGTTACAAGAGAAAACAATATAGTTACATAGAAAGAAAACCACATAAGGCTTTCAGCTTATTTTTCAGCAGAAACTTTGCAAGCCAGAAGGGAGGGGCATGAGATGTATACAACGTGCTGAAAGGAAAAACTCTGTAGCCAAGAATACTCTATCCATCAAGGCTATCATTCAGAATAGAGGAGAGCTAAAGTGTTCCCCAGACAAACAAAAGTTAAAAGAATTCATGACCAGTAAACCATCTCTGTAGGATACTGTCTTAGTATCCTCTCAGAAGAGGAAAATCAAAGGGAGTGCATACTTACAAGTTTTTTGGAATCTGGTTTGAGGCAGATTTTTCGTTATTGGTGCTTGCATGATTGAGTTTGGACAAAGTTCCCTGTTCACAGATGCAGAATGTTAAGGGGGACTCTGTGAGTGGAAAACAAAATCCATAAGTCAGAGTACGAAAAATAAGCACAAAAGCAAAAAAATAAGTATATCTGTAAAAATCAGTCAAGCACAAAATAAAAGGATGCAAAATATGAACCAAATACAGGAAATGTGGAGGTGAGAGGAGTAAAGAATGAGTTTAAAATTAATATAGACTACAATATGCAGATGTTACTTGTAGAATGAATGGTAACCACAAAGGAAAAAATAGGAATAGATATGCAAAAAATAGAGTAAGGAATTCAAGTATATCACTAAAGAAAACCAGCAAACCATTAAAGAGAGAAAAAGAAGAAAGGATATGAAAAAAAAACAACCATGAAACAAGTAACAAAATGGCAATAAATACATATCTATTAATACTTGCTTTGAATGTAAATAGACTTAATGCTCCAATCAAAAGACATAGGGAGACAGAGTGGATAAAGAAACAAGACCCATGCATATGCTGTTTATAAGAGGCTCATTTCTGACCTGAAGACACTTGCAGATTGAAAGTGAGGGGATGGGGAAATATATATCATGCAAATGAATGTCAAAAGACAGGCAGACTAGCAATATCATTATTGAACAAAATACACTTTAAAATGAAGACTGTAGCAAAAGAGAAAAGAAGGATAGCATATAATAATAAAGGAAATGATCTAACATTTTCAAGTGCACATGGAACATTCTCCAGAATAGATCACATATTAGCTCACAAAACCAGCCTCAACAAATTAAAAAAAACCAAAGTCATACCATGCATCTTTTCTGGCCACAATGCTATGAACTAGAAGTCAACCAACCATGAAAAAAAATCTGTAAAGACCACAAAGGCATGATGTTAAACAACATGCCACTAAACAATGAATGGGTCAACCAAGAAATCAAAGAAGAAATCAAAAAGTACATGGAAATAAAAATGAAAACACAATGGTCCAAATCCTTCTGGATGCAACAAAAGCAGTTTTGTTTTGTTTTGTTTTGCCTATCACAATAAAGTTTATTATGAAAACAGGCTGGTGTGGGGACAAGGGGACAGACAAGTACATTTAGGTTGGGTGGTTCAGGTGAAGTAGTGTGGCTTCTTCACATTGATGCCATACTCATTGAGGGCAGAGGAAAAGCAGTTTTAAGAGAGAAGTTTCTGGCAATACAGGCCTAACTCAAGAAGGAAGAAAAATCTCAAAACCCTCACCTTGTACCTAAAGGAGCCAAACAACAACAACAACAACAACAACAAACAACCATAACCTAAACAGCAGAAGGAAAGAAATAATAAAGACAAGCATAGAAATAAATGATATCAAAACTAAAAAATAATAGAACAGATCAATGAAACCAGGAGTTGTTTCTTTGAAAATTTCAACAAAATTACTAAGCCAATAGCCAGACTCATTTAAAGGAGAGAGAGAGAGAGAAAGGACTCAAAGAAAATCACCAGTGAAAGAGGAGAAATAACCAACACCACAGATACACAAACAAGTATAAGAGAATATTATGAAAAACTATATGGTAACAAATTAGACAACCTAGAAGAAATGGATAGATTCCTAGAAACATATAACCCACCAAAACTGTACCAGGAAGAAATAGAAAATTTTAACAGACCGATTACTGGCAAAAACATTGACTCAGTAATCAAAAAACTCCTAGCAAATAAAATTCCAGGACCAGGTGGCTACACAGGCAAATTCTTACATATTTTTCTCAAATCATTCCAAACAAAAAAAATGAAATCTTCCAAATTCATTCTATGAGGTGAATATAACCCTGATACCCACCAAAACCAGAGATAGACACCACAAAAAAAAAAAAAAGAGAACTATAGGCCAGTATCTCTGAGGAACATAGATGCAAAAATCCTCAACAAAATGCTAGCAAACCAAATCCAACAGTACATTAAAAAAAATCATTCAACACAGTAAAGTGTAATTTATTCCTGGGACATGAGGTGGTTTAGTATTCACAAATTTATCAACATGATGTATCACATCAATAAGAGAAAGGATAAGAACCATAAGATCATTTGAGGCGATGCAGAGAAAGCATTTGGCCAAGTACACTTCCATTTATGATAAGACTCCTACAATAGCTGTAGACGGAATGTACCTCAACATAATAAAGGATATATATGAAAAACTCATAGCTAATATCACACCTGATGGGGGAAAAACTGAGAGCTTTCCCCTTAAAGTCAGGAAGAAGACATGGATGTCCACTGTCACCACTGTTATTCAACATAGTACTGGACGTCCTAGCCATGGCAATCAGACTACACAAAGAAATAAAAGCATCCAAATCCATAGGGAAGAAGTAAAAATTTGACTATCTGTAGATGACAAGATACTAGATGAAAAGACAAAAGACCACCGAAAAACTAGTAGAACTGATAGGTGAGTTCATAAAATTCCCAGGATACAAAATCGGTGTGCAGAAGTGTATTGCATTTCTATACACCAATAATGATGCAGCAGAAAGAGAAATTAAGGAAACAGTTCCATTTACGATTGCACCAAAAATAATAAGATACCAAAGAATAAACCTAACCAAAGAGGTGAAAGACCTGTACTCTGAAAACTATAAAACACTGATGAAAGAAATTGAAGAGGACACAAAGAAATGGAACTATAGTCCAAACTCCTGGATCGGAAGAACAAATATTGTTAACATGTATATACTACCCAAAGCAATATACACATTTAATGTAATCCCTATCAAAATGCCAACAGCATTTTTCACAGAGTAGACCAAAAAATCCTAAAATTTCTACAGAAGCACAAAAGACCCCGAATAGCCAAAGCAATCTTGAAAAAGAAATGTAAAGCTGGAGATATCACAATTCCAGACTTCAAGTTATATTACAACCCTGTAGTGATAAAAAAATATATGGTACTGGCATGAAAATAGACACATAGATCAATAGAAAAGAACAGAAAACCCAGAAATGAACCCACAACTATATGGTCAATTAATATTAGACAAAGCAGGAAAGAATATCCACTGGGAAAAAGACAGTGTCTTCAACAGGTGGTGTTGGCAAACTGGACAGCAACATGCAAAAGAATAAAACCAGACCACTTTCTTACACCATACACAAAAATTAATTAAAAAATGGATTAAAGACCTAAATATGAGACCTGAAACCATAAAAATCCTAGAGGAGAACACAGGGAGTAACCTGTTTGTTAATTATTTCTCCTCTCACTTGTGATTTTATTTATTTGGGCCCTTTCACAATTCTTTTTGGTATGTCTGGTTAGAGGTTTATCAATTTCGTTTATCTTAAAAAAATAAAAAACAGCTCCTGATTCATTTATTTGTTCTATTGTTTTTGGTTTTGTTGTTATTGTTGTTTGTTTGTTTTTAGTTTCTATATCATTTATTTCTGTTTGAATCTTTATTATTTCTTTCCTTCCACTGGATTTAGAATTCATTTGTTTTTCTTTTTCTAGCTCCTTTAGGTGTAAGGGTGGGTTGAGATTTTTCTTGCTTCTTGAGGTAGTCTTGTATTGCTTTACTCTTCCATTTTAGGACTGCTTTTGTTGCATCCCAAAGGTTTTGGACAGTTGTGTTTTCATTTTCATTTGTGTTCCATGTATTATTTCTTTAAAAAATTTTTTTCTTTCTTTCTTTTTTTTTTTTTTTAGAGAGAGAGCTTGCATGCAAGTCGGGGGTGGGTGGAGGGTAGGAGGGGCAGAAGGAAAGAGAGAATCTTAAGCAGGCTCCATGCCCAACACTGAGCACAAGGTAGGGCTGAATCTCATAACCCTGGGATCATGACCTGAGCCAAAATCAAGAGTAGGACACTGAACCAACTGAGCCATCCAGGCACCCCTGTATTTTCTTCTTTCTTATTTGATTTCTTGGTTGACCCATTCATTATTTAGTAGCATGTTTAACCTCCATGTATTTGTGGTGTTTCCAAAATGTTCTTGTGGTTGACTTCTAGTTTCATAGTGTTGGGGTCAGAAAAGGAGTATGGTATGATTTCAGTCTTTTTGTATTTGCCAAAACTTGTTTCATGACATAATATGTGATCTGTTGTGGACAGTGTTCTATGTGCATTTGAATGTGTATTCTGCTGTTTTAGGATAGAATGTTTGGAATATATCTGTTAAGTCCATCTGGTGCACCGTGTCATACAAAGCCATTGTTTCCTTGTTGATTTTCTGCTTAGATGATCTGTCCATTGCTGTGACTGGGATCTTAAAGTCCCCTACTGTTATTGTATTATTATCAGTGAGTTTCTTTATGTTTGCTATTAATTGTTTTATGTATTTGTGAGGTCAATTGTTGGGTGCATAAATATTTACAGTTGTTATATCTTGGTGAATTTTCCCTGTTATGATTTTATAGTACCCTTTCTCATTACAGTCTTTGTTTTAAAGTCTATTTTGTCTGATTAAGTATTGCTACTCTGACTTAATTTTGACATTCTTTTGCATGAGAAATATTTCTCCATCCCCTCATTTTCAGTCTGCAGGTATCTTTAGAGATAAATTGAGTCTCTTATAGTCAGCATATAGATGGCTCTTTTTTTTTATCCATTCTGATACTCTCTGTCTTTTGATTGGAGAGCTTAGTCCATTAACTAATTCAAAGTAATTCTTGATAGATATGTATTTTTTGCCATTTTATTACTTGTTTTGTAATTAGATCTGGAGATTTCTCTGAATCTTTCTTGTCTTTGTCACTTTTGGTCTCTTCTTTGCACTCAAGGAATCCCCTTTAATATTTCTTGCAGGGCTGGTTTGGTGGTCAGGAACTCATTTAGTTTTTGTTTTGTTTTGTCTGGGGAACTCTTTATCTCTCCTTCTGTTCTAAATGATAGCCTTGCTGGATAGAGTATTCTTGGCTGCAGATTTTTCCATTCAGTAGTTTACACATATCATGGCCCTCTCTTCTGGCTTGCCAAATTTCTGTTGAGAGAGCTGCAGCTACCATATTGGTCTTCCCTTATATATTAGGGACTTCTTTTGTCTTTCTGCTTTTTAAATTTTTTTCTTCGTCACTCTGTTTTGCAAATTTAATTACAATCTATCTTGGTATTGGCCTACTTTTGTGGATATTGATGGGAGTTGTCTGTGCCTCCTGGATCTGGATGTCTGTTTCCCCAGATTAGGGAAGTTTTCGGCTATGATTTCCTCAAATTTTCTGACCCCTTTTCAGTCTCTTCTTCTTGGACTGCTAAAATACAGATGTTATTACATTTGATGGAGTCACTGAGTTCCTTAAGTCTATTCTTGTGTTCCATAATTCCTCTTTCTTTTGTTCAGCTTCATTATGTTCCATTTCTTTGGCCTGTATATCCCTTATTTGTTCTTCTGCTTCTTCCAGTGTTGTGTTCATTGCATTGTCTGTTTCCAATTTCAGTTACTGCATTTTTCATTTCTGACTGATTCTTCTTTAACTCTTTTTTTTTTTTTAGTGAAAATCTTTTATTATTGAAATATAATACACATATAGCATTATATTAGTTTCATGTATACAACATAACGATTTGACATTTGTCTATATTGTGAAATGATTACCACAATAAATATAATTAGCATCCATCACCACATAGTTACAATTTTTTTCTTCTGATAAGAACTTTTAAGATCTACTCTTAGCAACTTTTAAATATACAATACAGTATTGTTAACTATAGTCACCATGCTGTACATCACATCTCCAGGACTTATTTATTTTATAACTGAAAAGTTTGTACCCTTTGACCACTTACACACATTTCACCCACCCCCACCTCTAGTAACTACCAATCTGTTCTCTGGGGGGATGG
>NC_138385.1:60457846-60478533 GCF_054177405.1 Leptonychotes weddellii
GTCTTCAGGTCAAGTTCTGGGTTATTTAGGATGATTTGATAATTGTCTACTTGTATTCATGGATAGTTGGGAGCCTAGGGTCCTCCTATTCTGTTGCCATTTTACTCTGTCTCCAGGTACATTTTAAATTCGTGTGTCTTTGCTATGTCTCAGGCAGAGTTATTTAGGGTGCTGTCTTTTTAAGGGTGTGGTCTTGGTTTCCTGTAGCCCTCTGGCTCTCTGAGTTAAGGCCCACTGATTTCTAACGTTCCTGCACTAAGCCCCACTAAGTATCAAAGCCACACATTTTGGGGACTCATCTTCCCATTGTGGGTCCCCAGGCCTGGGGATGCCTAGTGTGTTTGATACCCTCCCTTCTCTGTGCTTTTCATGCCCCTCCTGTTTGTGGCTGATCATGCTGGGAGTTTGGTTCCCAACCTTTTCTACAGCCCTCCTACCCTTTTTGGTGTGGCCTTCTCTTTACAACTAGCTGTGGAAAATCTGTTCTGCTAGTCTTCAGGTTATTTTCAGAGTTAGGTGAAATGTAGTTCTTGCCTCAGTGACTCTGTGGGATGAAGTGAGCTCACGATCCTCCTACTCTACCATATACCCTGCACTCTCATTTTCTTCTTTTTTTTTTAATCTTCTATAAGTATTTTCTTTGTGGTTACCGTGAGGCTTTTATAAAACATCTTAAAGTTTTAAAAGTGTACTTGAAGCTGAAAATAAAAATCAATCCATAGGGCACCTGGGTGGCTCAGTTGGTTAAGCGACTGCCTTCGGCTCAGGTCATGGTCCTGGAGTCCTGGGATCGAGTCCCACATCGGGCTCCCGGCTCGGCGGGGAGCCTGCTTCTCCCTCTGACCCTCTCCCCTCTCATGCTGTTTCTCTCTCTCTCTCTCTCTCAAATAAATAAATAAATAAAATCTTTAAAAAAAAAAACAATCCATAAAAAACTTTATACTTTTGCTTCTTTACCCCACAGTTTGTTATTGATATGACAACTGACATCTTTTTATATTGTATATCATTAATAAATTTTTTAATTATAGTGTTTCTTAATTTTTTGTCTTTTAACTTTTATACTAAAAAGTTAGACACCACCAATAAAGTATTATGGAATTCTTTTTTTCTTTCTTGAGGCTGAGAAGTATCTTTTTTTCATTTTTATTTAAATAGTAGTTCTGTAATATATGGTGCAATATTGGTTTCAGTAGTAGAATTCAGTGATTTATCACTTACATACTACACCCAGTGCTCATCACAACAAGTGTCCTCTTTAATACCCATCACCCATCTAGCCCTTCCCCCACCCATATCCCTCCATCAACCCTCAGTTTATTCTATATCATTAAGAGTCTCTTAGGGTTTGTTTCCCTCTCTCTCTTTTTTTCTTTTTCCCCCTTCCCATATATTCATCTGTTTTGTTTCTTAAAGTCCACATATGGCATTTATCTTTCTCTGACTGATTTATTTTGCTTAGCATAATACACTCTAGCTCTAGCCACGTCATTGCAAATGGCAAGATTTCGTTCTTTTTTATGACTGAGTAATATTCCACTATATATATATATATATATATATATATATATATACACCACTTCTTCTTTATCCATTTATCAACTGATAGACATTTGGGCTCTCTACATAGTTTGGCTATTGTTGATAATGCTGCTATAAACATTGTGGTGCATGTACCCCTTTGAATCTGTATTTTTGTATCCTTTGGGTATCCCTAGTAGTACAATTGTTTGATCATATGGTAGTTCTACTTATAACATTTAAGGAATCTCCATATTGTTCTCCAGAGTAGCGGTACCAGTTTGCATTCCCACCAACAGTGTAAGAGTGTTCCCCTTTCTCTGCATCCTTGTCAACACATGTTGTTTCTTATGTTGTTGATTTTAGCCATTCTGACAGGTGTGAGGTGATATTTCATTGTAGTTTTGATTTGTATTTCCCTTGTGATGAGTGATGTTGAGAGTCTTTTCATGTCTGTTACCCATCTAGAAGTCTTCTTGGAAAAAAATGTCTATTCATATCTTCTGCCTATTTTTTTAACTGTATTATTTGTTTTTGGGGGGTTGAGTTTGATAAGTTATTTAGAGATTTTAGATACTAACCCTTTATCAGATATGTCATCTGCAAATATTTTCTCCCATCCCATAGGCTGCTTTATAGTTTTCTTGATTGTTTCCTTCACTGTGCAAAAGCTTTTTATCTTGATGAAGTCCCAAAAGTTCATTTTTGCTTTTGTTTCCCTTGCCTCTGGCGGTGTGTCTAGTAAGAAGTTGCTACAGCTGAGGTCAGAGAGATTGCTGCCTGTGTCATCCTCTAGGATGATGGATTCCTGTCTCACATTTAGGTTTTTCATCCATTTTGAGTTTATTTTTGTGTATAGTGTAAGAAAGTGGTCCAGTTGCATTCCTTTGTGTGTCGCTGTCCAGTTTTCCCAACACCATTTGTTGAAGAGTCTCGCTTTTGCCCACTAGATATTCTTTCTTGCTTTCTCAAACATTAATTGACCATATAGTTGTGGGTTTTGTGCCAGTACTATTCTGTCTTGATGAGTACAGCTTCATAATATAATTTGAATTTCGGAATTGTGACACCTCCAGCTTGCTTTTCTTTTTCAAGATCGCTTTGGCTAATTGGGGCCTTTTGTGGTTCCATACACATTTTAAGATGGTTTATTCTAGTTATGTGAATAATGCTATTATTTTGATAGGGATTGCATTAAATGTATAGCTCATTTTGGGTAATATAGATTTTTCACAATATTTGTTCTTCCAGTCCATGAGCATGGAATGTTTTTCCCTTTCTTTGTTTCATCTACCGATCTTTTACCCCTTAGGTTAGGTTTCTTCCTAGGTATCTTATGGGTTTTGGTGCAATTGTAAATGGGATTAATTCCTTGATTTCTCTTTCAGCTGTTTCATTATTGGTGTATAGAAATGCAAGAAATTTCTGTACACTGATTTTGTATCCTGCATCTTCACTGAATTCATGTGTCACTTCTATCAATTTTTTGGTGGTCTTTCAAGTCTTTTATATAAAGTATCATATCATCTGCAAATAGTGAACTTTTTTGCCAATTGTAATGCCTTTTATTTCTTTTTGTTGTCTGAATGCTGAGACTGAGACTTCCAGTACTATGTTAAATAGAAATGGTGAGAGTGGACATCCTTGTCTTATTCCTGACTATACGGGAAAGGTTCTCACTTTTGCCCCATTTAGGATGATATTAGCTGTGAGTTTTTTTGTAGATGGCCTTTATGATGTTGAGGTATGTTCCATCTATCCCTACATTGTTGAGGGTTTTTATCAAGAATGGATGCTGTATTTGGTCAAATGCTTTTTCTGCATCTATTGAAAGGTTCAAATGGTTCTCATCCTTTCTTTTATTAATGTGGTGTAACATGTTGGGAATTGATTTGCAAATATTGAACCAGCCTTGTAGCTCAGGAATAAATCCCACTTGATCATGGTGAATAATTCTTTTAATGTACTGTTGGATTCGATTTGCTAGTGTCTTGTTGAGAACTTTTTACATCCATCTTCATTGGGGATATTGGCCTGTAGTTCTTTTCAGCTGGGTCTTTGTTTTTGAAATCAAAGTAATGATGACTTCGTAGAATGAGTTTGGACGTTTTCCTTCCATTTCTATTTTTTGGAACAGTTTGAGAATAGGTGTTACTCTTCATTAAATCTCTGGTAGAATTTCCCTAAGAAGGCATGTGGCCCTGGACTTTTGTTTGTCGGGAGATTTTTGATTACTGATTCAATTTCTTTGTTGGTTATGGGTCTGTTAAAGTTTCTATTTCTTCCTGTTTCAGTTTTGGTAGGTTGTATGTTTCTAGGAATTTGTCCATTTCTTCCAGAGTGCCCAGTTTGTTGGCATATATTTTTTCATAATACTCTCTTATAATTGTTTGTATTTCTGTGGTGTTGGTTGTGATCTCTCCTCTGTCTTTCATGATTTTATTTGGGTCCTTTCTCTTTTGTTTTTGATAAATCTGGCTATGGGTTTATCAATCTTGTTAATTTTTTCAAAGAACCAGCTTTCAGTTTCATTGATCTATTTTACTGGGGGTTTTTGTTTGTTTGTTTGTTTCTGTATCATTTATTTCTGCTCTAATATTTACTACTTCCCTTCTTCTGTCGGCTTTAAGCTTTATTTGCTCTTCCTTTTCTAGCTCCTTTAGGTGTAAGGTTAGGTTGTGTATTTGAGACTTCACTTACCTCTTGAGGTAGGCCTTTATTGCAATATACTTCTCTTTTAGGACTGCCTTTGCTGCATCACAAAGGTTTTGGACTGTCATGTTTTCATTTTCATTTGCTTCCATGTACTTTTTTATTTTTTCTTTAATTTCATGATTAACCCATTGATTCTTTAGTACAATGTTCTTTAACCTCCATGTATTTGTAGTCTCTTCGTATTTTTTCTTTTGGTTGACTTCAGGTTTCATAGCGTTGTGGCCTGAAAATATGCATGGTATGATTTCTACTTTTTTGTGTTTGTTGATGGTGGTTTTGTAACTCAGTATATGATCTATTCTGGAGAATGTTCCATGTGCACTCAAAAAGAATGTGTGTTTTGCTGCTTTCTGAGGAAATGCTCTGAATATATTCTTCAAGTCCATCTGGTCCAGTGTGTCATTCAAAGCCATTGTTTCCTTGTTGATTTTCTGCTTCAAAGAAATGTCCATTGCTGTAAGTGGGGTATTCAAGTCCTCTACTAATATTGTATTATTGTCAGTGAGTTTCTTTATGTTTGTTATTAATTGATTTACATATTTGTGTGCTCCCTTGTTAGAGGCATAAATATTTACAATTGTTAGATCTTCTGGAAGGATAGACCCCTTCATTATGATATAATGCCCTTCTTCATCTGTTGTTACAGTCTTTATTTTTAAAAAGTGCAGAAATTTGTTTTAAAATCTAGTATGTCCAGTAGAAATATGGCTACTCTGGCTTTCTTTTGACATCCATTAGCATGATTGATGGTTCTCCATCTCCTCACTTTCAATCTGCAGGTGTCTTTAGGTCTAAAATGTGTCTCTTGTAGGCAGCTTATAGATGGATCTTGTTCATTATTTTTTCCATTTTGAATCCCTATTTGTTTTGATTGGAGCATTTAGTCCATTTACATTCAAAGTGATTATTGTAAGCTATGAATTTAGTGCCATTGTGTTACCTGTAAAGTTGGTGTTTCTGGTGATGTTCTCTCTCCCTTTATAGTCTTTGTTGCTTTTGGGTTTTTATTCCCTCACTTAAAGAATCCCCCTTAATATTTCTTGCAGGACTAGTTTAGTGGTCACAAATTCCTTTAGTTTTTGTTTGTCTGGGAAACTCTTTATCTCTCATTCTATTCTGAATGACAGCCTTGTTGGATGAAGTCTTCTTGGCTGAATATTTCTCCCAATCAGCACATTGAATATATCCTGCCATTCTCTTTTGGCCTGCCAAGTTTCTGTGGAGAGATCTGCTGCAAACCTGATTTGTCTTCCCTTGTAGGTTAAGGACTTTTTCCCCTTGTTGCATTCAGGATTCCTTCCTTGTCTGTGCATTTTGTGAATTTGACTATGATATACTTTGGCAATGGCTCACCTTTTATGAATTTAATCGGAATTCTTTGTGTTTCTTGGATTTTGATGTCTGTTTCCTTCCCCAGATTAGGAAAGTTTTCAGCTATAATTTGCTAGAATAAACCTTCTACCCCTTTATATCTCTCTTCATCTTCTGGGACTCCAGAATGCAATGGAATATTATTCCATTTTAATAAGTTGCTAAGTTCCCTAAGTCTGTACCTTCCTGATCCATTACCTTTGTTTCCCTCTTCTTTTTAGCTTCATCTTTTTTTCACAATTTTATCTTTTATATCACTGAGTCATTCCTCTGCTTTGTCCATCCTCACTGTTCTGACATCCATTCAGGTTTGCATCCAGGTTATAGCCTTTTTAATTTCAACCTGACTAGATTTAACTCCTTTATCTCTGCAGTAAGGGATTCTCTAGTGTCCTCTATGTGTTTTTCAAGCCCAGGTAGTATCCTTATAATTGTTGTTTTAAATTGTAGTTCAGACATCTTACTTAATCTGTATTGATTAAAGCTATGGCTATCATTCTTCCTGTTCTTTCTTTTGGGGTGAATTCTCCATCTTGTCATTTTGGAAGTCAAAAAGAAGTAAAATAAAATAAAATTAAAACTAAAACATAAATAAATAAGGGCTCCTGGTTGGCACAGTCAGTTAGGTGTCCAACTCTTGATTTAAGATCAGGTCATGATCTCAGTGTGGTGAGATTGAGCCCTGCCTCAGACTCCATGCTCAGGGGTATGTCTGCTTGAGATTCTCTCCCTCTGCCCCTCCCCCTGGTTGCACTTTATCTCTCTCTCAAATCATTAAATAAATCTTTAAAAATGAAGGAAAGAAGGAAGGAAAGAAAGGAAGGAAGCTAGGTCTTAGAAGTGTTTGGTCTGCTTGTTAAGAGGACACTTGATAGAAAATGAAAAAAGCACATAAAATATTGAAAATAAAAAAAATAATTTACTCTTTTTGCATCCAACAAAAAAACAAAGACAAAAACAAAACCAAAAAGCAAACAAATGAAAATACCCAAAGGAAGCTAGATCTTGTTTCACCTAGAACTGAAACTTTGCAGCTCTCTTTGATCCGTAGACTTTATGCCTGAGAGGGGTTTATGCTGTTCTTCTGAGGGAGGGACCTGCTGCTCTGATTCTCAGTTGGACTTGCCCTAGTGGAGATGTGACTGCAGGGTGCAGGGGGGTGGGGCTTGGAGTTAGCAGCTCTGACCTCCACTTGGTGGTGCTGTTTTCTCTCACTGAGGTAGATCGTTGCTGGTGGGCAAGGGGTGAAAATGGCTCCCCCTTTTCTGGTCTGTGGAGTGGGGAGCTTGTGCCCACCACTCTTCAGGAAGCCCTCACAGACATGCAAAAAAATCACCCCTCCTGTGTCCCTGGCTTCCAGATCACAAGTAGTCAGAGTGGCAGGCAGAGGGAGAGGGAGAAGCAGGCTCCCTGCTGAGCAGAGAGCCAGGGGACTCAATCCCAGGACCCTGGGATCATGACCTGAACCAAAAGCAGATGCTTAACCAACTGAGCCATGTAAACACCCCTTAAAGTTTTATTTTATGACTGTTTGGTTATAAAGGCAAATATTATAGAAAATGAACTATATTAATATTTTCTTTTGATTTAAAAAAAATATTTTTTAAGCCTCTGAAATTATCATGGGCCCTAGGCATTGTGCTTACTCTGCACAGTGGATGTTAGTCCTGGGTATTTGGACACATTCCCTCATGATATCATATAGCCCTTTGTGATTTTTATTGTCATTGGCATATGAGTTCTTAACAGTTACAGTGATTACTCTCTAATAAAAATGTGCTCTTTACAACTACTTTGAAATATCTAATATAACTCAGATCATGTTAAACTTGACTTTTTGCTTCAATTTCATCACGGACTCAAAACCACTTTGCAGTTTCAGCTTCTTCCATTTTATTTTTATTTTCTACTCATACCCTGCTTGGTACCATTTGAACTCTCAGCTGTTGGAAAGCCTTTCTCAGATAAGGCCTTTGGCTCGGCATAGCAGTTTTTGGCTCAATATGTTTCAGAAGGTTGAGTTCAGTGTCCATTTGATCTCCACTTGTAGCATTGAGGAGACAACAACACAGGAGACGGGAAAAGAAAAATGCACACAAGTGAGGCTTTAAATAGTGAAAAAATTGAAGAAATAAAAATGTTTATCTGCGTGTTATACATTCACACAATGAAGTGCTCCACAACAATTACAATGAATTAACTATTAGAAGAGTTGGTAAACTCTTTCTGTAAAGCGCCAGATAATAGTTGAGGTGTTGAGAGCCACATTATCTATCTCAACTCTGTTGCTGTTGTGAGAAAGCAGCCATAGACAGTATGTCATCTAATGAGAGTGTTCCAGTAGCTGTGTTCTAATAAAACTTTATTTATAAAAACAGGCCGCAGGTTGGTTTTGGACCAAGTAGGATATATCAACATGAATAAATATCAGAAACATAATTTGAATAAACAAAGTAGAAGGATTCATACATTTTATTAACATTTAGATAAAGTTTAAAGACCCAAAAAAGAATATAATACTTCTGGATATGTGTGTGTGTGTGTCTGTGTGTGTCAGTGCACATGCACACACATGTATTCATGATAGTGGTTATTTCTGAAGAGGGAGGGATGGGTACACAGAGTGAGTCAATTTAATTACAGTGTTTAATTTCTTTATAAAAATGATCTGATCAATAAATGGCATAATATTATGATATGATTAGTACATGGATTTTTGCTATATTCTTTCTCTTTTTGTCTTTATGTTTGAAATATTTTACGATAAAAGACACTGTAAGCCAATCAAAACATGTTTGAAAGCTAAATTTGACTCAGATGCCATCACTTTGCCACCTCTGCTGTTGATGTGTGCAAGAATTCTAAGGAATATTAGCATGGTGGCAAATGAAGAGTCCTTATGTTAGCAGGTTGGAATCTACTACATTTATGTCTGGAGGCTTTTAATGCAATAACAATTTATGATAGATGATTTGAATATTAATCAAGATGTAAGCTCTTTTTTGTCAACATGTAACATTTCCTTCTTTCTCTTTACAAAATTGTTGCATAATTTCTTGACAGTATACACACATTACAATTACTTTTTATGACCTTATTCTCTAGCATACTTCATATTAGCTTTGCATTTTCTCTGTGGTTTTGTGGACCCTTAAAAAGACTCAGCTTGTTCCAATTAGATCTAATTAGTTAATCTAATTGACTACCTCTCCTCATCATGGAAGCTTTTTGTGTGACTTGCCTCTGGCCACTCCAGAAGTATCCTAGAAAACCTGGTAAACATTGTGCCTTTTTTTTCTTGTTTTAAGGATTTTATTATTGTTTCTTGTTGAAGGAAGGAAAGAATTTGAGGTGACCTTAAAAGATCTGTAGAATTTGAATAAGCTAAATATGGGAGGAATGTTTCAAGCAGAAAGGATAGTGAGCAAAATCTTAACAGCAGGAATAATACTCTTTGAAGGCCAGTGACAAATAAACACATCACAGCATTAAAACTTGATAATTACTAAAACCCAAAAGCAAAAATCCCTTGATAATTCCTTGATATCCATCAAGTGTCCCATCTCCTCCTAGACGCCTTCCTTGTTGACATCCTTAAGATACTGTGTCCTTCCTATGTTTCTTACTGTCCCCAAAAATAGCTTGGTATTGAACTATATTCAGTTTGGAAGAACCGTATTGTGCCTTTTTAATAATATGACGCTCCATAACCATTGCTTTTCTTGTTCCAAGATGAAGGCTGGCATTCTTTTCTATTGACCTTGAACTCATTTGGTGAAGAGTTATGAAATGAACCATATATTGAGCTCCATGAGGACAGAAATTTTGTCTTATCTACTGCTATGTTCTTAGAACCTTGAAATAGTGTTTGGCACAGAAAAATTACTTCAGAAACATGTGTTGAATAAATAAATGAATGATGTTATTCATTTCAGAGGGCATAGTTCTACATGGCTTCTAGTGAGATGTGGGGTTATTCCAAAGGCAATTTTAGATAACACAGTGGAAGATGGAAACTCAAAGCTCCGAGTTTGACTGATTAACTTGGAGTTTCACCCCAGTTCCCTTTTTATTTCTTTAGTATAATTTTACTTTTGACATCTTGTTTCCTTTTCTTTTTTCATATGCAGTATGCATATATCAGATTCTATGTAATATGCTATTTATTACCTCACCCAATTTCATGTGTTAAAAATGTTTTATAAACCTTAATATTTAAATGCCAATTTTTGGTTTCTTTACTTAATTGAAACTTGTGTGACTCTGCAAACTTTTTTTTACATTTGATGCTTTTATCTGTGCCGTTATTATTTCAGTGTTGTTTCAGTTCATTACTCTCTATAATTGTCACTCTTTATGGTACAGTGCGCATAGCCATTGTCACTTGAGTTACAGAAAGACGAAAAAGGAAATTGTTTCTACTGAGGCCCAGCAGTATGGTTATATGCCAGAGATAGGGTATGATTCCAAAAAGTATCAACATATCTTCTTATTTACTGTAAGCACCCTGGGGGTCTTCAAGAATCCTCTTTGAGAACCCACATTTCCTTACCAAAAGAGGAGGTTTTGAAGTCTGAATCCAGAATAAAGGAACTCACAGAGAAGGCTTGTTCTGTAAGGGTTAACATAGCAGGTAAGAGACCACAAATCATGTCCATCTATTAATCTGAGCAATTGAAATTAGACATGACAAAAAGGTCCTTGCAGGATAATATATACCAAGAACAGTGCTTAATGCTTATCCAGGTTTTTAAAGCTATGTAATTTCCTATTTTTTTCTTTTTTATTATTATGTTATGTTAATCCCCATACATTACATCATTAGTTTTAGATGTAGTGTTCCATGATTCATTGTTTGTGCATAACACCCAGTGCTCCATTCAGTACATGCCCTCTTTAATACCCATCACCAGGCTAACCCATCCCCCCACCCCCTTATTTGTGGAATAAATCTCATCATAGACTTTTATCAAAGAAAAAGAAGCATAGCCACAATTCAAGTACTGAACATAATCCATCGTAACAAGCAAAATTTTCACACACATAGAACATCTCAGATATCCTAAATATTGTTACAAATAATTCCTAATCACTTTTGTCAACATCCCAGAAGTTAAATCAAACAAAAGCAGAGGATAGGGAGGTGTATAAAGTAAAATCTTTTATTTGATAAGTCCTACTGAGAGTGGTTGCCAGGTCCAGATTTTCACATAATTTTACCACTCCATATTGTTCCCTAGTTTTATATTTTTTCACCACAAATTATCAAGCAGAGAATGGATAATTTATCTCAAGATTTTATATAATAAATGTATAAAATAATGATTCTGTTTACCAATAAAATATCCATCCTTCCCCAAATTAAAGCCATCTGGGAAAAATGTTTCATTCCTTTTAACTACTAATTATATACTTACCCTATTCCACTGTATTTTAATACTTTATCTTCATGTATGTTCTTAAGACTTTGAATAATCCTTTAGCATCTACATTTTTATAACACCTATGTCATCACGCTCTTACAAGAATTCCCAAGGGTATGATGTCCTGGAATATTGTTGTTTGTGTCCTAAGTCCTGTGTCAGCACCATCTAAAACATGGAATAGGCATTCTTATAGTTCCGTCAGCTTAATAGATGCTTCATCAACATTTGGGAAACCGTGTAGGAACATTTGGAACAGGACCGAGGGGCTGTTTGCCGGGGGCCCAATTGTAGGCATCATCTCAAAGACTGTCCAGATTAATAGGCAACTTTCTTCATTTGTAACTCTTGCAAGCTGGGCCCTTGACTCTCCAATTCCTTTTCTCTTATCAACACCATGTTTTCTGCTATTAAATCATAACTATCTTCATTTTCTCTCCCTCTTTCGACTTTTCTTTTCCTGGTCACAATACACTTCTGGTTTCTTTTAGGGCCTCTCTTGCCCATAAGTCTCAGCCACTGGACCCTCCTTATGAGTAGCTATACCCACACTGGGAAAGAGCCAGTCCCAGCAACCATAAATATCATATTTCCTTGATTCTAAGACTCACACATTTTTCACATTTTCACATTTATTAAATTGAGATTTATCTCATAAATGATGGTATGTCACAGTATAATTGACAGTTTTTTTCTCTCTTACTAATACAAAAATAATGGTAGAAATTACATTTAAAGGTATTTTAGGTTTGAAGTAGCAGTAATTTAAGAAAGTATACAAAGTCATACTGGTAACCTTCACACACAGAAATTTTGTTTACATCTAGTCCCTTGTTTCTGCCCTGACCTTACCACATTGCTTTATGCTGGCCTATTAAATCAACATGACAGAGATTCTTCATGCTGCCCTTATGACTGTTTCCTGTTATATGGGCCTATCTTAAGTCCTTCTGTTGAATTTGTATTGAATAAATACTAAGTGTCAAACATGGTGATAAATGCAAAGGATAAAAATATGAGCAAAACCAGTCATAGTCTTTGCTTTTTTTCATTAAAGACTCTTTTAAGATAGTGTTATCCATTAGCATTATCAATTATTCTGATCATCGGTCAGATCATGCAGTTGTTCCTCTGGTATCTAGGTTCGTCAATCTTTTTTCCTCAGTCTTCTTCTCTTCCATAAGGAAGAAACTATTCTGGGCGATTATTTGACTATGTCCAATGAACCTGTAAAGATATGGCTACAGTTTGGGATGGCTGCTTCAAGCTGATCCATCTCTTTCATGTCCTCATCATTTACTGCTGAGGCTTTCTTTCTAGTGTGTGGATCTAATATGTTGTGTCTGTCATTGTTACACTTCTAAAGGAACTATACCAAGTCCAATGGAATTGCCTAAGGGTTTAGTTTTTCTCTTTACACATAGTCTTTATATAGCTCAAGGAAAGTTCCCACTGAGAATGTGTCAGCAGGCACTTGCTAGGTCTAAAAGGAAGCTGTTATTTCTTCTCTTGAGTTAAATTATCCTCAAAAGGTTGGTGTTTGGATAGAGACTTCTGAGTGCCCTACCTGATTTCTTAGTGTTCTCTGCTCAAATCTGTAACCACCTCCTCTTGGGACAGCAAGTATCCAACATGCAATCTCTTGGTAGGGCCTTGCTTATGATGAGGTTTTGTCTTTCTTTTTTCTTTTTTTTTTTTAAAGATTTTTTAAAATTTATTTATTTGACAGAGAGATAGCACAAGTAGGCAGAGCGGCAGGCAGAGGGAAAGGGAGAAGTAGGCTCTCCGCTGAGCAGGGAGCCCGATGTGGGGCTTGATCCCCAGGACCCTGGGATCATGACCTGAGCCGAAGGCAGACGCTTAACTGACTGAGCCACCCAGGCGCCCCTCTTTTTTCTTTTTTTAATTGAAATATAATGGACATATAACAGTGTATACATTTAAGGTATACAATGGTTGGTTTCATACATTTATGTATTGTGATATTATTGCTATAGTAGCATTAGCTAACACCTTTATCATGTCACACATTTATCATTTCTTTTTTGTTAAGAACTGTTAAGAATTAGTCTCTTAGCAGCTTTAAAGTTTATAACATGGTATTGTTGACTATACTCACTTGGTGTGCATAAAAGCTCCAAAACTTATTTATCTGCTAGTTGTAAGATTTTACCCTTAAACAACACTTCCCCAATTCTGTCAACCCCAGCCCATGGTAAATCACCATTCTCTCTATGTTTATGAGTTCAGTTTTTTAAGAATCCTGTTAGGATGGCTTTTATCAAAAATACAAGATAACAAGTGTTGGTAAGGATGTGGAGAAAAAGGGATCCCTTGTTCCCTGTTAGTGGGAATGTAAATCAGTGCAACTACTGTGGAAAACAGGATAAAGGCTTCTCAAAAATTTAAAAATGGAAATACATATGATCCGGTACTTCACCTACTGGGTATTTACCCAAAGAAAATGAAAACACCAAGTAGAAAAGATAAATGCATAAATGCATCCCTATATTTATTGCATTATGTACAATAGCCAAGATATGAAAGTAACCCAACTGTCATTGATAGGTAAATAGATAAAGAAGTTGTAGCATATACATACAATGGAATATTACTCAGCCATAAAAAATGAGACTACCATTTGTGATGACATGGGTGGATCTAGAGGATATTATGCTAAGTGAAATAAGCCAACAGAGAAGCACAAATACCGTACAATTCCATTTATATTTGGAATCTAAAAAGCAAACAAAATAAAAGAGCAAACAAATAAATCAAAAGGCAGAAGCAGACCTATAAATATAGAGAATAAACTGGTGATTTCTAGAGGGGAGAGGAGTAGGGAGATGGGCAAAAAGTGGTGAAGAGGAGTGGAAGATACGGGCTTCCAGTTATGGAATAAATAAGTCATGAGGATAAAAATTAGAGCATAGGGAATATAGTCAGTGGTATTATTTTGGTTTTTTTTTTTTTAAAGATTTTATTTATTTATTTGAGAGAGCATGAGCAAGAGAGGGGCAGAGGGAGAGGGACAAGCAGAGTCCCCACTGATCGCAGAGCCTGATACAGGGCTTGGCACGGGGCTTGTTCCCAGGACCCCAAGATCATGACCTGAGCTGAAGTCAGACGCTAAACCGACTGAGCCACCCAGGCATCGCTATGGTCAGTGGTATTGTAATAGCACTGTGTACTGACAGATGTTAGCTATACTTGTAAATATAGCATAATGTATGAACTTGTTGAATCCCTATTTTGTACACCCAAAACTAATATAACATTATGTGTCAACGATGCTTCAATTAAACAACAACAACAAAAGAAAGAACTGGATAGTAGAGAAAATGGTAACTGGTTGCTTCCTGGGTTGGAAACTGGACAATTAGGGACCAGGGGTGGGAGGAGACTTCTTTTACATAGTATATCTTCTATACTTTCAAAATGTTGTTCCAAACATATACATAACCTGTATAAAATTAAATTAAAAGAAAAACAACTTCACTTTTTTCTGGATTCCACATATAAGTGGTATCATAAAATATTTGTCCTTCTCTGTCTGGTTTACCTCATTTAGCATAATGCCTTCAAGGTCCATCCATGTTGTCACAATTCACAAATGGCAGTATTTCCTTCTTTCTCATGGCTGAATAATATTCTATTATATATATATGATATATATATATCATATCCTATTTATATATTCATCTGTTGAAGGACACTTAAGGCACAAGACTGTTTCCAAGTCTTGGCTGTTGTAAATAGTGCTGCAATGAACATGAGGGTTGCAGATATCTCTTCGAGATACTGATTTCAATTTTTTTGGATATATATCCAGGAGTGAGATTGCTATTCTTATCTTTTTGATACTAGTCATTCTGACAGATGTAAGGTGCTATCTTATTGTGTTTTTATTTTGCATTTCCGTGATTATTAGTGATACTGAGCATCTTTTCCTGTGTCTGTTGGCCATTGGTATATCTTCTTTGGGAAAAATGTCTATTCAGGTCCTCAGCCCATTTTTTGTTGTGGCTTTTTGGTGTTGAGTTGCATACATTCTTTATATATCTTGAATATTATCATATATAGCATTTGCAAATGTTCTCTCCCATTCAGTAGGTTACCTTTTCATTTTCTTGGTGGTTTCCCTCACTATGCAAAAGTTTTTTTTTTTTTAATTTTTATGCAGTCCCAATAATTTATTTTAGCTTTTATTTACCATGGCTGAAAAGACCTATCTAGAAAATGTTGCTAAGGCTAATGTCAAAAAGATTACTGCCTGTGTATTCTGCTGGTTTCATGGCTGCCTGTCTCACATACAGGTCTTTAATGCATTTTGAGTTTATTTTTGTGTGTGGTGGAAGAAAGTGGTCCAGTTTCATTCTTTTCATGTAGCTGTCCAGTTTTCTCAGCACCATTTATAAGAGATTGTCTTTTCATCATTGTATATTCTAGGTACTTTGTCATAGATTAATTGACTATGTAAGTGTGGGTTTATTTCCAGGTTCTCTATTATGTTCCATTGATCTATATGTTTGCTTTTGTGCTAATAACATTGCTGTTTTTATTACTGTAGCTTTGTAGTATATCTTGAAATCTGAGTTTGTAATACCTCCAGCATTGTACTTTTCTCAATATTGCTTTGGCTATTTGGGTTCTTTTGTAGTTCCACACAAATTTTAGTATTTTTTGTTATATTTCTGTGAAAAATGTCATTGGTATTTTGATAGAGATTGCGTTGAATCTATAGATTGCTTTGGGTAGTATGGACATTTTAACATTAATTCTTCTAATTTGAGTATGGTATATCTTTCCATTTGTTTCTGTTGTCTTCAATTAGTTTCACTGATGTTTTATAGTTTCAGAGTACATGTCTTTTACCTCCTTGGTTAATTTTATTCCTAGAGAGTTTATTTTTTTGGTGCAATTGTAAATTGAATTATTTTCTTAATTTCTCTTCTTACTGCTTCATGATTAGTACATAGAAATGCAGCAGATTTCTGTATATTAAGTTTGTATCCTGCACTTTACTGAATTCATTTATCAGTTCTAGTACTAGCACTTTTTTTTTTTTTGGAGTCTTTACGCTTTTTTATGTATAGTATCATGTCATCTACAAATAGTGATAGTTTTACTTCTTCCTTACTTATTTGGATGCCTTTTATTTCTTTTTGTTGTCTTAATATTATGGCTATGATTTCCAGTACTATATTGAATAAAAGTGGCAACAGTGGACATCCTTGTCTTGTTCCTGATCTTAGAGGAAAAGCTCTCATTTTTTCCATTGAGTATGATGTTAGTTGTGTGTTTGTCACATATAGCTTTTATTATAATAAGTTATGTTCCCTCTAAACTTAGTTGCTGAGAGTTATCCTGAGCAGATAATATATTTTGTCAAAGGTTCTTTCTGCATCTATTCAGATGATCATATGATTTTTATCTGTCATTTTGTTGATGTGGTGTACCATGTTGATTTGCACATGTTGAATAGTCCTTGCATCCCTAAATTAAACCCCACTACACTGTGGTGAATGATCTTTTTAAAATATTGTTGAATTTGGATTGCTTATATTTTCGTAATGATTTTTTATCTATGTTCATCAGAGATACTGGCCCTTCGTTTTCTTTTTTTATAGTGTCTTTGTCGGGATTTGGTATCAGGGTAATGCTGATTTCATAGAATGTAGTTGGTAGCTTTCCTTTCTATTATATTTTTTGGAGTAGTTTGAGGAAAATAGATATTAACCCTCTTTTTTAAAAAGACTTAAGCAATTTCTCCACCCAAGGTGGGGCTCAAACCCACAACCCTGAGATCAAGAGTCACACACTCCACTGAATGAGCTGGCCAGGCACCCCCTAACTCTTCCTTAAATATTTGGTAGAATTCACATGTCAAGCCATCTTTTCCTGGACTTTTGTTTGTTGGGAGTTTTTGATTACTGATTCAGTTTTGTTACTAGTAATGGGTAACAAAATGTCTATTTCCTCCTAATTCAATTATGTAATATTATATATTTCTAGAAATATATTCATTTCTTCTATGCTGCTCAATTATTTGACATATAATTTCTTATAGTAGTCTGTTATAATCATTTGTATTTCTATAGTATTGGTTGTTATTTCTCTTTCATATTTCATTTATTTGAGCTTTCTCTTCTTTTTTCTTGATGAGTCTGTCTGAATGTTTATTGATGTAGTTTCCCTTTTCAAGGAATCAACTTTTGGTTTCACTGATCTTTTCTATTGTTTCTTTAGTCTCATTTCATTTATTTCCACTCTGATCTTTATTATTTCCTACCATCTACTAACTTTGGGCTTTGGTTTATTTTTCTTTTTCTAGTTCCTTTAGAGGTAATGTTAGAATGTTATTTGTGATTTTTCTTGTTTCTTAACATAGTCCTGTATTGATATAAATTATCCTCTTACAACTGCTTTTGCTGTGTCCCAAAGATTTTGGACCATTGTGTTTTTATTTTCATTTGTCTCCATATATATATATTTTTTAATTTCTTCTTTGATTTCTTTATTGAACTATCGGTTGTTTAGTAGCATGTAGTTTAGCCTTCACATGTTTTTGTTTTGTCCAGTTTCTATTCTTACTATTGCTTTTGAAGAAGTTTTTCTTTTAATTCCAGTTAGTTATCATAGTATTATTATTAGTTTCAGGTGTACAATATAGTAATTCAACATTTACCCATGTCACCTGGTGCTCGTTACAAGTGCACTTCTTAATCACTATCACCTATTTAACCCATCCCCCCACCCACTCCCCTCTGGTAACCATCTATTTGTTCTCTATATTTAACAGTGTGTTTCTTGGTTTGTCTCTCTCTCTTTCCCCTTTTTTCCCTTTACTCATTTGTTTTGTTTATTAAATTCAACATATGAGTGAAATAATACGGTGTTTCTCTTTTTCTCACTGACTTATGTCATTTATTTATTTATTTTTATTTTATTTTTTTTTTTTTTAAGATTTTATTTATTTATTTGACAGAGAGAGAGTGAGAGAGAGAACACAAGCAGGGGGAGGGGAGAGGGAGAAGCAGGCTTCCCGCCGAGCAGGGAGCCTGATGCGGGGCTCGATCCCAGGACCCTGGGATCATGACCTGAGCCGAAGGCAGACGCTTAACGACTGAGCCACCCAGGCGCCCCTGACTTATGTCATTTAGCGTTGTACTCTCTAGCTCCACCCATATCATTGCAAATGGCAAGATTTCATTCTTTTTTATGGCAGGATAATATTCCATTGTGTATATATACCACATCTTCTTTATCCATTCATCTATCAATAGATACTTGGGCAGATTCCATAATTTGGCTATTGTAATTAATGCTGCTATAAACCTAAGGGTGCATGTATCCTTTTGAAGTAGTGCTTTTGTTTTTTTGGGGGGTAAATACCTCGTAATACCTAGTCCCATTTTTAATTTTTTGAGGGACATCCATACTGTTTTCAAGAGTGGCTACACCAGTTTGCTTTCCCACCAAAAAGACAAGAGTGTTCCATTTTCACCATATTCTTGCCAACACCTGTTACTTCTTGGTTTTCTTTTTTTTTTTTTTTTAATATTCTGACAGGTGTGAAGTGATATCTCATTGTACTTTTGATTTAGATTTCCCTGATGTTGAATGATGTTGAGCATCTTTCTGTTGGTCATCTCTATGCCTTTGTTGGAGAAATGTCTTTTCATATCTTCTGCCCATTTCTAATTGGATTATTTGTTTTTTGCATGTTGAGTTTTATAAGTTCTGTATATATTTTGGATATTAACCCTTTATCAGATATGTCATTTGCAAATATCTTCTTCAATGCCATAGGTTGCTTTTAGGTTTGTTGATTGTTTCCTTTGCTGTGCAGAAGCTTTTTATTTTGTTGTAATCCCAATAGTTTATTTTTGCTTTTATTTCCCTTGACTCAGGAGACATATTTAGGAAAAATATTAATACAGAGAGATTACTGCCTGTGCTGTCTTCTAGTATTTTTATGGTTTCAGGTCTCACATTTGGGTCTTTCATCCATTTTGACTTTATTTTTGTGTATATTGGAAGAAAGTGGTCCAGTTTCATTCTTTTGCATGTAGCTGTCCAGTTCTCCCGATACAATTTGTGAAACAGACTGTCTTTTTCCCATTAGATATTCTTTCCTCCTTTGTTGAAGATTAATTGACCATATAATTGTGGGTTTGTTCCTGGGTTATCTATTCTATTACATTGATCTATGCATCTATTTTTGTGTCAATACCATAATGTTTTTACTAGTACAGCTTTGTAATATAACTTGAAGTCTGGAATTATGATGCCTCCAACTTTGCTATTATTTTTCAAGATTGTTTTGGCTATTAAAGGTCTTTTCTGGTTCCATATAAATTTTAGGATTTTTGTACTGGCTCTGTGAACAGTGCTGTTGGCATTTTGACAGGGATTGCTTTGAATGTGTAGATTGCTTTGGGTAGTATAGATATTTTAACAATATTTGTTCTTCCAGTCTATGAACATGGAATGTCTTTCCATTTCTTTGTGTCATCTTCAGTTTCTTTCACCAGTGTTTTATAGTTTTCAGAGTATAGGTCTTTGACCTCTTTGGTTAGGTTTAACCCTAGGTATCTTATTATTTTTGGTGCAATTGTAAATGAGATTTTTCTCTAAATTTCTCTTTCTGCTGTTTCATTGTTAGTGTATAGAAATGCTATACATTTCTGCACATTGATTTTGTATCCTGTGACTTTACTGAATTCATTTATCACTTCTAGTAGTTTTTTGGTGGGTCTGTAGGGATTTCTATAGAAAGTATCACGTCATCTGCAAATAAAGAAAGTTTTACATCTTCCTTACTAATTCGGATGCATTTTGTTTCTTTGTGTTGTCTGGTTGCTGTTGCTAGGACTTCCAGTACTATGTTGAATATAAGTGGTGAGAGTGGACATCCTTGTCTTCTTTCTGACCTTAGGGGGAATAGCTCTCAGTTTTTCTCCATTGAGTGTGATGTTTGCTGTGGGTTTTTCATATATGCCCTTTTTTATGTTGAGGCATGTTCCCTCTAAACCTACTTTGTTGAGGGTTTTTATCATGAATGTAATGCTGTACTTTGTCAAATGCTTTTTCTGCATCTGTTGAAATGATTATATGGTTTTATCCTTTTTCTTATTGATGTGATGCATCATGTTGATTAATTTGCAAATATTGAATCACCCTTGCGTTCTGGGAATAAATCCCACTTGATCGTGGCGAATGATTTTTTTAATGTATTGTTGGATTCTTTTTGGTAGTATCTTGTTGAGGAATTTTCCATCTGTGTTCATCAAAGATATTGGCCTATAGTTCTCTTTTTTGTTTTTGTCTTTATTCAGGTTTTTGCATCAGGGTAATGCTGGCCTCATAGAATGAATTTGGAAGTTTTCTTTCCTCTTCTATATTTTGGAATAGTTTGAGAAGAATAGGTATTAACTCTTCTTTAAATGTTTGGTAGAATTCAATTGTAATGCCATCTGGTCCTGGACTTTTGTTTGTCAGGAGTTTTTTTTTTTTTTTAAAGATTTTCTATTTATTTATTTGACAGAGAGAGGCACAGCGAGAGAGGGAACACAAGCAGGGGGAGTGGGAGAGGGAGAAGCAGGCTTCCCGCAGAGCAGGGAGCCCGATGCGGGGCTCGATCCCAGAACCCTG
>NC_138385.1:60478633-60485959 GCF_054177405.1 Leptonychotes weddellii
GGGAGAGGGAGAAGCAGGCTTCCCGCAGAGCAGGGAGCCCGATGCGGGACTCGATCCCAGGACCCTGGGATCATGACCTGAGCTGAAGGCAGTCGCTTAACCAACTGAGCCACCCAGGCGCCCAGGAGTTTTTTTTTTTTATTAATGATTTGATCTCCTTGCTGGTATCAGTCTGTTCAATTTTCTATTTCTTCTTGCTTCACTTTTGGTGGTTAAGTGTTTCTAGGAATTTATCCATTTCCTGTATGTTTTTCAATTCGTTGGAATAGAGTTTTTCATAATAATTTCTTACAATTGTTTGTATTTCTGTGGTTTTGGATGTTATTTCTCCTCCCTTCTATGTAATTTTATTTATTTTGGTCCTTTCATTCTCTCTCTCTCTTTTGATGAGTCTAGCCAGAGGTTTATGAATTTTATGTATCTTTTCACAGAATCGGCTCCTGATTCATTGATAAGTTCTGTTGTTTTTTTAGTTTCTGTATCATTTATTTCTTCTATAATCTTTATAGTTTCTTTCTTTCTGCTGGTTTGGGGTTTTGTTTTTCTTTTCCTAGCTCCTTTAGGTGTAATGGAGTTGTTTATTTGAGATTTTTCTTGTCTCTTGAGGTAGACTTGTATTGCTTTTCTGCATCCGAAAGGTTTTGGACCACTGTGTTTTCAATTTCATTTTTTCCATGTATTTTTTTTATTTCTTCTTTGATTTCCTGGTTGACCCATTCATTGTTTAGTAGCATGTTGTTTAACCTCTATGTATTTGTGGTCTTTCCTAAATTTTCTTGTTGACTTCTAGTTTCATAACATTGTGATCAGAAAAGGTGCATGGCATGATTTCGGTCATTTTATATTTGTTGAGGTCTGTTTTGTGAGCTAATATTTGATCTATTCTGGAGAATGTTTCATGTGCACTTGAAAAGAATGTGTATTCTGCTGTTTTAGGAAGGAATGTTCTGAATATATCTGTTAAGTCCTTCTGGTCCAGTGTGTCATTCAAAGCCACTATTTCCTTCCTTAAGCCAAATAGTTTGGCTGATCTCTCCATTGATGTAATTGGGTTTTAAATTCCCCTGCAATTACTGTATTACTATTGATTAGTTCCTTTAGGTTTATCATTAACTGTTTTATGTATGTGGGTGGTCCTATGTTGGGTGCATAAATACTTACAATGGTTATATCTTCCTGTTGGATTTTCCCCTTTATTATTATATAGTTTCCTTCATTGTCTCTTTTTATAGATTTTGTTTTAAAGTCTATTTTGTCTCATAGAAGTATTGCTACTATGTCTTTCATGGTTTCTTGGTTTTCTTTAGTGATAAACTTGGATTTCTTTCTCTTTATTCTTTGCATATCTACTAATGGTTTTGATTCATGGTTACCATTAGGTTTGTATATAACATCTTCTGCCTATAGCAGTCTATATTTAGTTGATGGTTGCTTACATTTCAAACCTTCTTTACTCATCACTCTCCCCCCCCCCATTTTAGGTATATGTTGTTATATTTTACATCCTTTTATTTTGTGACTCCCTTTACTTATTTTTTTTACAGAATTACTTATTTTTACTGCTTTTGTGTTTCCTTCTTTAATACTCTCACTTTTCATCTTTCCTTTCCACTCAAAGAGTCCCTTTTAATATTTCTTGTAGGGCTGGGTCAGTAGTCAAAAACTCCTTTAGTTTTTGTCTAAGAAACTCTACCTCTCCTTCTACTTTGAATGATAGCCTTGCTGGATAGGGTATTCTTGGCTATAGATTTTTCCCTTTTAACACTTTGAATATATCATGCCACTCTCTTCTGGCTTGTAAAGTTTCTGTTGAAAAATTTGTTCATGGCCTTATGCAGTTACCTTTTTATATAACTGACTTCTTTTCTCTTGCTGATTTAATTTTTTTTTTTCTTTATCACTACTTTTTTCATTTTGATTACTGTGTGTCTTGGTGGATCTTTATGTCTCCTGAATTTGGATATCCTTTTCCTTCCCCAGATTAGGGATGTTTTCAGGTATTATTTTTTGAAATAAATATCCTGCCCCCTTTTCTCTGTCTTCTCCTTCTAGGATGCCTATAATGTGAATGTTATTATGCTTGATAGAGTGACTGATTTCCCTAAGTGTATTTTCAGTTTGCATAATTCTTTTTTCTCTCATTTGTTCATCTTTATTTACTTTCCATTACTCTGTCTTCTAGGTCATTCATTCATTCTTCTGCATCTTCTTGCCTGCTATTTATTCCATCAATTGTATTCCTAATTTCATTTATTGTCCTCTTCATCTCTAATTGTTTTTTTGGTTTTTTTTTTTTTTGGTGTCTGTATTAAGGATATCACTGATGTCCTCCACTCTTAAGTTGAGCGAGTATCTTTATGATCATTATTTCAAATTCTCTATCAGGAATGTTACTTAGATCCTTTTTGCTTTGGTCTCTTGCAGTGGTTTTGCCCTGTTCTTTCATTTGTGATATATTCTTCTGTCTCTTCATTTTGCCTACCTCTCTGTGTCTGTTTCTGTGTTTTAGGAAAGTCAGCTATACCTATTGCTCTTGAAAGTAGTGGTCAGAGTGTGCACTTTTAACTAGATGCACTTGTCTTCCACCACAGGGGATGCTCAGCCATTGTGGAGGCTGAAACTGGCCAAGGCCACTGCACAAAACTTGAGTGGACTGATGGGGGTGCAGTGCCATAAACTGTTCACACTGGCCCTCCTCCACTGGGGATGCACATCTGCCACAGAGACTGGAGCTGGCTGCTCCATACAGCATGGTGGGCAGCAGATGCAGTTTTAACAAGTTGTGTACATCCTCTCTGAGAGGTTGACAGATCCAGGGTTGGCAAGGTTTGCATGTGTCTTCTGGGGGAGGGGATCCGTAGCACTGGGACTGAGGGAGGTCTGGCTGGGGACATGTGCTGTGGTGTAAGCAAGTTAGGTAATGAGTGCTGGTGCTGCACTAGTTCCCACAGGTGGCTGTGCATTTATGAATTTGGACTGGGAAGGGAAATGTCACCTGCCAGCTCCTTCGTTCCTGGAGAAGTCCCTCAAGTGAACTCTGAGATTAGTAACTAATTCTCCCTCTTGTAAGCCCCAGGTGCCTTTCAAACTGCTGCTTCCAAGCTGTATCTCCATGAGCTGTTTGCTGTGCTATCTCTAAGGATAGGGGCTCAGCTTCCTATTGCCTTCTCAGAGCCAAGCCTGCTGATTTTTATAGTTCTAGGCTTTAAGTCCTGCTGGCCATAAGCACTCGCAAAATTCTGCCCCTCTGATTTTCAAAGCCAAATTCTATGGGGATTTCTTTTCCCTTTGTAGGCTCCCCAGTGTGCTAGTCTATTTCTTGCTCCTCTCTGAGCCTGCAGCTCCCTCCTTCCAGCATTCAGACCCACAGGGTTTAGGTTCCCACTGAATCCTTGCCCTTCCTACCCTCTTCAATGTGGCCTCTTCTCTACATTTAGTTATTCTACCAGTCATTGGGTCCTTTTCTGGGTTGTTTGCACTGTGTAAGTGTTATCTAGTTGTGTCCTTGGGAGAGGTGAGTTTAGAGTCCTCCTTCTCCTCCATCTCCCCTGGAAGTCCCTATTGATAACTTTTTATATTCTGTATTTTTGTTTTATGAAGTTGGTTGCCATGTTATTTGATATGCAGATACTCATAGCTGTTTTGCTTTCATTTTGAGTAAGGCTTTTAGCATTAAAAGTGTTCTTTGTCTCATTTAGTGCTTTTGGGCTTGAAATCTACTTTGCCTGATATTGATTGCTTTTGCCTGGTAGATATTTGCCCATTCCTAAATTTTCCTCTTTTGCTTCACTTCCCTTTGGCTGATGTCTTTCCATTATGTTTTGCCCTTTCCTTTCCTAGGAGCAATACCTTCCATGACTTCTTTTTGAAGATCACTTAGAACACTCTTCCACAAGTGCTCTGGTTTACCCTATTTTTCAGTATTTTTATACTTTGTTTAGACTTTGTCTTTCTGGTACTGGTTTTAGATTAATCTTAGCCCTCCAAACCCCTTATTTTCTTATGAATGAACTTTTCCCAGCATTTCGCTTGCTCCCTGCAAATGTTTGTGGAGAAGGAATATTAGTGATAGCTCCCTGGGATTTAGTGTTTATATTCCTACTTTCAAGTGATTTGGAATTTGGGTGTTCTCTATGTTTTTATTATGTGGAGGGCATGGCTTTGTGTAGCCCTGTTTTTCTGGTGGTTCCATGTTGTTTTCTGGAGGATGTGTAGACAGACTTAGACTTACATGGCCAAAATTACCTTGACATATGCATTTCACATATGGTTAAAAATACTTTGTAAATATTTCAATGGCTATAATATTATGATAAATAAAAGGACCAATATTTATCAGATTACTTCCTTATTGTTTAGCATTTAACTTTTTTCCTTTTCTGTGATGACATATTTGTAGATGAGTCTATTCTAATGTATACTTTGGGTAGATTCGCTGACAGAACTATTGCTTCAGGGTTATAAATGTTATTAATAATCTTGATGTAATTTGAATCCAGGGAGAACCAGTTGGCCACAGATGGATTTACTTTAAGCTGCTAAAGTAGTCTCTACCCTTTTATAAGGTCACATCCCTCTTCCCTATGTATATAACAGGATCCAGGTCTGAAATAGCTGGGACCACCAGCGTGGCTATTTCTGGTGAAGAGTGAGAGTTTGACTTCTTCTTTGCTGATTTGGATGCCTTTTATTTCTTTTTTTTTTTAAAGATTTTTATTTATTTATTTGAGAGAGAGAATGAGAGAGAGAGAGCACATGAGAGGGGCGAGGGTCAGAGGGAGAAGCAGACTCCCCACTGAGCAGGAAGCCCGATGAGGGACTCAATCCTCGGACTCCAGGATCATGACCTGAGCTGAAGGCAGTCGCTCAACCAACTGAGCCACCCAGGCACCCATGGATGCCTTTTATTTCTTTTTGTTGTCTGATTGCTGAGGCTGGGACTTCTAGTACTGTGTTGAACAACAGTGGTGAGAGTGGACATCCCTGTTGTGTTCCTGACTTTAGAGGAAAAGCTCTCAGTTTTTCTCCATTGAGAATGATTCACTGTGGGTTTTTACTATATGGTTTTTATGATATTGAGGTATGATCCTTCTGTCCCTACACTGCAGAGTTTTTATCAAGAAAGGATACTATATTTTGTCAAATGCTTTTTCTGCATCTATTGAGAGGATCGTATGGTTCTTATCCTCTCTTTTATTAAAAAGAAGCACAGAAACATGAGTGAATTTTTCTCAGATCTTCACTGTGAGAACCTGATAGGGCTCCTGGAGGTAAAATTCACAAAAGTGTGCAGGTCCCCCTAGGACCAAGCCCCCTTAGAATTTTTAACTCTCAAACTTGTCCACACTGAGCCTCTATCAAATCAATTCCAGGTTAGGTTTTCCTAACGCTGTACTGGTTCCCAAGGAGTTTTCTGCTCCTGGGCTTCTGTTCTAGTAAGTTTTGATTTTCCAGATCTGCAGGCCTCTCTCTTCAGTTTTAAGGACAGTAGTTTGTTATATGACCTCAATTCTCTGATGGATCTAAGAGGAGTTGATTTTCAGTTTGTTACACTTTTTTTCTTGTGTGGATGGAAGACATGACTTCCAGGCTTCTTACATGCCTGAATGGAATGCAAGGGAATTTTTAAGACATCAAAGACATGGTTGTTGTACAAAGTTTTCATCTCTTGAAAACTGGGTAGAGTGACTATCTTTTAATGTAATGTATTTTCTTTTTCTTTTTCTTCTTTAAAGATTTTATTTACTTTAGAGAGAGAGAAAGTGGGGGAAGGGGCAGAGAGAGAGACAGGGAGATAGAGTCTCAAGCAGACTCTGCACTGAGCACGGAGCCCAACCTGGCTCTCTATCCCACCACCCTGAGATCGTGACCCAAGCAGAAACCAAGAGTCTGATGCTTAACCAACTGTGCCACCTAGGCTACCCACTTTATTTTTCTTTTAAAGAGGTAAAAAGTAAGAACTTCTAGAACATTAACTTTTTTTTTTCCTCATATAGATCCTAAATGCCCAGGAGATGTTGATTTTCATAATAGTGATTGGGACATTAAGACAATCACCAGCTCCTTGAAATTCTACCTCAGGTATGCCTGATACAATTTGGGACTTTGTTTTTCATATTTGATGAAATTGGTCTAGGTGGAGATTGGAGCTTATGTGGTCACAGTTTCAGGAGGTTGGAGTTGCTAAAGAAAAAAAGAGTGAAAAGGATTTCCATCAAAAAAGAATGTGTATTATAAAACTTTTTTTTTTTTAAAGATTTTATTTATTTATTTGAGACAGAGAGAATGAGAGACAGAGAGCATGAGAGGGAGGAGGGTCAGAGGGAGAAGCAGACACCCTGCCGAGCAGGGAGCCCGATGCGGGACTCGATCCCGGGACTCCAGGATCATGACCTGAGCCGAAGGCAGTCGCTTAACCAACTGAGCCACCCAGGCGCCCCTGTATTATAAAATTTTTAACCTGGGAATTTAGGCAAGTAAGGCATCAGAATAATAGAATTATTATTGAAAAATGGCTTTTCCTTAAAGTAATGGAAGTTTTGCCATTGTTCATAGATAGAGTGATGTCTCAATGTACTCATGAATAATATGAGGATTTATGACAATTCAAGGTTGTTAACATGTTTTGTTGAATAATAACTCTTTTGAAACATTAAATTGCATATGCACAAACATAATATTTGTTTGTGTGTTATGCGTCATATTTCATGCTTTCATCCATATAATAGAAATAAAAAGAACAAGAAAATGCAGTCATACAAATGTTAGAACTGAGTGAATTGAGAACAATAGGAAAACAAAATTTACCTTATCAGCAAAATTTGGTGATGCACAGTGGTGATGAATATATCATTTAGTTGATTGGCATAAATTTATATTATGTAAAAATATTTGGGACATATACTTTTTTTGAGGGGGGACATATACTTTTTAAACTCATTCATTTCTTACTATTCTTTATGTCCAATAGTATGTACCATACATTATTTACTAAATGTCTTTTTTTCAATTATTGTACTCTTTAGGCATTTAGGATAGATGTTTCAATATCATTAATCCAAAATAAATTGGGTCCCAGATATTGCTGTTAAATGACCTTCTGCTGTAGTATCATTTTAGAACTTTATATAAGCATGAATGCTCTTTCCAGGAGTATTTCTCTGGCATTTGCCAAAGAAGAAATGTATTGTTGTTAGAGGGTTTATTCTGTACTAAGCAGTGTTCTAGTTGTTTACATTGATAATATCATTGGGTTTTTTGGGTTTTTTTTTACAATAATACTGTTAGGTAAGTGGTATCATACTAATTTTACAGATGAGGAAATTG
>NC_138385.1:60486059-60538245 GCF_054177405.1 Leptonychotes weddellii
TATTTTTTTTATTCTTATGTTAATCCCCATACATTACATCATTAGTTTTAGATGAAGTGTTCCATGATTCATTGTTTGTGCATAACACCCAGTGCTCCATGCAGAATGTGCCCTCCTCAATACCCACCACCAGGCTAACCCATCCTCCCACCCCCCTCCCCTCTAGAACCCTCAGTTTGTTTTTCAGAGTCCATCGTCTACAGATGAGGAAATTGAAAGGCACCTCCTTTCCTGTTAAGTAATATCCATGCTCACAGCTCATATTATTTGAACCTAAGTATCTCTGACATATAGGCCACTGGTATTGGAACATCTTCTTCCCATTTCCCACCCTCAGGGGCTATGACCTTCCTGGATTTGCCTGGGTAATTTTAGTGAAGACAGAGCAATCTACTATGCATACTTTTAGAAGACTGGTGGTGATAATAGTGAGAGTAAATGATTCTATGTCTCTAGCCTTTTTCAAAGCAGTCAATTTTTTTCAAAGATTTATATAGGTTAAGTACCTCCCCACATTACATCTTTCCCAACTCATCCCATAATAAGCAGTGTGGCCCTTTTGAAAGATGGGAAGGTCAAGCCTGAAAGCCTGAATGAGCAATACCTCCAATGAAAGATTTGTCCTTAAGACTTAATGTATGGGCATTTAATATGCACTAGCCAGTTAACACCCTTTAGGTTTCTCAAATACTTTAGACTAATTTTCAGAGAGGGACTCTTCATCTGTGTTATACATACCTAACTCACCCCTTATTCCAACATTTCCAGAAAAGTACCCTAAAAACTATCCTTTCTCTCTCTAATATCTTTAATCTCTCTTATTCAACTGGCTTTTTCCTCTCAGCATATAAATATGCTCCTGTAAAGCACATCTCTTTGACCTTGTGTCTTTTTTCATAAATGAATAAATTCATTCTACCATTTACTAAATTATTCAATAAACATTTCCTGAGTAGTCTATGTCTAGCATGGTACTAGGCAGTAGGCATACAACTGTGAATAGACGTAGTCTCTAAATTTAAAAAAGTTATAGTCCAGTTAGGAGAGCAGAAAAAAACAAATAATCATACAAATATAACAAACCATAATAAGTGCTCTGAAGAAAAGGTGCAAGGTATTATGAAGGCATATAATAGGAAGACCTGGTTTATTCTGGTTGTTTTTTGAACTGAGGTTTGAATTATAACTTAGAGTCAGCTGAGAGGAGGCAGTTCCAGACAGACAGAACTATATACGCAAAGGCCTTGAAGCACAAGAGAGAATGACCTCTTCTACATGTACCAGTATAAGTGGAGTGTTGTAGTATAGAGAGGGAAGGAGAGATATTAGGAGCCCCATCATGCAAGGTCGTATGGGACATTTTAAGAATTGGGGTCTGGGTTTATTTTAAAAGGAGTGGGAATAAACTGAGAGATTTTAAGCAGTAGGTTACATGATGAGATTTGCATTTTGAAAAAAACGTGTAGAGATCAGATTAGAGGGAATCAATAGGTAGGTAGAGATAGAAACCAATTAGTAGGCTATTGCTGTGGTCCATGAAAGAGATGATGCTTCTGCTTGAACTAGGGAGTAACAGTGTAGATTGGTAGAAATAAGCATATTTAAGGAATTTAGGGAGTAAATTTATATATGAGAATGGGAGAGATGGAGATAAACGAATGACTTCCATGTTTATGACCCATACAACGAAATGGTGGCCATATATTTACTGATTTGAGAAACAAGACAAAAACTAGATGTAGGGGAGATGACAAGTTGGGCTTTAGATATGTCAAATTTAGGTGTCTGAAGAAATCAGGGCAAGATATTAAGTGAGCAATTGCATATACGGGAATGAACTCAGAGAAGAATTCTGAGCTTGAGCAAAAAATTTGTGAATCATTGAAAATATATATGGTAATTGGGAGGTAGGAGCTTGGATGAGATTGCCTAATAAGAGAGATACTTCATGCCTTCCTATCCAAGCTTCAGTATATGAAGTAATCTACACGCAGTGTCTCTACTTTTTTTTTTTTTTTAGATTTTTAAAATTTATTTATTTGTCAGAGAGAGAGTGAGTGCGCGGACAAGCAGGGGGAGCAACAGGCAGAGGGAGAAGCAGGTTCCCTGCTGTGCAAGGAGCCCGATGCTTGACTTGATCCCAGGATCCTGGGATCATGACCTGAGCCAAAGGCAGACACTTAACCCACTGAGCCATCCAGGTGTCCCAGTGTCTCTACTTCTTAACCTCCCAGTTTGCTCGTTAACCCATTGCAGTCTCCCTCCCAACACCTCTGCTCCACTGCAGCTGCTCTTGCCAAGGTCACTAGTGACTCCCTCAGTGCTAAACACAATGTACAATTGTCAGTCTTTACTTGATTTCTTTGTAGCATTTGAAGCTGTTAATGAGCCCTCCTTGACACTTTCTCCTCTTTTGGATTCTAATATATCACTTGCTTTTTTGGCTTTCCTCGTACCTTTTTTGACCATTTTTAGCAGTCCCCTTTATGGACTTTCTACCTGATATTTTCCAGGATTCTCCTCTCTTTTTCCTATAATGGAAGGATGAAAAATTCAAATATCCACAGGGGCCAGGACACGAAAATGAATGAAGCAGACTACTTCCATATTAAAACATTGCATATTGAACCTGTATTTGCATAGTGATCCCTTTGTTTATATATAATCAGCAATAATATTTACTTCCACAAGTAACCATATGGGCCCAATATAGCCAGATCTTTCCATTTTTCAATAGAGGTAGAAAATATGGATCTTTTATGAAATATCTCAAATTTTTATATTCTGATAACTAATACAATTCCATGTCTTTTTTATACACTATTCTGGACAAATAATAAATGGAAGGCCCCGTGTAGCTGTTGGCTGAGTTGGCCATCTCTCCTTGAGCCGTGGTATCTGTTCTTGTGGTTTTAACCACTCACCTATGTTCATGGTTTTAACCACTCACCTAGGTTTATGATTTTCATATTTACTTCTCAGATCTAGAAGGGCATTCCATCCATCTGCCTGATAGACATCTCCCTTTGGCTATCCCAAAAGTCCCTCAGGCTTATTTCTATCCAGTCTCATAAACCAGATGACTTTCTCCCTCACCAGTATACCCATTCTGTCTTTAATGTCTTTTAAATAATTCTCCTCATTATTTCTTTCTATCCTTGATGCCACTATTTTTGTTTAGGCCTTTATTATCTCTCAACTGGACTACTACATAATAATAGTGGCAGGCAGTATAATAGTGATTAAGAACATAGACTCAGGACAGACTGCCTAGTTCTACCACTTACTGGCTGTGCATGGTCTTGGATGAATTATTTAACTTTTCTGAACTTCAGTTTCCCCATTTATAAAATGGATATAATAACAATATCTACCTTACAGGGTTGTCATGAGGATTAAATTAGTAAATATATGCAAATCACTTAGAACAGTGAAGCATTTACTATTATTATTATAAGTGAATTATTTTTTCTGAACTACCCACCACCTATCTTTTATCATCACACTGGTCCTTTTACATTGTAAATTTTGTATATGGCACTCTTCTCAACTAGACTACTAGTTCCTTGGAGGTTTGGGGTCTGTCTTACTCATCTTTGGAGCCCCAATATCTGGCACAATGTCAGGTACCTGTAGGTGCTCAGCCAATATTTTTTTACTAAATAAAGAAATCTATTGGGCCTCAATTTTCTCCTCCATTAAACTGGGATTTGAATAACTGCTCCATCTCACAGGATCATTGAAAGGATCAGATGGGAGGACAGATATGAAAGCACTTTGAAAACTAAGGAACTATCAAACTGCAAGGACTTTATAGCGGCATTCAGAGTGGGTCCACTTTGGAATTTTTCAGTACTGGTCTGTGACTCCTTTCACTTTTGGGAACTAATTAGAGACCCTGCAGGACTAATTGGCTTATACTTTTGCAGGTATTCTATTGAATTACCAGTAAGTAGCATTCCTCTGACAACGTTTCAGGTGAAGAGAGAAATGTATGTAGTCACACTAAGCTATAGGGATTAGAAACAAGCCTTGCTGCCCACAGAACTGAAAATCTGAGACCCGGCTATTCCCTCCCCAAAGGAACTTACAGTCTTCATTAATTTCAGGAATCTTTCTGAACCTGTCATGACCTATAGACTTCACAAAGAGCTGGTCTCGGCTGCCAGTAAGTATTTATGTTACTAGTTAATTGTGTTGTCTTGGCTTCTTAATAATGTTCATAGCAATAAACCTAGAAAAATGAGAGAAAGTGAGGGGAAAAAACAAAACATATACATAGATTTTTGTCCACTGCCAAATGAGAGTATTCTTGCTTGCTGTCTAACTCGAGTGTTATATTACTTTTCATAAATCAATGTAAGTTGAGTAGGTTGGAGACAACTGAGTAACATGAGGATGTGACAGGTGTGAGGGCTTTATTCACTGAATGTGCCTCTTCAGTCAGAACAAGAGCATTGGTTCACATAACTAGGGGGCACCAAAATGGTTCCATTATAGTTGCTGTTTTAGATTTTTTTCATAACTTTGCCTTTTCAAATGCTTTTCATTTGTGCTATGAATTATTACTCCTAATCTGTTAGTGCTAGAATCACATTTCCTAGATGATAAAACTGAGGGTGAAAGTGGAGCATTACATGGGAAATACGGCATATAGAATCACCCCAAAACGTGGCAGCTGAAGAAGTATTAAAAGTTTTGGCTGAGGCCACTATATGAGTATCCCTCCCTATCTCTACATGACCCTTCTCCTGCTCTGTGCTCTCTGTGGTGTGCAGGAAAAAGATTGAGAAGACTTGACCTCATAATGAATTTTTGTTGAGGCAAGAGACCTTTGATCTTTACTCTGAGCTCTCTCAGTGATTTTCACATAAACCCAGAGGTAGCAGTATACCTCCCAGCACCACAAAAAGATGGGTGGGCAAGGGTTTCCTGTGGAAGTTTACATGTGGAACTTTAGGAACAACCTGCTATACCTAGAACTCTGACTTCCTCAGAGATGGTCTTATATTCTCATCTTTCTTTTCTCTCTTCTTTTTTTTTATTTTTCTAGGCCTATTTCTTTGTTTTTATCTCTCTTTTTGTCTTATCTCTCTTTTGGTCTCTTTGTCTTTCTGTCTCTCTCTGTCTCAATGTCTTTTCTTCTTGATCTCTCTTTGCCTGTTTATCTCTCTGTCTCTTTTCATCTCTCAGTGTTTCTGATTGTGTGTGTGTGTGTGTGTGTGTGTGTGTGTGTGTGTGAGAGAGAGAGAGAGAGTTTGCTTGATCCAGTTGCCCAAAAGGCAAAACTATTTCTCTTTGTTCTCTCTTAGAGTCTGACAACCTGGATTACCGGCTGGGAGCTATTCACTCCCTGGTATATAAGCTACCCGAAAAGAACCGAGAGATGCTGGAACTTCTTATAAGACACTTGGTCAAGTAAGTAACTTCTGGGTTTTCAGGAAGAGTTTCTACTAGAGGACTGGCCCACAGGGTAGCATTGCAGAGAAACTGTCATCTCCTTAAGTCCCAGTCACCAACTGTTTCATCCTGGACAGGCTGAGTGCTCTATGAAGAAGGTGATTTTGCCTTGGCCCTTGTATATATCCTCCCAGAGTCATCATGCATCTCAGTTGAAGAGTAATACCTGATAAAATGGGCTGAACACAGGCTTTGCAGTCAGATAAACTTGGTTTTAAATCCCAGCTGTACCACTTACTTAGCTGTATAATCTCTTAGCCTGTTTAATCATCTGTAAAATGAGAATAGTATTGCCCACCACACAGGACTGTTCTGTGAGTGAACACATAGCACATAGGAGATTCTCAAGAAATGGGAGTTATTTTGAAGATTGTGGCCAACGTTTTGATTGGGTATGGCAGGCAGGAAAGACAGTATTATAGAGAGTAGGCTTTGTGATGAGCTCCAAGATGGTGCATTTAAGTGGCATGGGTGGTGCTTTCTGGCCAGAGGGTTCAATGTTGTGGATAAAGATGAATTTTCTTGACTTGTAAAAGGCCAGCCACTGGCTCTTAACGAAGCATTATGGTGCAGCAGAAAGCACTCTGACTGCAGGTCAGCAAATCTGGGTTCTGGTGTCAGTTCTGCTACTAGCTTTCTTGACAATCATGGGCAGGTCACTCTTGAGGCTTCTCCTGGTACATTAAAAAGTACAGAAATGAGACAACAAGCTTAGAAAAATTGCAATGCATTTTATATGTGTTTGTTTTTCAAAATAAAGCTATCATCGCACTCGCAAAAATGCAGTAATCATACGTTTTTAACCTCATTTGGAAAAGATCTCAAATACCTAAACTTGAAGCCCTTAGTGAAGGTGAGGCTCCAGGCTAAATGGCCCTCTTGGTCTCCCCCTGTGATAAATTCTGCATCTCTGGATCTCAGGTTTCCCTGTGACATAATGAGATATCACCAAGATTCAGTGCAGCTCTGACATTCTATGTTTTTCTTATACTTTTATAACAAATGAGCATTATAGACACTAATATAGATAAATAGGCAGAATTAACAAGAGGATGCCTTTTATATTTATTGCCAATATTTGTAATTTGGGCTAATCGAGGACATTAAGAGGCAGTTTCTTCCCAAAAAGTTGTTTGTGATAATCTCAATGAAAGTATAACAATCAGCACATAAATCCTTTGCATATTAATTTGAAGTTGCCCTGGGGGAAAGAGAAATTGGGTTCAAGTTCCACGTTACCACTGATTTTCTGTGTGAACTAAAGAAAGTCCCTCCCACTCTCTGGGCCTCCATTTATTCATCTATAATATGAGGGGACTGAACTAGCTAATCTGAAATAGTTATTCCTGCTCTGATTTTCTAAGATTCTTAGTATGTGACAGGAGCCAAGGACTGAGCTAATCCTGCTAGCAGTTAGTGAGAAGCACCTGCTTCCATCTACCCAAAGGCTGGCTACTGCCTTATTTCAAGAATCTTGGTCCTCAAAAAGCCTAGAACAAAAGGAGCAAAAGACACAAACACACAAGACACAGAAATAGATAAACAAATACTCTTAAATACATGAAAAACTGCTCATTTCCTCAAAGAAGAAAAATGCAAATTAAATCTGCACTGAGATACCATTTATTGGCAAAACCTAATGCATGACCACATTCTCTGTTGATGAGACTTTGGGGCAAATAAATACTCTACTACATTGCTGGCATTAATGCAATACAAAACTAGAGGAGGAGAATTTGACAAGATCTAACAAGTCTGCATATTCACTTACCCTGTGCCTAGAAATTCTACTTTTAGACATATACCCTGAAGACACACCTCCACAAGTACCAAACAACATATGCACAAGGTTAAACACTGCAGCACAATTTTTTAATACCAAAAGGTTGGAAATACAAAAGTATCCAACAATAGGGGACTAGTTGAGTAAATAATGGTATATTCAAACAATGTAGTATTATATAGTCAAAAAAGAATTAGGAAAATATCTACAAACTTTTTTTGTAGTGATTTCTAGAATGCATTACGAATTTCAGGGTGTATAACAGAGAACAACAGCAAAAATAAAAGCAAAAAACTCAAAAGTTAAAAACAAGGTATATGAGTATGCTACCCTTTTTATAAGAACAAAAGAGGGAAATAAGGATATATAAGAATATTAAACACATATTTTCTTACTTTTGTCAAATTAAGCACACAATAAGAAAATGAAAAACTAATGACTTGGGCGCCTGGGTGGCTCAGTTGTTAATCGTCTGCCTTCGGCTCAGGTCATGATCCCAGGGTCCTGGGATCGAGTCCCACATCGGGCTCCCTGCTCTGCGGGAAGCCTGCTTCTCCCTCTCCCACTCCCCCTGCTTGTGTTCCTGCTCTCGCTATGTCTCTCTCTGTCAAAAAAATAAATAAAATCTTTAAAAAAAAAACAAAAACAAAAAACTAATGACTCAAAAAGTTAAACCAAATGACCCAGCAGTTCTACTCTTAGGTATATAATAAAGAGAAATGAGAACATATGTTCATTCAAAAACATATACACAAATATCCACAGGACCATTATTCATAGTTGCCCAAAGGTGGAAACAACTCAAATGACCAGCAACCGATAAATAAAAAAATAAAATGTGGTATAAATACACAATGAATTATTATTCAGTGAAAAAAGAAATGAAGCCCTGGGGCACCTGGGTGGCTCAGTCGGTTAAGCATGTGCCTTCGGTTGAGGTCATAATCCCAGTGTCCTGGGATCCAGTCCCTCCTCTGGTTCCCTGTTCAGTGGGGAATCTGCTTCTCCCTCTCCCTCTACCCCTCTCCCCACTCATGCTCTCTCCCTGTGCTCCTCCTCTTGCTTATGCTTTCTCGCTAGTGCTGTCTCTCTCAAATAAATAAATAAAATCTTAAAAAAAAGAAATGAAGCACTGACACATGCTACAACAAGGATGAACTTTGAAAATATTATGCTAAGTAAAAGAAGCCAGACACAAAATACCACATATGACTCCATTTATATAAAATGTTCAGAACAGACAAATCTATAAAGACTGAAAGTAGATTAGTGGTTGCCTAGGGCTGGGATGTGGGGACATGGGAGGAAATGGGGAGTGATTACTATGGGGTTTCTTTTTGGAGTGGTGAAAATACCCTGAAATTAGATAGTGATGATGGTTACACAACTCTGTGAATATACTAAAACAATTGAAAAAACATTAAAAGGGTGAATTGTATTGTATGTGAAATGTATTTCAATAAAGCTGTTTTAAAAACAAACTAATAAGTATGGTAAAGGAAACCATCAACAAAACAAAAAGGGAACCTATCAAATGGAAGAAGATATTAATCTGATAAGAAGTTAATATCCAAAATACATAAATCATACAACCTAACACCAAAAATTCCCAAACCATCTGATTTAAAAATGGGTAAAAGATATGAATAGACATTTTTCCAATTTCCAAAGAATACATACAGATGGCTAACAGACACATGAAAAGATGCTCAACATCACTTAGTTTCAGGGAAATACAAATCAAAACCATAATCAGATATCACCTGCCAAATGTCTAGTATCAAAAAGACAAGAAATAACAAGTGTTGGTGAGGATGTGGAGAGAAAAGAACCCTCATGCATTGTCGGTAGGAATGTAAATTGGTGCAACCACTGTGGAAAACAGTATGGAGGTTCCTCAAAATATTAAAAACTAGAATTACCATATGATCCAGTAATTCCACTACTGGATTTACCCAAGCAATATGAAAACACTGACTCAGAAAGATATATACACCCCTATGTTTATTGCAGCATTATTTACAATATTATTTACAATAGCCAAGATAATGAAGCAACCCCAAGTGCCCATCCATAGATGAACGGATAAAGAAGATGTGATAATGGATATATAAAATATATATAATGGATGTGTGTATGTGTGAAATAAATCAGACAGAGAAAGACAAATACTATGGAACCTAAAAAAACAAACAAAAACAAATAAAACAGACTCTTAAATTCAGAGAACAAACTGGTGTTTGTCAGAGAGGAGGTGGGGGGAGATGGATGAAGGGGATTAAGAGGTACAAATATCCAAAAGACAAAAAAAAAAAACCTAATGAAAATGATTACTAAAGGGGGTAGTTGGTGAATAGGGTAGAAGGGATAAAGATGAGAGCCACATTCCTCTAAATCCACCTCCTTGTATGGTTTTGACTTTTGAACCATACTTATGTTTTATATATCCAAAAAGTAAAATTCAATCAAGGATATAAGCCCCGAGACTGAAGATAAAAAAGTAAATGAGGGACTCCTGGGTAACTAAGTCATTTAAGCCTCTGCCTTTGGTTCAGGTCATGATCTCCAGGTCCTGGGATAAAGCCCCGCATCGGGCTCCCTCCCTGCTCTGGGGGAGTCAGCTTCTCCCTCTCTTTCTGCCCCTCCCCCTGCTCATGTGCTCTCTCTCTCTCTCTCAAATAAATAAATATTTTAAAAAAGCAGATGAGTCTAAATGTTTATCAAATTGATAACATAGTCCCACAAAGGAAATAGCTATTGCAAATAATTTATAAACCCAGTCCTCTGACTCATCCTTAATGAGATAATATTTTAAAAACAGGAAAAGCTACAAAAAAGTAGTAAGCATCACCCAGTAGGTTTAGTAATAGTAATAATATTATAATTAAATTTGAAACTATTTTATATTTATATATCACAAGGATAAAGAAAAAAGTAAGTATATTAGTATTATCAGATGACAAGATTTATGTTGTAAGAAAAAGAGATAAGGATATAAAATGTAAGATATAAAGAAAAAAATCTATAATGGTAAAGTTGAATTTAGAAAGCCAATATGAACTCATGATTTATTTTTTTAAATATTTTTTTCTTTTTTTAAGATTTTATTTATTTTATTTGTCAGAGAGAGACAGCGAGAGAGGGAACACAAGCAGGGGGAGTGGGAGAGGGAGAAGCAGGCTCCCCACTGAGCAGGGAGCCTGATGTGGGGCTTGATCCCAGGACCCTGGGATCATGACCTGAGCCGAAGACAGACGCTTAACCAACTGAGCCACCCAGGTGCCCCTGAACTCATGATTTAAAAATGAAACAACAATGGATCTAGAGTGTATTATGCTAAGCTGAATAAGTCAGTCCGAGAAAAACAAATACTGTATGATTTCATTCATTTGTGGAATTTAAGAAACAAAACTGATGAACGTAGGGGAAGGGAAAGAAAAATAAATAAGGTAAAACTAGAGAGGGAGACAAACCATAAAAGACTCTTAAAACCCTCAAACTGAGGGTTGCTGGAGGGGAGGTAGGTGGGGGGATAGGGTAATTGGGTGATGGGCATTAAGGAGGGCACTTGATATAATGAGCACTGGGTGTTATATGCAACTGATGAATCACTAAATTCTACCCCGAAATTAATGATATGCTAACTAACTTGAATTTAAATAAAATAAAACCAAAAACAACCCCAACAAAACAACAAAACTTCTATTCATTGAACCAGTCTTGAAGTGATTCTACCCCCCAAAAGAAGCAATGAACATACATAATGCCAAGATCTTTGTTTCTAAATAACATTCACTTCTTAGAGAAATGGCTGATTACAGGTCTGAGGCAAGGAAAATACCAGGTGAACCTAGGATAAAGTGTACCTTTGTGAGCAAATAAGAGCTCAAGTACTAATACAGTCATGTCACGAGGACACAGGAACCTGCTTGAAAAGGCTGACACTGATTGCATTTGGAGTCAAGATAAACATCAAAACCAAAAATACTGTATTTGAGTATAACTCTTTGAATAAATAAAAATTTATGGGAGATAAGTAGAATAAGGAAAGCTCTTCCTTACAGAAGAATGCCAGCTAATAGATATGGGAGAAATAATAGAATTAGACAAACCAGTAGTTTATAACCTCAGTACCCTGTTTCAAGCCTGTATCAAAACCATTGGGTAAAAGATTGTTCAGAAACAAGATATTCACATAATTTCAATGTATCACCCACAGATTACTTACTAATTACAAATGAAAAAAATGTATCTTTACAATCAAGCTATCTGGCAAACACCACCATTAATTGATCAAACTTAGCATCACTAATAATAATACAAACTGGCCTTATGTGCCTCTTGATAGGATACAGAAAGAATTACACAATATAACTTAAATAATTTTGCCAAAAAGGTTTAACCTGAATCAAATTAAACCTTTCCAGTTTACAAAAAAATAGAGGGTATAGAAAAATACAGACTACTTGACATTCTATTAAGAAACTAGCTTGGACTTTTCCCTGGCCTGGGAAACAGAGGTAGGGGTACTGTTCTACATTAAGAGACTAAAGAAACATAAACAAATACAGTGCATGAACTCTGGATCTAGGTTTGAAAAAGCCCAACTATAAATTTTTTTTTTTTGCATGACATTTGAGAAAATCTGAATAGGGACCACTAACTGGATGATGTGGCACTGTAAATTTTCTTGGGTATGAAAATGTTTTGTGATTTTGTAGAACAGCATGCTTTTTCTTTTTTTTTTCCTTTTTAAATTTTTATTTAACTTCCAGACAGTTAACAAATACTGTAATCTTAGTTTCAGTGCTAGAACGTAGTGATTCATCACTTCCATACAATGACCAGTGCTCATCACAAGTGCCCTCCTTAATATCCATCCCCCACCCACCTCCCCTACAGTAACCCTCAGCTTGTTCTCTGTAGTTAAGAGTCTATTTCCTGATTTGCTTCTCTTTTTTCCCCCCTATGTTCATTTGTTTTGTTTCTTAAATTCCACATTTGAATGAAATCATACGGTATTTGTCTTTATCTGACTGATTTATTTCCCTTAGCATAACACAGTCTAGCTCTATCCACATTACAAATGGCAAGATTTCATTCCTTTTGATGGCTGAGTAATATTCCATTGTATTTATAGACCACATCTTTTTTTATCCATTCATCAGTCGATGGACATTTGGGCTCTTTCTATAATTTGGCCATTGTTCATAATGCTGCTATAAACATTGGGGTGCATGTATTCCTTCAGATCAATATTTTTTGTATCCTTTGAGTAAATACCTACTAATACAATTGCTGGGTTGTAGGGCAGTTCTATTTTTAATGTTTTGAGGAATGTCCATACTGTATTCCAGACTGGCTGGACCAGGTTGCATTCCCACCAACAGTGTAAGAGGTTCCCCTTTCTCTGCATCCTCACCAACACCTGTTGTTTCCTGTGCTGTTAATTTTAGCCATTCTGACAGGTGTGAGGTGATATCTCATTCTAGTTTAGATTTGTATTACCCTCATGCTGAGTGACGTTGAGCATCTTTTCGTGTGTCTGTTGGCCATCTGGTTATCTTCTTTGAAAAAATGTCCATTCATGTCTTCTGCCCATTTTTTTTTTAAAGATTTTATTTATTTATTTGAGAGAGAGAATGAGAGAGAGCACATGAGAGGGGGGAGGGTCAGAGGGAGAAGCAGACTCCCTGCTCAGCAGGGAGCCTGATGTGGGACTCGATCCCGGGACTCCAGGATCATGACCTGAGCCGAAGGCAGTCGCTTAACCGACTGAGCCACCCAGGTGCCCCTGCCCATTTTTTTTTTAACAATTATTTGTTTTTTGGGTGTTCAGTTTTATAAGATCTTTATAGATTTTGGATACTAACCCTTTATCAGATATGTCATTTGCTAATATTTTTTTCCCATTCTGAAGGTTGCCTTTTAGTTTTGTTGATTGTTTCCTTCACTGTGCAGAAGCTTTTTATCTTGATGAAGTCCAGTAGTTCGTTTTTGCTGTTTTCCCCTTGCCTCAGGAGACATATCTAGTAACAAGTTGCTATGGCCGATATCAAAGAGGTTGCTGCCTGTGTTCTCCTCTAGGATTTTGATGGTTTCCTGTCTCACATTTAGGTCTTTCATCCATTTTGAATTTACATTTGTCTATGGTATAAGAAAGTGGCCCAGTTTGTTTCCAACAAACTGAGGGTTCTAGAGGGGAGGGGTATGGGAGGATGGGTTAGCCTGGTGATGGGTATTAAAGAGGGCACGTTCTGCATGGAGCACTGGGTGTTATACGCAAACAATGAATCATGGAACACTACATCAAAAACTAATGATGTAATGTATGGGGATTAACATAACATAATAAAAATAAATAAATAAAGCTAAGTCCAAAAAAAAAGAAAAGAACATGTTTACTGATAATTGTGTTTCCTTAATAAAGAGTTTAAGATGGAAAAAAAAAAAGTGGTCCAGTTTCATTCTTTTGCATGTTGCTATCCACTGTTCCCAACACCATTTGTTGAAGAGACTGTCTTCCTTCTCTAAGATACTCTTTCCTGCTTTGTTGAAGACTGGTTGACAGTATAGTTAGGGGTCCATTTAACGATTCTCTGTTGTGTTCCACTGATTCATGTGTCTGTTTTTGTGCTAAAACCATACTGTCTTGATCACTTCAGCTTTTTAATATAACTTGAAGTCCAGAATTGTGATGCCTCCACCTGTGCTTTTCTTTTTCAAGCTTGCTTTGCTATTTGGGGTTTTTTGTGGTTCCATACAAATTTTAGGATTATCTCTTCTAGCTCTGTGGAAAATGCTGGAGATATTTGATAGGGATTGCATTAAATGTGTAGATTGCTTTGGGTAGCATAGACATTTTAACAGTATTTTGTTCTTCCAATCCATGAGCATGGGATGTTTTTCCATTCCTTTGTGTCATCTTCAGTTTCTTTCATAAATATTCTGTTCTTTTTGGAGTATGGATCTTTTACCACTTTGGTTAGGTTTATTCCTAGGTATCTTATGGTTTTTGGTATAATTTTAAATGGGATCAATTATTTGAGTTCTCTTTCTGCAGCTTCTTTAAAATTCTAGAGATTTCTGTACATTAATTTTGCATCCTGTGACTACTGAATTTGTGTTTCAGTTCTGGCAATTTTTTGGTGGAGTCTTTCAGGTTTTCTACAGAGTATCATGTCCTCAGTGAATATTGAAAGTTTCACTTCTTCACTGCTGATTTAGATGCCTTTTATTTCTTTTTTTTGTCTGATTGCTAATGCTAGGGCTTCCAGGACTATGTTAAATAACAGTAGTGAGATTGGATATCCCTGTCTTGTTCCTGACCATAGAGGAAAAGCTGTCAGTTTTTCCCCATTGAGGGTGATATTTGTGTGGGTCTTTCATATGTGACCTTATGATATTGAGATATGTTCCCTCTATTCCTACTTTGTTGAGGGTTTTATCAAGAATGGATGCTGTAACTTGTCAAATGCTTTTTCTGCTTCTATTGAGAGAATCATATGGTTCTTATTCTTTCTTTTATTAGTGTGTTCTGTCACATTGATTGATTTGCAAATATTGAACCACCCCTGAAGCCCAGGAATAAATCCCACTTGGTCCTGGTGAATAATCCTTTTAAGGTACTGTTGGAGTCAGTTAGCTACTATCTTCTAAGAGTTTTTGCATCAATGTTTATCAAGGATATTGGTCTGCAATTCTTTTTATGGCGTCTTTGGTTTTGGAATCAAGGTAATGCTGGCCTCGTAGAATGGGTTTGGAAGTTTTCCTTCCATTTCTGTTTTTTGGAACAGTGTGAGAAGAATAGGTATTTACTGTTTAAATGTTTGGTATAATTCTCCTGGGAGCTGTCTGGCCCTGGACTTTTATTTCTTGGGAAATTTTTGATTACTGATTCCATTTCATTGTGGGTTATCAGTCTGTTAAAGTTTTCTATTACTTCCTATTTCAGTTTTGGTGAAATATGTTTATATGTTTCTAGGAATTTATCCATTTCTTCCAGATAGCCCAATTTGTTGGCATATACTTTTTCATATTCTCTTATAGTTGTATTTCTTTGGTGTTGGTTGTGATCTCTCCTCTGTCATTCATGATTTTATTTATTTGGGTTCCTTCTCTTTTCTTTTTTTTATTTTACTTTTACTTTAAAATTTTTATTTAAATTCAATTAGCCAACATATATTGTATCATTAGTTTCAGATGTAGAGTTCAGTAATTAATCAGTTGCATATAATACCCAGTGCTCATCACATCAGGTGCCCTCCTTAATGCCTGTCACTTAGTTACCCCATCCCCCCACCCACCTTCCCTCCAGCACCCTTCAGTTTCTTTTTTTTTAAACCTCAGTTTCTTTTCCATAGTTATATCTAGGGGTTTGTCAATTTAAAAAAAAAATTATTTTATTTAAATTCAATTTAATTAACATATAGTATATTATTATTAGTTTCAGGGGTAGAATTGAGTGATTCATCAGTGTCATATAACACAGACACCTCATTACATCAACTGCCCTCCTTAATGCTGATCATCCAGTTACCCCATCCCCCTCACCCACCTCCCCTCCAGCAACCCTTAATTTGTTTCCTGTACTTAAGAGTCTCTTATGATTTGTCTCCCTCTCTATTTCATCCTATTTTATTTTTCCTTCCCTTCCCATAATTCATCTGTTTGTTTCTTAAATTCCACATATGAGTGAAATCATCTGATATTTGTCTTTCTCTGACTGACTTATTTCACTTAGCATAATACCCTCTAGTTCCATCCATATTGCTGCAAATGGCAACATTTCATTCTTTTTCATGGCTAAGTAATATTCCATTGTATATATATACCACTTCTTTAACCATTCATCTGTCGATGGACATTAGGACTCTTTCCATATTTTGACTATTGTGGACATTGGCGCTATAAACATTGGGGTGCATGTGCCCATTTGAATAACTATGTTTGTATCCTTTGGATACATACCTAGTAGTACAATTGCTGGGTTATAGGGTAGCTCTATTTTTAATTTTTGAGGAACCTCTATACTGTTTTCCTGAGTGGCTGTACCAGTTTATATTCCCACCAACAGTGTAAGGGGGTTCCCCTTTCTCTGCATCCTTGCCAACATCTGTTGTTTCCTGGGTTGTTATTTTAGGCATTTTGACTGGTGTGATTTGGTATCTCATTGTATTGATTTGTATTTCCCTGATACTGAGTGATGTTGAGCATTTTTTCATGTGTGTCTTGGCTATTTGTGTGTCTTCTTTGGAGAAATATGTTTTTGTCCTGCCCATTTCTTGACTGGATTTTTTGTTTTTTGGGTGTTGAGTTTGAAAAGTTCTTTATACATTTTGGATACTAGCCAATTTTCTGATAAGACATTTGCAAATAAAAAGAGAGTTTTATTTGAGCCCAAGTTAGGACAGCTGCCCAGGAAACATGGTCTTTACAAGGAAGAAAGTGCTCCAGAAAAATGAACATTTTTTACAGGATTATATACTTTTTTACATCTTGTAAAGGCTCAAAATATTATAGATTAGCACATAGGCAGGAATCACGAGTTTTATCATTCAGGAATGCAGGTGATGTGGGGTCTCTGAGCAAAAAAGGTCAAGAAAGAATTCTTGACATGTTTTCAGTGCAAAAAGGTGTTTTTATTAAAGCATGGAACAGGACCCATGGGCAAAATTGCTGCACTGTGACTGTGTGGAGAAATTGACTATATACTTTCAAGTTGAGGGGCAGAGATAAGGGAAGTCACTAAAGGGATTTCCATATGTTAAAGAAAACTTATAGGATCCTGGAGGTCTGGCTATTGTCAAGCTAAGGTTGCTTTTAGTCTCTAGCAAAACATCAACATTAAGGCAGCCATGAGTTCCTTGAGGAATGTCACACTCTGCATGTCTCACGTATTTCTCAATGGGCTGCAAATTGTAAGGAAATTTAATTGTATCTACATTTCTTTTGCCTTTCTTCTCATCATAGGGAGTGGGAATATTGACTGATTTCTCAAGGACATGATGGTTTTCCTTGAGGCTACTCATTCACAAAGCAGGTGTACAGCATGTTGAGCCATAAATCAGGCTTTTGATTTAAACAACGTTTATGTACAGTAATGCTAACTAAAAAAGAAACCTAAAATGGCTTCCCTTGTGTATCAGGCCTTGAGAGAGTTTTTCTCTCATCAGGATATATACCCAGAAGTGGGATTCCTGGATCATAAGGTAGTTCTATTTTATAGACATTTTAGTTTATGACCTCTGAGCTAAACCATCTAATCAAAATTATTTTTCTAAACCAGAGGCTTTTTACAGCCTCCCTCTGATAGCCATTTTTTGTTTTAAATTTTGATGTTCCAGAAGTTGTACCCATTGTCGTGAGTCCACGTGGACTAGAGAATTTAAGATTTGTTTGCCATCAAGTCATATCACAAACTCCTACCTAATTCACTACTCACAATGCTCTTATTTTTGGTTTTATTTCTCTTAATAACCCACAGTTTGGGGTGTGACTTATGCCTCTTAATGATAATGTATAATAAAAAGAGAGATGTCAAATGCAAAGAAATGTCCCCCTAAAATAGGTCACCTTCCAAATCTCATAAGAAGGCCAAGAAGAAAAAGAATGTCCTAAACGGGATACCAGGAACCTCCCTTAGAAAAATAGAAGGTGGCTTTAGCTTAAAGAAAGCCCCACAAGGGTTTTGATTTCTTAACAGGAATTAGATAAGCAAGCAGTGGGATGCAATAGGATGACTGTTAGACTTGTGGCCCAACAAATATGGGTTTGAATCCTTGTCATGTATTCACAAACTGTGTGGCCTTGATTAAGTGCTTTACCTTCTGTGAACCTAGGTTTCAGAGATAAAACACTCTGCCTATTTTGGAGTTGGGAGTATTAAGTGAGCTCTGGCACCTTCACCAGAAGTCCATTCCTTTCAAAGTTCACAGAAGGAGATAAGCATTCACAGGTGTTGGAGGCTGTTGTCTCACGAGTGTCCTTGCCTTGCTACTAGTGGTTTAGCCACTTGGTGGTGGTATGGAGTTGCTTTTCCGTTTTAACATCTCAAAAAAATTGTCATTAAATAATAAGGGTTAATTGTCAAAATATTTAAACTGTTAAAAGGGAGCCATCACCAGCCCAGCAATAATAAATGCCTGTGAATGGTTGCTGTTCATTATCATGTGAATGGCACCCAACCTTTCTCAGGGGCTTAACAGACTTCATCAGGATTTGTCTAAGGATTCTGTCTCTGTCAGTTACCCAGTTAGTAAAAAGAGCCTGCCTGTTGATAGGGTCAGTCTCTCAGGGGCCTTTACCTAGGAGGGTTTTGAAAATTAGTGTTTGAGGTGGGTGGTCTCACTGCCTCACCTCCCCACCCCCCCAGCCAAACTAACCAAACAGCTGCCCATATTTTATTTGCTTTCTCCAGTACTATTTGAAAGAGCAGTAGAGGCACTTAGTTCCGTTCAAAATAATTAATTGGTACCTGCTTTGTACGAGTCACACACACTTGAAAGTTGTTTACCACCTAGTAAGGGAGGCAGATAAGAAGCAGAAAATTGTAACATATTTGCTTGCCAGTGGTGTCAGTCAAGAAGAGGACAATGGGCTGTGATAGCCCTGAAGGAGATGTCACCTAAAGTGAATCTCAAAGGATAAATAGACATTCTTTATATCCAGAAGGAAGGAGACATTCTAAGCAGAAGGAGTGGCATGAAACAACATGGTATAGCCAGAAAAGCTAATCTAAGCAGTATAGTGAATCAAGAGTGTCAAAGGTCAGCAGTATTTAGATGGAGAGGTAATAATAATAGCAGATCTTTCTAATGCAGTATTTCCAGGATACCATGTAAAAGCAATTTAGCTCTATGTAACAGCCCTGTGAGGTGGGTACTATTTTTGCATGTGGGAAAACTGAAGCCCAGAGAGGTTATGTCACTAACACGGTTGCACAATTGAGTGGTACCATTAGGATTCAAACCCACGTCAGCTTCAGAGTCCAACCTTTACATTGGGATTAGAAACAGGCTATAAGTTGCAACTTTGAAGAGAGTTGGCCCTATCCTATAAGTGCTACAAAGCCCCCAAAGAGAATTTTAGCAAGGAGAGTGATTAGGGATCAGAATATTGGTGATTACAGGCTCTACTCTGATGAGACTGACTGTGATTTCAAGGAAATCCCTTTCCTTCTTTGGACCTCTGTTTTTTTGTTTTGTTTTTGTTTTGGTGTGTGTGTGTGTGTGTGTGAGTGTGTGATTTCATCTATAAAATGAGGACAGTGATGATAAAGGGCTAATTTTAAGGATTCCTTCCAGCTCTTTGAGTTTTTTACTTTCAAACTAGGGTTGGGGGAGGGGCTACATTCCTAACTGGTGTCAGACTGGTGAGACTGGTAGGTACTTCTCTATGTGCTTTGTTCTTTTTTATATGTGCTTTATACATGCTGTACTTATAGCCTGGAATGTTGTCTTGCTTCTTTCCTGTCTTTCTAAATACTTTCTAACTATAGCTGCCTAACCCCCTTCTCGTAACTCCTACAGTGCTAAGTAACTAAGTAACTCCTAAGTAACTAAGTTAGCTGTGTCTCACTTAGGCCCCTAAAAATATACTATCTTTTATTCTTTGCTACCTGTTTCCTTTGTAGTCTTCTCATATATATTTTGGACTCTCCTTTTTTCCTACTTTTTAGTTTCTCTTGCCCCCTATATCATCTAACACAGTCTTGGTTACAAGGGGGTCTTGGAGAAAATCTTGTTAATCATTTTTTTTTTTCTCTTTTGGCAGTGTATGTGAGCACAGCAAAGAGAATCTTATGACCCCCTCCAACATGGGCGTGATCTTTGGGCCCACTCTGATGAGAGCTCAGGAGGACACTGTCGCTGCCATGATGAACATCAAATTCCAGAACATTGTGGTGGAAATCCTAATTGAGCACTTCGTCAAGGTATGTATTCCCTGTTCTCACCATCACTTCTCCAAGCATGTGACACTTTCCCCTAGCCATCTTTTAGAGTCGTGTCTCCTTCCCTTGTTCAAGTTGATAATGGAAGGAAATTCCATTATGACACAATGGCATTTAATACCATTTCTGACACTGTGAAATGCATTCATTTAGCAAATATTGTTCAGTTCTATAACTATTTTATTATCAGGCACCAGGCTAGATGGTATAGAAGAAGGAAAAAAACCGTTGTTCATGCCTGTACAGAGTTAATAGTAGAGTATGAAGATAGCCATATATACAAATGAAAATGATAGATATAAAAGTGGTGTGTGTACAGTGAAACCATAAAGAAAGCAATAGCTATACTTATTTAAACCTCATCCTATTTCAAAAAGAAATTAAGGTGGTATATTTTATATGGTATATAAAATACAAGGTACTATACTATCCATTATAATTAGGTCAAATGAAAAAGGAAAAATAAGGATAGAGACAGAAAATGAACCCAGAATGAGGCTAGACAAATAATTATTGACAAGTCCTGTGCACTTGCTACAGATGGCCTTTTATCTGGCTCTAAGCTTTCTAGCAGCCAGTACCATCCTGGCAAGGTATAATTCAATAAAAACTTTTCTGCAGGGGGAGGCGGCTAATGACACTGTCTAGATGGCATCGACGGTTCAAACCCAAGCTCTACCACTTACCAGCTATATTTGGTGGCATACAGGTTAGGCTTCGAAGACTCCACATACAAGCACAGGTGCTTCCACAAAAGAGCCATTTATTACTTGCTTGTGGAATAGTCCAGTGAGGTGTTCCAGTGCTGATATGGTGCTTGACAGGGGCAAGAACCCAGTTTCCTTCTTTCTTGTTGTTCTGCCATCTCTAAGGGCTGCTTCACTGCATGACCAACTATCTCCTATATCATATCAGTTGAGAAGGATGAAAGAAAGGAAAATGAAGGATACAACCCTGTCCTTTAAGGCCAGGACCTGAGAGTCACATATATTACTTCTATTTATATACCATTTCAGAATTTACTCCCGTGGTCACATCTGGCAGATGAGTTAGGGAAGTATAGTTTTTATTTGGGGCCCTCCTGTGCCCAGATAAATCTTTAGTTCTTTTTCTAAAAAAAAATGAGAGAGTGTATATTGGATCACAACTGGCATTCTCCGCTATATTATCTGTGTTACATCAAACAACTTCTCTGATAGTCATTTTTTTAGCTAAAATGGGAAGATGATAATAAACCTGTACTATGTGATGTACTATGTAAATGTCCAAGGCCACTTAGCTAGTAACAGAGCTGGGGTTTAAATCCAAGTAGCCTGGCTCAGAGTTGAAGTACTTAATCACTAGGAAGTGCTGCCTCATCAATCATTTTTGAATGGTGATATTATTGGGCATAGAGGACACTTTGGATTATCAAGAATGGGTACTTGCAGAGAAGTACAATTTATGTCAGTACTGAAGGTGGAAATTAAGGAAAATAGGGAAAGGAAATTTCAAGAAGATGACTCAGCATGAACAAAGGCTCAAAGACCTAAAACTTCAAGTAATTTGGTATTGTTGGAACATGAAATAAAAATAGCTGTGGTCAGAGATGTGATTGGAGGCAGACAGGGGCCAGGTCCTAAAAGGACTAAACTCTGTCTAGTTGAAGAGTTTGGAATGTTTGGCATTGTTCCTACAGGCTTGGGAAAGCATTGCTTAAAAGTAGAGTAGTATGATGGATAGACTGACATTCAGGAGGCATCCTCTGGTCTGTGGTGTGAAGGATAGATTACAGGGAGAGAGGCTAGTGACATTGTCGGAGCAATAAATAACTGTAGTCTGAGTCAGGGTGGTGGGAAGAGGAACAGGGAGGGAAAAGCATAGGACTTAGTGATTGGAAGTGGAAAATGTGGGAGAGGAAGATGTCTGAATTCTGGATTTCTGACTTGGCTGACTGGATGGATGGGGCTGTCCTTCATAAATATAAGAAATACAGAATGGAAAAGTTTGGGAGAAGATGGAAAGAAACTTGATTTGCTGCAGGTTGGACTTCAGATTCCTGAAGGATATCCAGAAAGCAGCATCTATGAACTAGTTGGAGTAAAGTAAGGAGTAGCAAACGTTACTCAAAGAAAATATTTATGGTAAATGTTTTAGGCTGTGCAGGTCATAGAAATCTTGCACAACTATTCAACTCCACCTTTGTATTGGGAAAGCAGCCATAGACAACATGTAAACAAATGAATATTCCAGTAAAACCCTGTTAACAAAACAGAGAGCAGGCCTATGGGCTGCAATTTCTTGACTCTTGGTCTAAAACGCAAATTTCATTTATTAATTAATTGATTGATTGATATTCAGTCAACCAGTATGTATTGAGTACCCACTATTTGCCAGGTACTATTTTAGGTCCTGGAGATACAGCCCTCATGGAATTTACATTGTAAAAGAAGTAGAAAAACAATATTCAAAATAAGTAAAATACATAGTATGTTAGATGGTAATGAGCATTAAGAAGAAAAATAAAGCAGAGAAGGGGAATAGGAAGGGTTGGAAAGTGGTTTTGCAATTTTAAAATACAGTATGTCCTCACTGAAAGGACAAATTTTGAGCAGAGATCTATAGGAAATAAAGGAGTGATTTCATTCAGCTATCTGAGGGAAAAGCATTCTAGGCTGAGAAAATGGTAAGCACTATATCCCTGAAGTAGAAGTGTGTCTATCATGTTCAAAGTACAAAAAGGAGGCCACATTAGCTAAAAAGGATTAAACAAACAAACAAAAAAGAAATATAAGAAGATGGATTCAGAAAGAAAATAGAGAAAACTGAGTAGATTCTATAGGTCCTTAGAATCCATTGGAAAGACTTGACTTTGCTGTATCTGAGTAAGATAAAAGGGAGGTTTTTAAGAGAAATAACACAATTTGATTTATGTTTAACAGGAGTATTCTGGATGCTGTGTAGAAATAAGGGTAGAAGGAAGGAGACTAATTAGGAAGCTGTTTTAATAATGCAATCAAAAAATGGTTGTACCTTGGATGAGGGTAGTAATAGTGGAGATGGTAAGAAGTGGTCAGATTCTAAATGTATTTTGAAATCAGAGCCAACAGTATTTGCTGACAAATCACAGGTGGAATGTAGAAGAGAGGAGTCATGGGTAACTTCAAGGTTTTTGTTTTTGTTTTTTATCTGAGCAACTGGAAGGATGAAGTTGCCATTTACTGAGATATGTAAGAATGAGGGAGGAGCAGATTTGAAAGAAAAAAAGAACAGAAGTTCAGCCTATGAGACATCTGAGATCAGAGAAGAAAACAGGATTAGAGAAGTAGAGTTGGCCTTCAACAGCATAGAGATGGTGTTTAAGACAATGTGAATGAATATTCTGGCCTAAGGAATACTTGTGTGAGAGAATAAATGTTAGACCAAGAATTGAAAACTAGGGAGTGCCAGTGTTTGAAGGGCCAATGGAAGAGATGACAAAACAGATTGAGAGGGATTGATCAATGACCTAAAACTTCAAGTAATTTGGTATTGTTGGAACATGAAATAAAAATAGCCGTGGTCAGAGATGTGATTGGAGGCAGATAGGGGCCAGGTCCTAAAAGGACTAAACTCTGTCTAGTTGAAGAGTTTGGAATGTTTGGCATTGTTCCTACAGGCTTGGGAAAGCAGAGCTAGGAGATAGGGGAGCCACAGAGCCCTGGAAATGAGAGAGTCTTAGGAAGGAAAGAGTGGACAGTAGTTTCAATTTCTCAAGACGTGTTATGTTGGACAAGCACTGAAAAGTACCTACTGCTTTACATAGTAATTTTTTAAAAATATAAGCAATATGTATACATGGCAACAAATACAAACCATAAAGAATAAAACACATTTCTATCCTTTACCTGTGTTCAACTCCTAATTCCAATCCTCATTTCAAGAATTTCTTGTCATTTTGGCAAAGAAAAAAAGTACATATATACACATATATGCATATAAAATATTTGACATATTTTATATGCATATATTATTCTTCTACTTAGTACAGCTAAAATCTCTGGACATTATATATAAAAATAACACAAGAAGACTCTGAAATATGGAAGGAAGAAGGTGGACCAGACTGGCTAAGGACCTTAGGACCTGAGGAATGACATGGCCACAAGTCACCTGGATTTTGTTTTTGCCTCATCTCCCAGATTGGGTGCGGTCAAAAAAGGTATCAACAAAAGGCTACTCTCTCTAGCCAAAGGACCTGGAAAGGAACAGCCCTACAACACAGAAAAATTTTAGATAGTAACCTCTCTACTCCAGCAAAACAGCACAGAAAAAAATGCAGCCCCACCCCCACCCCTTCCAGCAAATACTGAGTGGAGAAGCTAGATTTTTACCTTTGCCAGGCTGTAACAAGCACCTGAGCCTCTCTCCCCCCACTTCATGCAGTGTTGTCAAGAAGGCCAAGTGGGGAACCAGACTTTCATCCTCACCTGGTGGTAATGAGACACCATCTTCCACTCTCAATGGTGTCAGTGGAGACCACCTGAAGTGCCTGGACACCCATGCCTATTTGGCATTGGAGTAGCATCAGAGGAGGCTTGGTAGAAATACAGGACTTTCACCACCACTCAGTGGTAATAAGGCTAGCACACTGTAGTGTCAGTGGAGAGGAGACCATTTGGGGAACAGTAACGAGACGCCCCTCCCCCTCTGGCCACAGTGGTATCATCAGAGGCATAGTGAGAAATCTGAAATCCTACTCCTGTCTAGCAGTAACAAGAAGGTCTTACCTTCCACTGAGATGTCAATGGAGGCCAAGTGGAAAACCTGGACTTCCACTCCATCCTGGCAGAAATGAGGCAGTGCTCCTCCTACCTTATAGTGGCGGTGCCAGAGAAGGCCTGCTATAATAGAAGATACAAGTAAGAACAAGACTCACATAGTACCCAAAATATGCAGGCTTCAGTTGAAAATCATTTGTCAAAATCATACCAAGATGATTCATCACAACACGAATGAGAAAAGATCATCAATAGAAATCAACACCAAGATGACACAGATGTTAATGATCTGACAAGAATTTTAAAGTAGCCATTATAAAAATGCTTTAATGAGCTATTAGAAATACATTCAAAAGAAAAAAAAATAGAGAATCTCAGCAAAGTAATAGAAAGTTTCTGCAAAGAAATACAGATTCGGCAAATAAATAGAACATATAAAGAAGAACAAAGTAAAAATTATAGAACTGCAAAATGCAATAAATGAAACTTAAAAATCCAATGGATGGGCTCAACAATAGAATGGAGAGGACAGGGGAAAGAGACTGAACTTTTAGAATAACAGAAATTATGCAATCCAAACAACAGAAAACTAAGAGAAATTGTTGCCAGCAGACCTCTCCTAAAAGAATGGCTAAAGTAAGTTCTCTAAACAAAAAAGACACAATAAAAGAAGGAATCTTGGAATATTGGGAAGGAAAAATGAACAAAATGAACAAATAGAAAAATATATGGGTAAATTTAATAGACTTTCCTTTTCCTCTTGAGTTTTCTCTCAGTGATGTTTGATGGTTAAAGCAAATTGTTTTTTAGCTTTATTGAGATAAAACAAAATTTACAGTATGATCTGATGTGATTCTCAATGTATGTGAAAGAAATATTTAAGACAATTGTATTATAAAAGGGGAGCATAAAGAACATTAGAAGGAGGTAAGGTTTGTGCATTTCAGCAAACAGGTAAAATGTTGAAACCAGTAGCCTGTGATGAGTTATATATGTACAATGTAATACCTAAAACAACCACTAAAAATCTATACAAAGGGATACACTCAGAAGCACTATAGATAAATCAAACTGGAATTATAAAAAGTGCTCAAGAAGACATAGAAATCCTAAATGTTTATATAATAAACAACAAAACTTCAAAAGACATGAAACAAAAATTTGTGGAGCTGAAAGGAAAAATAGAAAAATCCACAGTTACACTCAAAGATTTTAACAGCCCTCTCTCAGAACCTTCTTACACTGTTGATGGGAATGCAAGCTCGTGCAGCCACTCTAGAAAACAGTATGGAGGTTCCTCAAAAAGTTAAAAATAGGGGCAACTTGGTGGCTCAGTGGGTTAAGCATCTGCCTTTGGCTCAGGTCATGATCTCAGGGTCCTGGGATCGAGCCCTGTGTCAGGCTTCCTGCTCAGCAGGGAGTCTGCTTCCCCCTCTTCCTTTGCCCCTCTCCCCTGCTCATGTTCTCTCTCTCTCTCTCTCTTATGCTCTCTTTCTCATGCTCTCTCTCTTGTGCTGTCTCTCTCAAATGAATAAATAAATTTTTTTTTAAATGTTAAAAATAGAACTACCTTAGGACCCAGCAATTGCACTACTAGGTATATACCCAAAGGATACAAAAACACAGATTCAAAGGGGCAATCCTCCTAGAGCACTGAGAAAGAAAACCAGAGAGTAGACATAAATTGTCAATATGAGGAAAAAGTAGAGGAAAAGTAGTATCATACTAATCCTGTGGATCTGAAAATGATAATAAGGGAATAATATAAACAATTCTATGTACACAAATTTGACAACTAAGATGAAACAGGCCAGTTCTTTAAAAAGTACAGACTACCAAAACTCACCCAACATGAAATAGATTATTTGAATAGCCCTAAAACTATTAAGAATATTCAGTTCATAATTAAATAGCATCTGAGGAAGAAATCTTTAGACCCAGGTGATTGTACTAGAGAATCCTACCAACTGTTTAAAGAAAATTTAAGACCAATTCTAACCATTCTCTTTTAGAAAACAGAATAGAAGGAAACACCTTCCAACTCATTGTATGAAGGCAGTATTTCCCTGATACCAAAACCAGAAAAAAGTACAAAAAAAGAGAAAACTATACACCAATATCCCTCGTAATTTAAGTGCGAAAATCATACAAAATGTTACAGATAGATATATATGTATATATATTATAGTTTTACATTTAAATGTATAATCATTTTGAGCTAATTTTTATATAATATGTGAAGTTTAGGTTATATATATATTTTTTTATAATATGTGAGGGTAAGGTTTTATATGAATATATATTTATATAAATATTATATTATTTTATATATATACATATGTATGTATATGTATTATGCTCAAGTGGGATTTATTCCAGGAATGTAAGGTGGCTGAATTGATTTGAAAATCAATCAATATAATCTACCATATTAACAGGGTAAGAAGCAAAATCATATGATCATGCCTATTTATGCAGAATAAGTATTTGAAGAAATCAACATATATTCATAAAAAACAAACTAAAACTCAGCAAATTAGGGATAAGGGATAATTATCCCAACTTGGTAAAGAACATCTACAAAAATAAATAGATGAATAAATAAAACCTGTAGCTAACATCAGACTTTATGGTGAGATATTGAATGCTTTCCTTTTAAGATTGAGAATAACACAAGAATGCTTCTTCTCACCACTGTTATACACCATAGTAATAGAATTTCTATCCTGTGCAATTTGCAAGAAAAGAAGATAAAACACATACAGGTCAGAATGGAAGAAATATAAATATAACTTTCTCTATTTGCTGATGGCATGATTGTCTACATAGAAAATCATAAAGAATCTATTAAGAAAACTTCCTACAACTAATAAAGGAGTTTATCAAGGTTACAGCATTCAAGGCCAACATGCAAAGCTCAATTGCATTTTTATATACTAGCAATGAATGTGTGGAAAATGAATTAAAAATAGAATACAATTTACAAACTCTCAAAAATAAGTGAAATATGTAGCTCTAAGTCTAATAAAACATTTATAGGATTTATATGCTGAAAATACAAAATGCTGATGAAAGAAGTAAAAGAAGATGCAAGTAAATTGAGAGACATCTTGTGCTCATGGAGTGGAAGATTCAATGTAATGAAGATGTCAGTTCTTTCCAAACTGATACATAAGTTTAAGGTAATTGATATCAAAATCTCAGCAAAATATTTTATAGATAGAGGGACGCCTGTGTGGCTCAGTTGGTTAAGCATTTGCCTTCGGCTCAGGTCATGATCCCAGGATCCTGGGATCAAATCCTGCATCGGGCTCCTTGCTCAGCGGCGAGCCTGCTTCTCCTGCCTGCTACTCCCTCTGCTTGTACTCTCTTTCTCTCTGACAAATAAGTAAATAAAATCTTTAAATTTTGCAGATGGAGACAAGATTATACTAAAATATGTATGGAAAAACAAAGGAACTAGCAGAGCTAACACAGTTTTGAAAATAAAGAATAAATTAGGAGGTATTACTAATATTAATTCTCACTGTATTGCCGCAGTAAGCAAGACAGTGTGAGACTGGCAGATGGATAAACACAAGGATCAATGGAAGAGAATGGAGAATCCACAAATAGCCTCACAAAGTACATCCAAATTGTTTTTGAAAAAGGTGCAAAAGTATATCAAAGGAGGAAGGATGGTCTTTTCAACAAATGGTTTCAATTGCATATCTATAGGCAACAAAAGTAAACTTCACCCTAAACCTCACATATTATATAAAAATTAGCTCAAAATGATTATACATTTAAATGTAAAACTATAAAACTTTTAGAAGATACATGGGAGAAAATCTTTGGAGCCTATTGAAGAGTCTTACTAAAGGGCTTTTAGACATGACGACAAAAGCACAAACCATTAAAGAAATCAATAAATTGGACTTCATCAAAATTAAAAACTTTTGCTCCATGAATGACCTTATTAAAAAGATGAAAAAACAAGCTACCAATGTAGAGAAAATATTTGCAAACCATATATTTGATAAAGAACTCTCAAAACTCAATAGTAAAAATCAAACAATCCAATTAGAAAATGAGCAAAAGACATGAAAAAGATGTGTGGTTGACAAATAAGCACATGAAAAGATGTTTAAGATCACGAGGTATTGGGGAAATTAAATTAAGATCACAATGAGATATCACTGCATACCTATTAGAACAATCAAAAATAGTGATAACACCAAATGCTGATCAGAGTACACAGAAATTAGATCTCTCATATACTTCTGGTGGGAACATAAAATGGTATAGCTACTCTAAAAAAGTTTTGCAAGTTCTTAAAAAGAAACTTAAACATGTACTTATTATATAAATCATCATTTACACTCCTGAGCATTTATCCCGGAGAAATAATAACATGTCCACACAAAATCTCTATAGGTATTTTAATAGCAGCCTTATTTGTAAACAAGAGCCAAAGAATGAATACAACTTAGATGTCCTTCAATGGGTGAATGGTTAAACAAATTGCAGTAATTAATACAATAGAATACTACTCAGCAATAAAAAGGAATGAATTATTGGAATAGACACCAACATCGAATGGGTCTCAAGGGCATTATGCTGGTGAAAAAGCCTATGTCAAAAGGTTACATACTGTATAATTCCATTTGTATAATATTCTCAAAATGCCAAAATTATGGAGATGAAAACGTATTAGTGGTTGCCAGTGTTTAGTGATGGTGGGGACAAAGAGTGGTGGGTGTGACTATACAGGGTAGCATTAGGCAGATCTTTGAGATGATGAAATAGTATCTTGATTGTGATTTTGGTTACATGTGATAAGATGGCATAGCATTATATACACATTTTGCTAATATTCTCCAGTTTTGATATTATACTGTAGTTATGTAAAATGTCACCTTGTTGGGGGAAACTGGGTAAGAAGTATGTGCAACCTCTCTGTACTGTCTTTGCAGCATCCTGTGAACCTGTAATTATTTCAAAATAAAAAGTTAGAAAATGTAAACCAGTTCAAATTTTTCTTATTGGTTACATGTGGGAATAATATTTTGGACATAAGTGGTTTAATAATATATATTATACAAATTTTTTAAATGAGGAAGATCTCAATATGCTCATATGGAATTATTTCCATTATATACTTTTAAATTAAAACAGCCTAGTGCAAAAATGTGTCTATAATATACTACCCTTTAAGTAAGAAAGAAGGAGATGTAAGAAAATAGAAATGTATCTTCACATTGTGTAAAGTTTTACAGGACAGGTAAACCAGAACCTAACGAATTGGTTACCTGTAGGCATTTGGTGAGTATATGTTGGTAAGAATGGGATAATGACAATGGTTTGGTAGGGACGAGAGAGGAGCAACTATTTGAGCATACTTTTTTTTTTTCTTTTTGCATAGGTATGACTTATAGAATCGTAGTAATATTTCATGTACTCAAACTAACTAAATAAATAAAATCAGCCAGGTTGGGGGAAGAACCTAAAGTGAAGTACACACAATAACAAATTAACCTTATATTACAAATCTATAATAGCCATATTGAAGAGGATGGGACAAAAAAAACTAACAACAGTAATTTGGAAAACAGTATTTTTAGTCTGCATTTTAAGACTAAAGACAAAAAGAACTGTACACAGGGGCGTCTGGGTGGCTCAGTCGTTAAGCGTCTGCCTTCGGCTCAGGTCATGATCCCAGGGTCCTGGGATCGAGCCCTGCATCAGGCTCCCTGCTCCGCGGGAAGCCTGCTTCTCCCTCTCCCACTCCCCCTGCTTGTGTTCCCTCTCTTGCTGTGTCTCTCTCTGTCAAATAAATAAATAAAATCTTTTAAAAAAAAAAAGAACTATACACAAACAGCATACTCTAGTTGGTAAATTTATTGCTCACAGTTGGTATGGGCTGGCAATTCTGAAACTAATGTACTTATATCCTAGGATTAAATAAATATGTTATGAAAAGGGAAGCCTGGGTGGCTCAGTCAGTTAAGCATCTGCCTTCGGCTCAGGTCGTGACCCCAGAGTCCTGGGATCAAGTCCCACATCAGGCTCCCTGCTCAGCACGGAGTCTGCTTCTCCCTCTGCCTCTGCCTGCAGCTCTCCCTGCTTGTGCACTTGCTCTCTCTCTCTCTCTCCCCCTCTGACAAATAAATAAATAAAATCTTTTTTTAAAAAGTATGTTATGAATATTGAAAATTAAATTTATTGCTACTGGAGATGGACATTAAAAATAAACAAAGGGGGGAGGTTACAATGATTACTGTGGTATTTGATTAGAATGGAAAGAATCAATGTGAACTCATTTTTAAAAAATATACAAAGAGATACAGAAGTAAATATGGATTAGTATGTATCCATGTCTGTCTGCTGAGAGGGCCTAGAAGCAGTGCCACTCTAGTACCAGTGAGCACACTTAACAGCCAGATCTTGGTTTCTAAATACCATTCGCCAATAAAATAACCAGGAGTTCTTAGAGAAATAGCTGATTGCAGATTTGGAGCATGGAAAATACAAGATAAGATTAGAATGTCTTGTGATGCCAGAAAGTAAGGAAAAGCTAAAAAATAATTACAAGGACATGATGAAAGGACACAGGAGCCAACATGAAATTGATCCCAATGGTCAAAGTGAGAATATTTGAGCAACGAAATGATGTTATTATTGAATTACAAGCCATAGAATAAAGTAAATACATATGATTTCATACTGATATAAACAAACACACAGGAGGGAGAATTAACAGCTCTTTCTTACCATAGAATTTTATATAGCAAATTAGAATGAATAAGAAAAATAGAAAATCACTATAGTAAATAATAGCACAGTATTTGCAGGAAAGAACCATTAACAGAACTAAAATTGGTGGATAAAATTATGGCCAGAATCAGGATATCTGCATGTGATGTGGGAAAGACGTTATTAGGGTTCGAAGCCGACGGCCAAGAAAGAATTCTTGGAGGTCTTTGGTGCAAAAAGGTGGTTTTATTAAAGCACAGGGACAGGACCCGTGGGCAGAAAAAGCTGCACTGGGGTCATGAGGAGTGGCCCATTATATACTTTAAAGTAGGAAGGGGGTTAGGGATAGTGTAAGTCTCTAAGGAATTTTGGAAGCAAGGTTTCCAGGACTTTGAGGGGGCTGGCTAGCTATTGTTGGGAAAAGGTCATTTATTACCATCTAATAAAACCTCAGTCATGGGGCGCCTGGGTGGCTCAGTCGTTAAGCGTCTGCCTTTGGCTCAGGTCATGATCCCAGGGTCCTGGGATCGAGCCCCGCATTGGGCTCCCTGCTCCGCGGGAAGCCTGCTTCTCCCTCTCCCACTCCCCCTGCTTGTGTTCCCTCTCTCACTGTGTCTCTCTCTGTCAAATAAATAAATAAAAATCTTTAAAAAAAAAAAAAAACCTCAGTCATGAGACCCTTCAGATGTATCTCGGTGGGCCATAGGCTTGGGGGATGATTGCCAACACGTAACTTGGGGGGGGTTGGAGATAAAGGAAGTTTCCAAAGGAATTTTTATACATTAAAGTAGACTTACAGGATCCTGGGGGGCAGGGATGGGGGCGGTCAGGCTAGGATTGCCTTTAGCCCTTAGCAAAGTTTTAACATTGAGGCAGTTGAGTCCCTAGAGGAATGTCACTCTGCCTGTCTCAAGGACTTGTCAGTGGGCTGTAGGTAGTAAGGAAATTTAATAATTTTTCTTCGGCCTCTGTTTCCCACATCACATGGTCTCAAAATATCTCTCTGCAAGATATTTATTAACGAGAAGTGGGGAAATAGTATTTTTATGGTGGAAAATCTGGTATCACCTGTAATAAGATATATTAACATCTTGTATCATTAATATGATGCACTGAGAGGGGTACAGCATCACTTCCTCTCTAAAAATGCATAGCCTAAATCTAATCATGAGACAATATCATAAAATCCCACATTGCCTGAATCCTACAAAATAACTGCCCAGTTGTACACACTTTTTCCATGTAAGGTGACCTATTTACAGGTTCTGAGGATTAGGATGTGGACATTTTGGGGGGTCATTATTCTGTCTGCTATAGTTCGCCCTCTGGCCCCAAAAGATTTACATCCATCCCACATACAAAATACATCCAAACTATTCCAAGTTCCCCCCAAATCTCAACTGATAATGGCATCAATGCAAGTCCAAAACCTCATCTAATTATTATCTGCTCAAAAGTCACAAATTTCATCATCTAAATTATCTAAACTACATATGGGTGAGTCTCTTGTTATAATTCATCCTAGGGTGAAATTTCTTACCATCTGTTCACCTATGAATCTAGAAAACAAGTAATTTGCTCCCAGAATATAGTGGTAGGACAGATACAAGATAACAGTTACAGATACTCCCATTAAAAAGGGGGAGAAAATGAAAGGAAAAATGAGCCACCAATACCAAGCAATTTTGAAATCCAACTGGGCAAATTTTTTTTTTTTTTAAGGTTTCAAGGCCTGTAATAATCCTCTGTGAATGTGGCTCAATCCTTTGTGCTTACAGCTCCACCCTCTGAGTCATCCTTCCTTTTTCATGAAAAGTAGCATATGTTTGAAGCTGAGTAGTTTCATTAGCCTATTTCCTGCTTGTAGAATTTTGAGGGTCTGAGCCTTCTTTAATTTCATCTACTCTCTGTCCCTTTGAGGCCAAGCTGGCAGTGTTTATGTTGGTATAAGTATCCTCAAAATCTTGTGGGTCCCCCAGGTATGTCGTTGAGATTCATCCTACTAGACAAGAAGTTTCTCCACAATTCTTTCCTAAATAATCCCTTTAGCCATACCAACTCTAATTTTGGCTTTTACTGAGACAGCTAAGGGGATTCGTGAGTCATATGCATAATCTCTTTAAAGAGCCCCCTGTGTAACTACTATGCTCTTTTGATCCTTCTGAGTCACTAGCAAAAGGCTATCTAACCATATCCTTGGCTTTCTCTCCAGAACATGCTTTTCTGACAGTGTATGTCCTAATTTTAGAATCTTTTGCAATCTGCACAGGCTGTGAATTTCCTACATTATCTGGTCCTAGAAGACCTACTCCCCTTTTGCTTAACAGTTCTTTTCTTAATTTATGTCTTTGCTCTCATGTTTTAGTATAAACAGCAAGAAGAAACCGGGCTACGTCTTTGATACTTTGCTTGCAAAACCCTTCAGCTAAATAACTAAGTTCACTGTTTACAAGTTCTGCTTCCCACCTTACTGTAGGACACAACTCAGCTAAGTTTTCTGCCACTGTATAGCAATAATCCCTTTTCCTCCAGTTTCTAATAACATGTTTGTCATTTCCTTCTGAACCCTCAGCAGCAGCATCTTTAACATCCATAATTTTACCAATAGTCTGTTTATAACAATTTCAGTGTTCTCTAAGACAATATACATTTTCTCTATTATGCTCCTCACTTCCTTCTGAGCCTTCACTAGCAGAATTGTTAATATGCACATTTCTAACAATTTGTTCAAGACAGTCTAAGCTGTTTCTATCATTCTGATCACTGCCCAATTACAAAGCCACTTCCACAATTTTATTAAAATTTAAACTTCCACAATTTTTAAGTATTTTGTGTACAGCACACCACTTCCAGGTACCAAAAGTTATATTAATTTCCTATTGTTGCTGTAAAAAATTACCACAAACTTTGTGGCTTAAAACAAATCAAATGTATTATCTTAGCAAGTATGGAAGCCAGAAGCATAAAATCAGTTGGCAATGCTACATCTCTCTCTCTTAGCCCTTTCCAGCTTCTAGAAGCCTCCTGCATTCCTTGGTTTGTGCTCCTTCCTTCATCTTCAAAGTATAGTATCTTCAACTTAATCAGTCAATCTCTCTCTGTCTCTTTGTCTCTCTTTCTCACTCCCTTACTCACCAACTCACCTTTGCTTCTGTTATCACATCACCTTATCTCTCTGACCCTCCTGCCTCCCACTTATAAGGACCCTTGTGATTATAGTGGTTTTACCCAGATAATCCAAGATAATCTTCCCATCTCAAAATCCTTACCTTAATCATATCTGCAAAGTCTCTTTTGCCATGTAAGGTAACATAATAACAGGATCTGGGGATTAACACATGAACATCTTGGGTATCATTATTCTGTCACACCAGTACTCTTCAAAAGTGTTATGGTCATGAAAGACAAAGAAAGATTAAGGAATTATCACAGACTGGAGGAGACTAAAGTGACATGACAATTTAATGCTACATGGGCTGCTGGACTGCATCTTAAACCAGAAAAAAAAAGACATTAATGTGAAGACTGACAAAAGTCAAACAAAATTTGTGATTAGTTAATATTATTGGTCAATATTAGTTTTCTTATTTTGATAACTGCATTATGATTATATAAGATGTTAGGGGAATCTGCATGAAAGTTATATAGAAACTCTGTTCTATTTTTGCAATTTTCCTGTAAGTCTAAAATCACTCCAAAATAAAAAGAAAAACACTTTTATTGATATATACTGGCACCATCATTATTTGGTCTATTCACATTCTTAATAAACTAGGATATTACCGAATGTTTTAATGCTATCCAGATTGTAAATGAATAATTATATTTCATTGTTTTCAATGAATTTTTGAAATTATGAATGAGATTGGTTATCTTTTCTTTAAAGATTTTTTTTTATTTTATTTATTTGAGAGAGAGAGAATAAGAGAGAGCACATGAGAGAGGGGAGGGTCAGAGGGAGAAGCAGACTCCCTGCTGAGCAGGGAGCCCGATGCGGGACTCGATCCAGGGACTCCAGGATCATGACCTGAGCCGAAGGCAGTCGCTTAACCAACTGAGCCACCCAGGCGCCCTGAGATTGGTTATCTTTTCATATGTTTATTGGTTATATTAATTTGCTAGGACTATAATGACAAAATGCCACATACTGAGTGGCTTAAACAACAGAAATTCCATCTTGAAGATGGAAGTCCAAAATCAAGGTGCTGGCAGGGTAGTTTCTTCTGAGACCTTTCTCCTTGGCTTGCAAATGGTAGCCTTCTCACTCATGTAGCCTTTTATCTGTGTGTGTGCCTCCTTGGAGTCTCTTCCTCTTCTTATAAAGCCACCAGTATTATTGGATTAGGGCTCCACCTTTATGACCTCATTTAACCCTAATTATCTTTTAAAGGCCCTATCTCCAAATACAGTCACACTGGGGATAAAGTCTTCAAAATATGAATGGGAGGTCACATTTCAGTCCGTAACAGCTATCTATTTTAGTTGAGAGATGGGGGTGGCAGATTGTTTTTACTGGGTTGAAATTTGGATGCGTGCCTATTATTCTTGTACACCCATTTAATCTTTAGTCACTAAAAACTTCACTTCAGGATAGTGGTTACTTCTGTGAGAAGAAAGGCAGTGCAGTTGGTGAGGATTATTAATCTTAAAATGAGTGGTAGTTACACAGGTTTTTGTTATAATATTTTTAATCTCATATCTATCTGAAATATTTCATAATAAATTATATTAAATATTTAGTGGGAGGTGAGGAAATGAACATTAAGTAACTTAGTTGTAAAAGGAAAAAAATTGGAGGCAGTGGCTAAAGAGACATTGATTCAAGAGATAATCTTTTTAAAACTGATAAACCTGTACATGTTTATAAACCAGGGTGAGTAGAATTAGTATGATAGAAGCGATTAAAGATCCAAGTGAGAGAGAGGGTAACTGATGGAGGGAGGTCCCTAAGGAGCTTTGAGCAAATGGCCTCCAGGTTACTGCAAGAAGGATTGCTTTGGATGACCTTTTAGGAAGGCAGGGATTATGAGGAAGCAGTGTCTGTGAAAACTGAGGAAGATAATGATTGCTGTACTCCATTTTCTCAAATAAAATGTAAGTTTATCTTACCTGCTGAGAGTAAGGGAAAATGGGTGTAGGGCTGGAGGCTTGAAGTGAGTAAGAGAAGGTTTAGAACAGTCTATGAAGGGAATGGAGAAAGCTGGCCAAAGACGTGTTACAGGGTTGTTAGGAAATTGCACACCATAAATCTAGAGTGGTACCATCCTTGGTGGGGCTTTACTTTCCCACCCAGCACTGCTCAAAAGCCAGTGTGTACAATTAGAAAAGACTGATTATGTGCTGCCTTCAAGTGTTTTTAAGGAAGTGCAGAAAATGAACAAAGACCAAAAATGCTGAGGTAGTTATTTATTATTCCACCATTTAGACCAATCTGAGAAGGACGGGAAGGAATTGAGGGATTTGGTAAACTGACCAAGAATAGAGAGAGCGAAAGCATGAGATTGCTAGAAGGATAAGAAGTTGTCATCAAAGTTGGATACTAGCATTTATTTTTCTTTTCTTTTTTTTTTTTTTGAGCTCTATGTACAAATTTAATGTAAGGTTTCCATTCAGGTGCAATAAGGTTATTTACTCAATATACTTAACAAAGGTATGAGTGCTAGTATAAATTACATAGATATAAGGAATGCACTAATTTTATGAGCAAATTTATCATTCCTTTTTTTGTGTTTTGATTTTTATGTGTGGGAAATTATATTGACTGATTTCAGGGGATTTGTGCTTCATTTCAAGTTTTTATTTAAATTCTAGTTAGCTTAACATATAGGGTAATATTGGCTTCAGGAATAAAATTCAGTGATTCATCACTTACATATAATATCCAGTGCTCATCACAACAAGTGCCCTCCTTAATACCTATGATCCATTTATCCCATCCCCCACCTACCTCCCTCCATCAACCCTCAGTTTGTTCTCTATAGTTAAGAGTCTCTTATGGTTTGCTTCCCTCTCTTCTTTTTTAATCCCCTCCCCTATGTTCATCTGTTTTGTTTCTTAAATTCCACATGAGTGAAATCATATGGTATTTGTCTTTCTCTGACTGACTTACTTCATTTAGCATAATACACTCTAGCTCCATCCATGTCATTGCAAATGGCAAGATTTCATTCTTTTTGATGGCTGAGTAATATTCCTGTGTGTGTGTACACACATCTTCTTTATCCATTCATCAGTCAATGGACATTTGTGTGCTTTCCATAATTTGACTATTGTTGATAACGCTGCTAAAAACATCTCAGGGTGCATGTGCCCCTTTGAATCAATATTTTTATATCCTTTGGATAAATACCTAGTAGTTCAATTGCTGCATTGTAGGGGTAGTTCTATTTTTAACTTTTTGAGAAACCTCCATACTGTTTTCCAGAGTGGCTATACCAGTTTGCATTCCCACCAACAGTGTAAGAGGGTTCCCCTTTCTCTGCATCCTCACCAACACCTGCTGTTTCCTGTGTTGTTCATTTTAGCCATTCTGACAGGTGTGAGGTGGTACCTCATCATGGTTTGGATTTGTATTTCCCTGATGATGAGTGATAGTGAGCTATCTTTTCATGTACCTGTTAGCCATCTAGTTGTCTTCTTTGGAAAAAGTGCCCATTCATGTCCTCTGCCTATTTCTTAACTGGATTATTTGGGGTTTTTTGGGTGTTGAGTTTGATGAGTTCTTTATAGATTTTGGATACTAACCCTTTATCAGATATGTCATTTGCCAATATCTTCTCCCATTCTGTAAATTGTCTTTTAGTTTTGTTGATTGTTTTCTTTGCTGTACAGAAGCTTTTAACTTGATGAAGTCCCAATAGTTCATTTTTGCTTTTGTTTCCCTTGCCTCCAGAAATGCTAGTATTTTAAATGTCAAAGATGAAGCAAGTTTCCAGGTGATGACAAAAAAGTATTAGCTGATACGTATAAGGTCCTTACTATGTGCCAAACACTGTTTGAAGCACTTTACATGTGTTAGGAAATTTACACCTAATTTCACATAAGAAAAATATAAGGCACAGAGCAGTTGTCCAGGGTCACAGAGTGAGTAAGTACTGGAGATCAGATTTGGAACCAAGCAGTTCAGATCTTTACTCTACTACTTCAAGATCTTTGTTACATTCACAAAAATAGGTGCCTGAAATGGAGGTGAAGGTCATTGGTGATGAAAAGACCACGGAACTTTGAGTCAACAGTTGCTGAAGAGTCACCTACATAGACCATGACAAGTTGCATTAGAAGATATTCTTCTAATTTTAGCATTTGGTGGTCAGATCATGCATTTTGTATGCTTGGCTAAGTGGTCAGGTCTTTTATTTTGAAGGTAATAGGGAGACATGGAAGCTCATTGCATGATTCATTGCATTTTAAATGTTCTAATTAATTAACAAGTGGATAGAAGATTGACACAGTGTGCTCGGTCTCTCTTTATTAATCTAACAAAATATAGGGGCTTTTGTATTGTTTTTTTTTTTTTTTAAAGATTTTATTTATTTATTTGACAGAGAGAGAGAGAGCGAGAGCGGGAACACAAACAGGGGGAGTGGGAGAGGGAGAAGCAGGCTTCCGCGGAGCAGGGAGCCTGATGCGGGGCTGGATTCCAGGACCCTGGGATCATGACCTGAGCCGAAGGCAGACGTTTAACGACTGAGCCACCCAGGCGCCCCTGTATTGTTATTCTATATAAATATTAGGGAAAATGCCAACTTCAATTTACCAGAAATCCTTTTTTTAGTGAATAACCTCAACCCCCACTGAGTTTATTAGTGTGATTTTGCTCTGCTTTTGGCCAGGATATCAAAAGTGTATTCTGTGGAGTGATTAAAGTGTTGGTAATCTGTTATCCCCGAGATCAAGTTGTTATACCTTGTAACCTGTAAATATGTGTTAAATGACTGAAGTTCTGACCTTTGTGTGATACCAGAGATGTACTCTGACCATGTTTTCCAAACAAAGACATGGTAACCCAAGGATCTTTCCTGACTTATAAATGTATTGCACATGAAATATCTTTCATGGAGCTATGAAATGAAGTCCCAGTTTATTATACATTTATATTGAATTGCCTTTTTTAAAAAAGAGCAAAATGATGTGTGGGTGAGATTGTTTCAGAAATTCTGGACCTTATGTAGGTGTGATCTCATAGGATAGTTTCAAGGATTAAAAGAGATAATATATATGAGAACTGATGCTGCTCTACAAGTATCAGGGATTATATGTTCCTGCCAAGTTGTTCTGTTAATGGGATATGTTTTTTCAGTTGACATATTATAATTTCAGTAATGTGTTTTTTCCATTTATACTTGCTCTTAAGTAGAAAAGGGCTTAATCACGTTGGTTTTAAGTTTCTCTGTCATTCCCTTCCTTCAGCCTCTCTTTTAAGAATATCCAGGTTTTGTAAATAAAATTTAAATGCATCAAAAGAATTAATACTTAAGGAGTCCATTCCTAAGTCTTTTTTAAAGATTTTTTTAAACAATTTGAATCATCTTTTCTAAATTATTTTCTAAGTTGGTAGGTAAGTAAATGATTGGGGAAGATCTGCCTCTACTCTGATCCCTAGAACAACATCAGTCATTCTTAAGTTCTGTCTCTTCCCACTTCATTGAGCAGTATATGTCAGGGTGCCCAAACCTGATGCTGCTGCCTTGAGACACAGAGGCAATTTGGACTGATAGAGGAAGACTGACTTCAGTTTTCTGAACATTTTGTCTTAGGAAACTTTCAGGAAATACAGTGGAAGGGAGGTCAGCTCTTAGCAATTTAGTTTTGAGGACAGCAAGTTATTTCACTTCAGAGGACAAAATATAGGAGAGATCCATTTGAATATTAGTACTGGGAAAGGGACCTTGAAGACCTTCTGGTCTTGGCTCATCATTTAAATTAAGTCCCTTTATGCATGCTGCAATCGTGGTAACAAATTTGCATTTCTCCAACTCCATTCCCAATCATCTACTCTTTGGAACTTTAGCCCACCCTCACCCACCTACCTCCACAGTTCTTCCCAACTAGTTTATAAAAGAACTCTGGTACCAGCCCCAAAGTCTTACCAGTTGTCTCACTTGTGCTTTGCAAATTCATCTTCTCAGTTATACAAGCTAGCATTTCCCTTTTACTACTCCTGAGATCATTATATTGGAGCTAGGAACCAGCAAGTTTGTCTCTTTAGATTTAGATTTGTATTCAAGGAACATGAAATCAGGCTATGTGACCAGTGTGGGGCAATTACTTTTTATCTCACTTATTCCTTATTGTAACTGTGAATGATGGGTATTAGTATTTTCATTTTTTTGGATTAGGCACTGAGTGTGGTCAGTGGCAAAGCTGAGACCTAAATCTAGATCTGTTAGTGTAAGGCTGGGCCTCAGGGAATGTGGATCCCTTTATGTGAGATGTTAAAAACAACAGCGAGTTTTGGTACTTATCTTTTGCATCACTGATGTTGACTTAGCTTTTCTAACCTCCCTTGAGCTCTATCCACATTGCCAGTCTTTTCCTTTTACTGGGTGAGAAGCTGCCTTTTAATCCTACAGAATCTTGCTTTACTGCTTTAAGTGCAGTGTTCTGGGAAAATAATCAGTTATTTTCAAGATAATTAGAAAATCTATTATCAGTATATGTGAAAATGGATTTTATTCTTATTTCTAAATATGGTTAGAAGCCATGGTTGAGGAAACTAAACAGTACAGTCTTTGCTACAGATCTATATGGCTGAGGGCAGTTCTTTCTGTAAATTGGCCAGAGAAAGCTGGGTTGTTCTTAGTGCAATTTGGGGGAACTCAGTTGCTGCCTAGTTACCAAATGGCCAAGTGGGACCTTGTCCAGGAAAAACTCAACATCGTAGCAATATAATGGATTTGGGAAAGCAAACAAGAGTCCCTTTTAAGGAACAACTCTGATTTATGTATCTTTTAGACACCCATTTAGCAACTCAGAGGACACAAGACCCTTCTAGTTCTAGTCTGTTCCTCCTTTCTTTCTGAAATGTGGCTTCTGTGAATTTTGGTCTGTCACCAGAGGGCAGCAAGAGAATAGATGAATGTTTCCCTCCACCTCCGCTTTCTGGAATAATAGGTAGATACATGTTTTAAAATATAAATAAATATACATACAGATTTATGTTTTATCTATTTTAAAATATATCTCTATGTGCCTAACTACATATATACCTATATGTGTACACACACACATATATGTGTATGGAGAGAACAAGAGAATCTAATTAAGCCAGGTCTGTACTTCATTGTCATTAATTTCTGAAATGATTAAGTTAACCTAAAAGTCATTAAAAATAACATTTTCTTAGCTTGTATGTGTGAAGACATTTTCAGTCTAATATGTAGTTAGCTGGGGATTTGGCGAACATTTTCAAATGAATCTTCAGAAAAAACATCTTTAGTGATTATTAAGAGCAAACTGTAATCTGTAGGAAAACATCTTTGAACAGAGAATTATTGAGAAATTCAGATGTGTTCATTAGTCATAGTGAATATTTGAAAACATAACTTCAAGTTTTCAATTCTGGCTAAATCAAGAAGATCTTCACACACTTTCCAAAAGCCTAGTTGTCTTAGCTTTGAAGTGAAGTCGAGACGTGTTTGAAATGAATAAACATGTCCAAGCCTGATGAGATAGTGTGATAAGTGTAGAATGCAGCTGTGAGCTAGGGTTTACCCTTCAACCTTCAGAGAGCTGTAACATTCCCCAAGAGTCACCCTTTTGATTCTTGTCACCCTAAGAATTATTCAAGATTCAGCAAAAGGTGGAAATGCCTTCTCCTTCCTTTTTCTCTCTTCAGCTGGCACTGAAACAATAACTGCAACAGCAAAAATGATAGCATTTATTGAGAGCTTGCTATGTGCCATGTACTATGCTAAGCAGTTGACATTCAACATCTCATTGAATCCTTCCAACTTTTATGAGGTATTCCCTCCTTTTACTTGAGGTAAACTGAGACCTATAGGGGCTAAATTTGTTGCAGAATACCAAAATCAAATATTTGTTTTTATTGTATTTTTGTAATTTGCTTGCATATGTTTGTGCATGTGTGTGCTTGTTGAGAGAGAGAGAATGAGAGAGAGAGAGAGAATTCGAGACTTTTGAGAATTTAAAAAGATCTCCATATACTTTTGCCTTTACTATTGTCCTTTGAGTGGTCTGAGTCTCAGGTTTGAAAATCAGAGCCTAAATAATACAGTAAGACTGGGGCCAGTGTGCTAGAGGGCCAGATGTGTACTTCGGCAGTTAGACTTGAAGCAGATTGAAGTTCCTAAGTCTGGTGCTACTGCCTATAGAAACTTCAAAAACCAGGAATCAGTGGAGGACCATTGGTGGACTTTTTCTTTGTTCTGAGATTTTGGAACTGATGGCTGGGTCACTGCTACTTTCTTGGATTAAAACTTCTTAAAATAACCCTGAAAATGCCAAGGCCAACTCTGTAGGCTTGCCAAATATCACTGAAGGTAAGTATATGATGGAAAGAATGGAAAAAATGCTTTGGAACCAGATGGCCCTGAGGTTGAATCCCAGCTCCATCCTTTGCTAGGTGGGTGGTCTTCAACAAGCTAGTCTACCTTCCTGAGCCCAGTTACCCTTACTTTAAAAATGGGGCTAATAATTAGACCTCCCTCACTCTGTTGTTGGGAGGATTCAATGAGATAAATATGTCAAGTACTTTGTAGATAGTATTTCCCACCAAATTTTAATACCTCCATTTGCCATATACTACTATCCCTTTACTATATTGACAGGAAATTAACTTTATCTTAGTGATGACCTTCTTCCATAATCCTTTTCCCTTGGTATCTATTAAGTCTTTGTAGTGACATGGGCTTTCCTCAGTTGTTGTTAGACCATTGTTAATTATTGGTTGTTAAATGATACAAAAACTTCACTTCCCCAGCCTAAAAGCATCCTAAATAGGTCTAAAGGAAAACTTCATTTGAAATATGCCATCTCATTCTTAGTAGAAAATATAACCCATGCCAAGTAGATGGAGGTGTCCTTAGCAGAATCTGACTTTATTGTTTCTCTCCCTCAGTACTCTCTTCCCAAGTCAACTAGACAGGGGAATGAACTGACAGACAGAACATAGATTATAGACCTATTAGATATAATCAGTGGGAGTATAAAAAAACTGTTTTATATAGAAAGTACTATGTTTTAATGGGATAGGGTACCAGATTGAGGATTAGAATTGTTGGGTTCTTGTCTCACTTCTACCACCTACTAGCTTTGGAGCCTTGGGCAAATCACTTCCCCTGTTTGGACATTAGTTTTCACATAAGTATGATGTATGGGTAAGACTAGATAGGATTCTAGAATGTTACATCTAGATGGGCCTTAAAGACTACATGTTGAAGAGACCAAATACAGAGCTGGTGACAGCCCTCTTTAAAAAATTGGCTCTTGGTAACAACAGACACGATATTTTCAAATTTCTGTGCATACTCTAAGAAAACGTGGTGACACACTTGATGTTTAAGGTGATCTCTGCCAAATGCTAAGAGCTCATTATTTTAACCCCATCACCACCTTTTTTCTAATGAAGTTCAGAGTACAGCTTTTGCTAATATAACCAAGCCTCAGAAAGCCCAACACAGCCTCAGCTAGAGTATAAATGGAGACTCAATGGAAAGCTGGATTTCATCAAGGCCAAGTCTTGTAGCCTTGATTTATAGAAAGGCAAGATGCTTTTTGTACAAGCTGATATTTGTAGCCCTGAAGCAGCATCTGGGAAGAATCTGGATAGTTGGTCAGTTCTGCCAAAATTTCCAAGAGTTTGAATGAATGTGGACCTCATGACAGTTAGCAATTGAAAAATGATGTCTTGTGTTAAATTTCTTCTCTATTTCACACCTAAAAACATGAAAGAGAAGAAACCAGAAGAGGGTTAATATGTGACCAGTCAGGCAAGAAGTTCATGAACCCCATTCCCTGTGTAGATCCTTCTCTGGGTGTCCCTCAAAGCTCAACAAATTTTATCATCCAGTGTTACCCCTCAGGAGCCTTCAGAAGAACTCCCAGGAGTTGGACTCCTGACTACAACCCCAGGCAATGGCCAAGGCCCAACAGAGTGAAATAGTATTCCTTGAATATTGAGTTTTTTAGACCAGGCCTTTAGAATTCAACTCAGCTAGGGGCGTGCCTGGGTGGCTCAGATGGTTAAGCGTCTGCCTTCAGCTTGGGTCATGATCCCAGCGTCCTGGGATCAAGCCCCACATCGGGCTCCTGGCTCAGCGGGAAGCCTGCTTCTCCCTCTCCCTCTGCCTCTCTCCCTGCTCATGTTCTCTCTCTCTCTCTGTATCTCTGTGTCTCAAATGAATAAATAAAATCTTTTAAAAAAATTAAAAAAAAAATAGAATTCAACTCAGCTAGCATTCACTCAATGCCAACCATGTACCCAGCAAACAAATAAGCACTGGTTTACCCCCAGACTCTGCTCTGGCTACCCTCTGGGATTTTTCTTGAAGTCACTATCAAAGACTACAAAACGCTAAGTGTTCCTAACCAGTCCACAGAAAGCCAGATCAGTCTGTTCTCTATCTGGAGTTTTGGAGGGTGGGTAAATAAGTTTTGCCTAATACTCTTTCCACCCAAGGAATTATTTTTTAAACTTAAAATGTTTCCTTCTATGCTATAGAGTAGAAAAAATGTTAACTTTAAAGTCAAATACATCTGAGTTCATATCATGGTCCTGCCACTTATGATCAGGGTACTTTGGAAAATGCACACTCTTTATTCCTAGCCAACTTTTTAGCCTCAAATCCCCTCTCTAGTCTTCCCTCTAGTGAATTGACCTAGTCTGTCTAAAATTTAAGAATACCAGCTTGATTTTTCACCTCTAGAAGAGCTACTCCAGTGACCAAAGTGAGAGAAAGTAAGGGCTTATTTCCTGTCAAGTTCTAGTGATAATTTATTCAACTTTCCATTTATGTTGCCAATTATTCTCCTGTTCTTAATCCTATGAAAAAGGGTGGATAGAGGGATTTATTCTGTGGTTACCCTAATGTGCTAGTTGATCAACCATGTCCTTTTGCCCTAAATTCCCTTTGGAAGTTCAGAGAAAGGAATTTATGAACAATCAGTAAATGAATTAATATATGTGGAATATTTTAAACTGTGCTTGATACATAGTAAACACTGTATAGGAGCTGATCATTAAAAACAGCTCTGACCCATGGCTTGAACTTGGAAAAAGTTTGTTCCACCAAAGCCATTTTTTAGTCAGTCTTCTAGGTCAGCAGCTGGTCCCACCATTTAGGTCCCACCATTAGGTCCCACCAATGGTCCCACCATTCTAGGTCAGCATGGTCCCACCATGTCACTTCCCCTTTGCAATGATTGCATGAGACACAGAGGAGCTATTTTTGTATCCTGTGCCATCTGGTATTTGTCCCCATCCATCCCTAGGAGAGCCCCATGCACTATGAGTTTCCCATTCCTTTAGGATTTGTTTCTTCTACCTTCAAAGGGTATACTGTTATTCCTTTCTCAGAGCATGGTTAGAATGTCTTTTAATGGATACTCAAGAAGTTGATAGGGAATTGAGTAGAGCAGACTGGGTTTCCCTTCTTGTGCCTTTCTGAACTCCCTTCATCTCTAAAAGTTTTCCCCTCATTAAAAATGGACTGTCAAAAGTAAGTCCAGAGATCATGGGCCCATTATCTCTACTTTCTCCTCTCATAAGAGAAACTATGGAGATTTTCACAGGATTTCCTTCCGAGAGTTACTAGTTAATCTGTAGTTTATAGTTCTATTTTCAAAGAGCTAATGATATCTGTTAAATATTTACTAAATTCTTATTATATATACCTGTAAACAAAACAAAGGATCTTATATTCTACTTGGGTGAGACAAATGATAAACAATTTGATATATTTGCCAGGTGGTCATAAGTGCTCTGAAGAAAAATAAAACAAGGTAAGGGATTGTCATCTTATAGAAGATGATATTAATACAACATCATATCATATCATATTTAGTCAAAAAAGTAAATAAATTAAGGGTGCAGGCCATGGTGGATATCTCGGGGAAGAACTGCTCCAAGAATATTGAACAGCAAAGGCCCTGAGGCAGAAGTTTTTTGACATGTTGAACAGCAAAGAGGCCAAAGTGGCCAGGGTTGAATGAGCAAGCAGGACCATTTACTCCATTTCTTTTCTCAAAGGGAATAGCAGTAACACATAGGTTAAAGCTCATTTAAAAAGAGATGTGAAATGAGACCTTTGGAGGGCCCACAGAACAGAGAGAGGTAGTGGATTCTTCCTACCACAGTAATTGCCAATATTTCCACATTAAAGCCTGTCTTCAAGGTTTGCATCTGTAGGCCAGCTTTGGGGAAGATGTTGCAATCCGTGTTGACTATAGGTTTATAAAGGCCATGTTTTAATTTTAGAGAGAATGCACAACAGGAAGTGTCCTCTCTGTTTTTCTAGACTTTTCTCATTTAGAGAGAGTGTGAATTTAAGCCTAACAAGCATCTTCTCTGAGCTCTGCCTACTGGCACATTGGCAGAACTGGTCTCAAAAGGCTCCCAGCCAGTGCCTTAGTCTATTTGGTGGAGACAGGGACTATAGACAGCATCCTGTCCAGGTAAATTTGGAAGTTCTCATTACAAACCCTACAGGTTGGTGAGCCCATACCCATCTTGGGACCTGGGTAATTCCTTAAAGAGCAGGCTGTGAGGAAGAAGCTTTGTAAATGATAAATGAATAATTTGTGTAACTGGAAGAGGGAAATAAAATCATTTAATCTGGCAGAGACCTTAAAGAGCCAACAAGTTCACATCCCCTGATTTGCATAGCACATAACCACTTTACCCCTTATTGTTCTGATCTCCACTTCCCTCCTGCCCCAGCTCCTTATCACCCTTATCCAAGGAAATATGGGTTTAAGTCCTTTTTAGGATTGCTAATAGAATAGTTATCATTTATTGAGTGTTTAATATGTTGAAACTATGCTCTTTACATATATTTTCTTATTTATCATTACAACAACCCTATGAAGTAGATGGTATTATTATCCTCATTTTGCAACTGTTTGCAAAATGCAAACTGAGCCTCAAGTGTCAGGCTCATATAGTTTAAGTACCTTGCCTGAGGTTGCTTAGCTAGTAAGTGGTAAAGCCCCAACACAACTGATTCTGACTCAAAGCTGACTCTGATCTCTATGCTATGCTTTCTTTTCCCAATTACAGTTGGAGAAGGAATAAGTGAGAATAGGCTCTATTATTTAATGGCCTTGAGGGGCCTGGCAGCCAAGATTCATTTATTAATTCTGAAAACTGCCAGTGAGCCGCTACCTTTTGTCTGGTGCCCTAGTAGGGCTCTTGCTTCTAAAGATGAATGAGACAAAAATCTTTACTGTCAGGAAACTCATGATACTGGCAGAGAATTTGGACCAACTAACACTCAGGATATAGTATAATAACTACTATGATGAAGATTATATATATATATAATTAGATGCTATGGGAGCACGTGGAAGGGGAATATATCTTTGGGAGTCGGAGAAGGCTTCATATACTGGGTAATGAATGATTTGAGTCCTGAAAGTTAAAGAGGAGTGGATTAATTAAGGTATAGGCCAACATCCTGTAACAAAGAGGACCACAAATTCAGTGACATATATAAGATAGAGAAAAGTTCATTTCTCTCATGGAGAAGACCAGAGATAAACAGTCCAAAATTTGTGGGGCAGCTCTGTTATCCTCACCACTTGGCCTCAATCTCTGGGTCCTAGACATTGTACTACCCAAAGAGAGGGGGAAAAAGAGACAGAATGGAATAAAGACAATTTCTTTATAAAAACATGATCCAGAAGTTTACATACATCATTTTCACTTGTATTCTGTTACCTAAAACTTAAGTACATGGTCTTACCTAGTTGCAAGGGAGGCTAGAAAATGTAGGCATGGGTACCCAGCTAAAACTCAGTGACTTCTATAAGTAAAAGCAAGAAGAGGGGATAGACACTAAGAAGCAATTAGCAGTCTCTGCCATAAGGAGGAAAGGTGTTATAAGCACAGAGAATTCTGTATACATGAAGGAGTGAGAACACATGATATGTAAAGAACTATAATAATTCAGTATGGCTGTAGTAGAGTATGAATATAGAAATAGTGGAAGATGAGACTGGAGATTGCAGGCAGTGACCAGATTATGGAACACCTTGTCTGCTAAGGAATTTAGAATTTATCCCAAAGATAGTGTGGGGTCACTGAAATATTTTAAGCAGAGGAGTAGCATGATTATATTTTGAATTTATACAGGTCCCTCAATCCATACTTTGTAGACATATTAAAGGAAGAAGTGACAGGAGGCATAGAGAAACAGGAGACCATTGTAGTAATATTAGAGAGACATGATGACACATGAAACCAAGGCAATGGCAGTGAACAGAGAGGACATATTAGATTAAAGAAGTATAACTGATAGAACTTGGTGATTAAATGGATGTGGGGTGTGAGAGAGAGGGAGGATACAAGGATAATAACGTCCAGATTTCTGGCTTGGATATTAGCATTGTTTTTGAGTAATAAACAGTTATAAGGAAAGAATTAAATGTGTTTAATTTTCAGAATATTGAGGTTGAGATATCCAAATGGCATCTTTTGAGCAGGCAATTAGATATACTGGTATTGAAATTATTAGAGAAAACTAGTAGCTCAAACCATGAGAGTGAATTGAAGTGTTGAGAGAGAGAGAGAATGAGTCTAGATAAGTGAGATCATTAGAGGACTGAAAACATAATTTGGGGGAAGATCAACATTTAGGAAGAGCCAGTGAAAGAGACTGGGCAGTGTTCGGAGAGGTATGTTTATTCAGAAAGGTAAAGTTTACCCATTTTAGGCTACATTTTTAGAACAGGAATGTCAACTCTGTCAAATGCTGAAGCAAAGTCAAAATAAGAATTGAAAAGGGACCATTGGATTTGGCAGTTAGGAGGTTAGTGGTAATCATTGTGAAAACAGTTACAAGAGTGGTATGGGCAGAGACCAGGTTGAGGAACAAATGGGATATGAAAAAGTGGAGGCCAGGGGATTGTGGAATGACATCAGCTAGATGGCAGTATAGGAATTTCTAGCACCAGTCCATTCCCAGCAACATAAATTTGAACAGTTTTCTACATGCAAAAATATCTTCACAAGAGCTAAGGAATCCTGGTGAGGGATTACAACACCTGGGTGAAGTACAGAAATAAGAAAAGACACACCAAGGAGGAAAGATAGTCACATTATCCCTGTCACCCCTCCCCCAATCCTTGACAGCCCAATGCAGAGATAGAAACCCTCCCCGTGGGGAGAGTAAAGTGAGCACCTGACTTCACCATGGACCCAACTGCTGGCCCTCCCCAGGACCAGGTCAGTTCCTGCAGGTCTGGGTGTTTTCCATAGCCCTAGTGTCCTGGTGGGCTCCTGAAAACCCAGTCCCCTGCCCCACCCAGGTGTCCTCCAGCTTCTGTGGTCCCAGGCAGCTTTCTTGTAGCCCCAGAAAGTTCCCACAGCATCAGGCCCAGCAGGTTCTTGTGAACCCAAGTCCTCAAGCCACACCAGCATCACCCAGATCCCATGCCCTTAGGGAGCTCCCAAGGCATCAGGCTAAGGGTGGGCTGCCACAAACCAGGCTTCTGGCCCACCCCACTGTCAGCCAGCCCCCATGTCACCAGGCTCCTGGTGGGCTCCAGTGTGCACAGACTCTTGGCTGATTCCAGAACTGGCCAGCTTCCACAGAACTAGTCTTTAGACCAGGTCCCACAGACCCAGACTCCTGGCCTGTTTCAACACCAGGATTGCCCCTGTGGCTCAGGCTCCATGTAGGCTCCTGTGGACCCCACTTCCTGGTCTACCTCAGTGCTAGACCAACACCTGCAGCTTCAGCCTATAGGCTAACTCTCATGGACCCAGGCTCCTTGTCTGCCCAGACCAGGCCAGACCTCATAGACCCAATCTCCAGGCTGGCCCCCAAGGCCCCAGGTTACAGGTCAACTTCCATGGCCCTAGGCTCCAGGCTTACTTTAGTAGCAGGCCAGCCCCCATGGCCCTAGCCTCCAGGCCAGTTCCTATGAAACCAGGCTCTTAGCCCACCCAGCATCATGCCAGTTCCTATGGACCAAGATGCCAGACCCACCCCAGTAATCTCCTGAGCCTAGTGAGCCCCCATGGACCCAGGTCCAGGTTTAGGTTCACCCACACAAACTCAGATTACAGGTCCATCACCACAGACTCAAACACCAGGCCCACACCAGTGAATCCAAGCTCCGCCCCCTTGGGCATCAGGCCTGCTCATCTACTCACCCAGGCACCAGACATACCTGTCCAGGAACTCCAGTCACAAGCCTCCCCAAAGACACCACCAGATGGCCCACTCAGAATCTCAGAATGAGCTAACTGCTGAAGGCTTCTGCCTGCTGAAGCCAGTTTATAAAGACTGGAACAGATGCCTACTTGGACACATGCACAGACACAAATGCAAGGACACAAGGATCATGAATAATGAAGGAAACATGACACCATCAAAGGAAACTAATAAAGCTCCAATAACTGACCCTAAAGAAATGAAGATCCAGGAATTGTCGATAAGGAATTCAGAATAATCATCTTAAAGAAATTAGGTGAACTATAAGAAAACACAGATAGACAACTAAATGAAATTAGAAGAAAAATACATGAACAAAATGAGAAGTTCAACAAAGAAATAAAAAACATTAAAAAAAAAGCAAATCCTAGAGTTCAAGAAACAGTGACTGAAGAATTCAATAGAGAGCTTCAGCATTACACTTGACCAAACAGAAGAAAGATTTAGTGAATTAGAAGACAGGCCATTTATGAGAAAATTGGACAGCCACATACAGAAGAATGAAACTGGATCATTTTCTTACACCACACACAAAACAAACTCAAAATGGATGAAAGACCCAAATGTGAGATAGGAGTCCATCAAAATCCTAGAGGAGAACACAGGCAGCAACCTCTTCGACCTCAGCCACAGCAACTTCTTCCTAGAAACATCGCCAAAGGCAAGGGAAGCAAGGGCAAAAATGACTTATTGGGACGTCATCAAGATAAAAAGCTTTTGCACAGCAAAGGAAACTCAGTCAACAAAACCAACAGAATGGGAGAAGATATTTGCAAATGACATATCAGATAAAGGGCTAGTATCCAAAATCTATGAAGAACTTACCAAACTCAACACCCAAAGAACAAATGATCCAATTAAGAAATGGGCAGAAGACATGAACAGACATTTTTCCAAAGAAGACATCCAAATGACCAAAAGACACACAAAAAAGTGCTCCACATCGCTCGGCATCAGGAAAATCCAAATCGAAACTTCAGTGAGATACCACCTCACACCAGTCAGAATGGCTAAAATTAACAAGTCAGGAAACGACAGATGTTGGCGGGGATGTGGAGAAAGGGGAACCCTCCTACACTGTTGGTGGGAATGCAAGCTGGTGCAGCCACTCTGGAAAACA
>NC_138385.1:60538745-60554232 GCF_054177405.1 Leptonychotes weddellii
ACATGGATGGGACTGGAAGAGATTATGCTAAGTGAAATAAGTCAAGCAGAGAAAGTCAATTATCATATGGTTTCACTTATTTGTGGAACATAAGGAATAACATGGAGGACATTAGGAGAAGGAAGGGAAAAATGGGCTGGGGGAATTGGAGGGAGAGATGAACCATGAGAGACTATGGACCTGAGAAACAAACAGGGTTCTAGAGGGGAGGGGGGAGGGGGGATTGGTTAGCCTGGTGATGGGTATTAAGGAGGGCACATACTGCATGGAGCACTGGGTGTTATACGAAAACAATGGATCATGGATCACTACATCAAAAACTAATGATGTATGGTGACTAACATAATATAATAAAATTAAATATTACAAAAAAAAGGGGGGATTGATAAGATGTTGATTGAAAAAGGGAAAAAGAAAAAAATCAAAAAAAAAAAAGAAAATTTAAAAAATTAACTCTGAAAGACTAAAGAATCATGGGAAAAAAGCCATGGATTCTATGTGTGGTATTCCCCTAGTGCTGGAGTCCTGCCGTTCTCATTGATCGGTAAACTTGGTCTTGTCTGACTGTTCTTCCTGATCTTCTGGGGGTGGAGCCTGTTGCAGTGGTTCTCAAATGTCTTTGCCAGAGGCGGAATTGCCCTGCCCTTGTTGGGGGCCAGGCTAAGTAATCTGCTGGGGTTTGCTCTTGGGAGTTTTTGTTCCCTGCAAGGTTTCTGTACAGCTTTGGAGGATGAGAGTGAAAATGGCAGCCTCCCAGTCTCCGCCCCAGAGGAGACGAGAGCTCGGGGCCCCAATCCTCACTGCGCCCCCAGAGAAAAGCAGTCAGTCACTCCTACCTCCCTGGTCTGCGGCTGCACTCCCTGCTCACCCGGCCTGTGACCGAGCATTTCTATCTCTGGCACCCGACCCCGTGTGGAGTCTTCAAACCCAGCAGATCCTTGAGGTGCACTCCCGCGCTGCTCCTCCCCAGGGGGAGGAAGGGGAGTCTCCCCGGATCTGCCGCTTTTTGGGTCCCTGCTGGAGGAGCAGTGGCCCAACTGTGCTGCGGATCATGGTTTATGGCAACCCCAAGCTGAGAGCCCGTGCCTTGGTTCTGTCTCTGCAGCCGGCTTCCCCGCTCCGATACCTGGGAGCTCTGCTGCACTCAGGCACCCCTGGTCTTTCTGAGACCCCGAGGGTCCTGAGACCACACTGTCCCAGAGAGGGTTCCACCTCCCGCTTAGCCACTGGAGCGACATCCTTCAGCAGAGCCGACTTCTAAAATTTCCAATTTTGTGCTCTGCTGCTCTATCACTTGCCAGTAGCTGCTGACGGAGGCCCCCTCCCCCGCCGTCTATCCTCCCGAATATCGCCTCGGATTCACTTCTCCGCGCGTCCTACCTTCCAGAAAGTGGTCGCTTTTCTGTTCATGGAGTTGCTGCTACTCTTGTCTTCGATCTCCTGTTGAGTTTGTAGGTGTTCAGAATGGTTTGATCACTATCTAGCTGAATTCCTGGGACCAGACCAAATTTAGGTCTCCTACTCCTCTGCTGTCTTGCTCCTCCCCCCTCCCACTTTTTATAATCTGTTGTAATCCTTCAAGGCCCAGCTCAAATCTTACATCTTTTACAAGATCTTCTTCAGCCCCTCCAGACAGAATTAGCACTGTCCTCCTCATAACATTTATTTGTATGATTCTATTTGTATCATAATAATTGATATTTTTCTCCTGCTGCACTAGTATGTTACATCTCAAAGCTTCTCCCCACCACTTACCCACAGATAGAAGAGAGGCCCACAGTGGGCTACTTGCCTATTTGTGAGGCCTCCCTGTCAATCCTGATTGATTCCCAGTTTTCTGCAGTTTCTGAAGCTGGTCTATGTGTTTTCCTGTGGAAATGGATGGCTGATTAAAGAAAGAGAATGATAACTAAGCTCTTGTTACCTGACCAGAGGGATAAACTCTCTCTTCAGAAAGCGTGGACTCTGGAAACAGACTTCAGACTTTGAAAACTGGCTCTACCACATTAGTTTTGTGACACTGAGCTTGTTTCAGTGCCTTAGATTCCTTATCTTTAAAATGGGACTAATAAGAGTTCACTAATTTATAGAGCAGTTTTGAAGATAATGATGAGATAATCCTTGTGAAGCACTTAGAAGAACAGGGCCTGGCACAGATAAAGCGCTCAAATAATGGTATCTGTTACCATTATCATCCTTGTCATTATTATCATTACCATTTTCTCATTTTGTCAATAATAATTCAGCATATTCCAGAACCTAGAAATAGTTTCTCTTGGCATAGGGTCTAGTTCAGAGTCCCCATTGCTGCTATCATTCCATCCCCTATTTCCTTGCGTCAGGAAATGGTTCTTCCCCATGTGGAAGGTAGTGGCCTCTTTGAGACTGTGTATGTGTATCATCTTTATGAGATTGGACCTCCCTAAATGTATTGAGATGGTAACAATGCTGTTATGGCCTGAAGGCACAGCCAACCCCTGTGGTGTCTTCTAAAGTAGAGCAGGGATAAAATTTCCTAGGGTCTTTCTACTAGAAGAAAGTATTCAAATAGAAACATATAACTGAGATGTTGGGCCGAAAGCATGTGCGAGAAGAAATTCATGTCACTGTTCATTTCATTGTTCTGAGAGGGTAAATGTGCTTCAGGTTACTCCTAAATGCGAGAGGTTTACAGGTGGCCTCTGCCATAAGCATGTCCTGGAAGCACGTGATCTAGTTACGTGGCTCCTTTGTGCTTATGCCCCTACTATTATTTGTGAGCCTTTGGTAAATTTTTGTTTGAATGTTCTAGTCTTACGGCAATTGTGGGAGGGTTAATAAAAGCAGGGCTATATACCTACCTTGCTACAGAGTAGGGAAACTATAGAGGGAATCCTTTTGGCCCTGATCCCTATAATGGTGGCAGCACTGATTGGTGACAGGTTCTCAAGGAGAAGAAAGTTCTCTGGGGAAAAAAGTCTTCACAGCAAAACTTAGCCCTTCCTTCCCACATAAAAACTCTTGCCTCACTGCCCTCTTAGAGCATAATAGCATAAGTAATAACTAACAATTACAGAGTGTTTATTATGTCCCAGGCACTGAAATAAGTATACCATCTCATGTAACCCTCACTACAACCTCATGAAGTAGGTACTATTATTATTCCCATTTTATTGAGGAGAAAACTTGACGTATAGAGAGATTATGAATTTGCTCAAGGTCCTACAGTTGATAAGAAGCAGAACTGAGATTCAGACCTGGCTATCTGACTCCAAAACCTGCATTTCTTTTAACATTTTACTATGGAGAGTTTCAAACATAAACCAAAGTTAAAAAACAAAACAAAACAAAACAGTATAATGTACTCCCCATGTGCCTATCTCCCAGCTTCAACATTTACCACCCGTTATGTCCGTTCTTGTTTCATCTGTACCCCTACCCACATCCCCAACCAAGACACATGTATGTCATTTCATCCATAAATGTTTCAGTATACATCTCTAAAAGATAAGGACTTTAAAGCCAAATTACAATACCATAATCATACCTGAAAGAAAACAAAACAAACAGTAATTCCTTAAGATCACTATCTAGACAATATTTAAATTCTGTCATTTTTTTAAAAATCAGGATCCAACAAGATATATGTATTACAACTGCTCAACATGTTTCTCAAGTCTCATTTGGCCAAACAGAACCTCTTTTCTTAATCACTACACTCTGATCTAGGTTTTCTATTATGAAGAAAGGTGACAGTTTCCTTACAGCAGGAGTTCTCAATCAAGGATTAACAGCTTTAAGCGACTCTATGAATCTCTTAAATTTAGTTTTTAAAATTTTTCATGTATTTGTGTGGGTTAATTTGTCTAGGGAGAGTATCCTTGGCTCTCCTAAGAGTCTCAAAGCTTTAAGTAAAACTCAGAACAACTGAAAAGTAGGTCCTATTGTCACAGAAAATTGTGGACCACAAAAGCTAAGGGAAGAACATGGCTAGTTGGAGGTTTCTTTATGAGGATGGAGAATGAAGTTAAATTCTGTTAAGTTTATTAACTTAAAATTTGAGAGATTTTAACAAATTACTTTTGAGAGAAATAGAAATAGTTAAGGATTAACTGATGTCTCTTTAAAAAGAACAGAATTATAATTGGGGACTCTTAAGTCCCTTTTAAATTACATATCCCTTTGAATAAAGCATCTTGGTATATTATGGTTTTACTAAATTGTGGTGGTGAAAATCAAACTCCCATCCTGAACTGAATTCCCTATTTTATGGGATCTGTGACTCCACATGAATTGGGCTAGATAGAGACTGATTTTGTGAGATATCAGTGATTAGTTCCACAATAATAGCTCCATTGAAAAGGTGTAAAATTTTTCAATATTATGTGTACATGTATAAAAATGAAATGGTAATGAAGTTAGCTTTAATCTTCCCTCTTTGCATCACCTTTTCCTAGATGAAATCCAACATCAAACACCCAATGGTATTATCGCCAGCAGTATGGAACCCCCCAAGCTACCACAATACCCCAAACTGCCTATTCAGAGGAGTGGAGAAGCTGACACTGGGAGGAAGTCTCCAAGTAGCAGGCCTGTTTCAGATGGCAAGTTGGAGTCCTGTCCTGAAGTGGATGTGGGGAAGCTGGTGTCTAGGCTGCAGGATGGAGGGACCAAGGCCATACCAAAGGCCACCAATGGACCTGTGCCAGGCTCTGGGCCCACCAAAGCCCCCTCTTTCCACATAAAGAGACCAGCTCCTCGACCCCTGGCTCACCACAAGGAGGGTAAGTGCTTGGGAATCCAATTGGAATCAGAATTGAAACCAACTATTTTGCACCCTAAGATCTTTCTGAGGTTGGAGATATTTAAGTAGGGATCTGTTCCCAATTTACTACCACTAATATTGGAATGGTGGGTAAGAACATAAAAGCCATTCACAATAATCACTAGAGTGTAAACCATTTTAATGAGGGCGGGGATTTGGGGCCTGTTTTATTTACCTCTATATCCCAAGTGCTTAGAACAATGCTCGACTGTCCCAAGGTAAGCAGTCATTGTAGAATAAATTAATAATAATGATGTTTTTATCAATATTATTACTGCTGCTGTTGCCATTAAGTATCTGCTGTGTCCCTGGCACTGTACTAGGTACTGACAAATTATTTTCGATCCTCACAACCTTACTGTGAAGAATGTATTACTGTTTTTTTTTTTTCCTACTAGAAAACTGGGGATCCTAGAGCTAAGTGACTTGCCAAAGGTTCACAGTTACTAACTAGCAGAGCTGGGGTCTCAATCTTATCAAGTCTGGCAGGTAACAAAGCCTGTGTTATTTCCAATAAGGCAGAACTATCACTTTTCCTTTGTATAAGAAGCTTTGAAATTGGTGAACTGATGGTTTCTCATTCTCACTTTTCAGATTAGTCAAGATAGGGACAAAGGGACACAACTTCTGCAAAACTCTGGACTTTTTAAATTACAAATTCAAGATATGGCTGACTTTGGTATATTTAATTGGAGACTCATGTTTGGAGGTTGGGGCTAATCCAGAGGGTATCTGGAGGGCGGTACATAATTCTATGAAGATAATATGATATAATGGACAGAATATGGACTTTGATATCAGAAAGGTTCAGACCCAAATTGTGGCTCTTTTACTTTCTAGCTAGATGCCCTTCTAAAAATGTGCCTTGTTTTTTATCCTGTCCTGTTCCAGAAAGGAATTAAGGCTTCCACAATATAGAAAATACAGGAACTTAAAAATAGTAAGAATAATTTATTCAACAAGTATTTATTGAATACTTGTTGTGTGCCTGGCCCCATTCTAGGCATTAAGGACATAAGAATGAATAAGACATACAAGGTCCCTACTCTCTTGAGGCTTATATCAAGGCTTAGCGAACTATGGCCTTAACTGAAAAATATCAAAAGAAAAATAATATGTCATGACTCATGAAAATTATATGAAATTAAAATTTCTGTACCCATCAACAGAAACACACCACCTCATTTACACATTGTCTAAAGCTACTTTCACACTAAAACAGCAGAATTAAGTAGTAGCAACAGAGATCTTATGGCCTACAAGTCCTAAAATATTAGCTATCTGATACTTTACAGAAAATGCTTGCTGACTTCTGCCTTAGATTCTAGAGAGTACAGGTGAGAAAAAAATGAAGCCAAGAGAGGGAAAAAAGGTAGGATAGTAGGGATATGGAAAGAATGGAGTTAGTACACAAAATGTTTGCTATGAAGCCTTACACGCTTACTGGAACAGTGTCACAGATTTGGCTCCAAACTTTCTACAGAAAATGAAAAGAGAAAGAACTTAATAGTCATGTAAATCCATGCCCTTAAGGTAACAACAAGCAAGCTGTTCAAAAAAGCACAACTCATCCATTTTTGAAGCCAGAGAATATTTCTAAGAAACATTTTCTCTTAAGGACTGTTGCGTATAAAAACCTCAGTATCAGCTGATTGCATTGTCTCAGAGCACAATTCAGTGAAAGCTATTCTATGGGAGTCTGATAAGATTTCCACTAAGTAACTGACTCTGTGAATTCTTCGGCTTGACCCAGTGATGCATCTGTCTGTATGATTAATAGTTAAGTTATTTAAGATCTGCACACCTTGGTTTCTATATCTATGAATAGGAGAAACAGCTCATCCCACAGAATTATTGCTAAGGTTAAAAAAATAACAAAATATCTGCCATGTAATCAATATTCAAAATATGTTATTAATTCCCTTTCTCTGCCCTTCCCCTTCCTAAGATTTGCCTATTCAAGGGAATAGCCAATTAAGACCAGACTTCTATGTAGACACAGCTTCAATTTATAAGTCATGTGTTGACCTTCACATCAATCTGTTAGAGAGTTGGGTAACTCAAGTTATATTCATCACAGTGAAGTTTGTCTTGCCTGCTACCAAGTCTTGAGGTCAGCCAGATCCTATAAGTTTAGCATACACAGTAACTTAGCCCTCCCTAACCATCATCTACTGCAAAGTTAAATTCCAGAGGCATTCCCCCTTCCCCTTCCTCCACAGTCCTGCTCCAGACTTCTGGCAGCAACTAACAGTTTCAGTCAATGTAAGTACTGATCTTACTGTCCAGTATCAGCCAGCCTATCTAAGTTTGGGCCACATCATTGCCTGCTTTTGCTTTCTATCTTAAAACAGTCAGCAACAGGCTGGTGTGATGCAGCATTTTTCAAAGCCCCATGCCTCCAGCCTTAGCCACAGAAAACAGAACTGAGGTAGTGGTTCTGGCCTTGGTGGAAAATCAGCCAAACTTCTGCCTCTTTGCTGTTTTTTTTTTTCAAGTTTTTATTTAAATTCCAGTTAGTTAACATACAGTGTAACATTCATTTTAGGAGTAGCATTTAGTGATTCATCACTTAAATATAACACTCAGTGCTCATCACAAGTGCCCTCCGTAATATCCATCACCCATTTAGCCCATCCCCCCACATACCTGCCCTGCAGCAACCCTCAATTTGTCCTCTATAGTTAAGAGTCTGTTTTATGGTTTGCTTCTCTGTTTCCCCATATGTTCATCTGTTTTGTTTCTTAAATTCCACATAATGAGTGAAATCATATGGTACTTGTCTTTGACTGACTGACTTATTTCGGTTAGCATAATACACTCTAGCTCCATCCACATCATTGAAATGGCAGGATTTCATTTTTTTGATAGCTGAGTAATATTCCATTGTATATATATACCATGACTTCGTTATCCATTCATCAGTCAATGGACATATGGGCTCTTTCCATAATTTGGCTACTGTTTATAATGCTGCCATAACCATCAAAATCCTAGAGGAAAACACAGGCAGAAACCTCTTTGACATTAGCCGTAGCAACTTCTTGCTTACTGTGCCACTCTCATGTCTCCCATCTCCATCCCTTGTATCAATCCAACATTTGAGTGGACTTGATATTCTTTACATTTTTCCTTAGCAATTAAAAATAGCACACACAAGGTGCATGTTAAATTGCATTGTTCCATGGCAATCAACTTACAATAAAAATGATATTGTTTGCTGATATAATTTAGTCAAGGACTCTTTTCTTTTCCAGACATAGAACTAACTGGATGCTTTCTCTTTTTCTATTGTATTCTATTGTGATAGACCTATGAGATAGGTTTTTCCCCTCATTTCATGTTTATTTCCCCATTAAGGAAAAACTGAGGCTCAGAGAAGTGAAACAACTTCTCAGAGTCACCCACATTGTAAGATATGGAGACAGAGCTTGAACCTTGGCTTCTTTTGAGTATCACATTTTTATTTCTTAAACAGCTTTAGCTACCTTCTCCTTTCTATTTTCTAAGAAGCATTAGCTTTTAGGAGAGCAAAATTATACAAGCCAATGTCCTGTCCTCCTTTGACAGCACTGCTTCTAACCAGGCCTGGCTTTGGAGAGGGCTTTTGTGTAGTTTCTACAAAGGGACTTAGGACGTTCCTTTTGAGAGTAGGGTGGGGAAGAGATCTACTTACATGCATTTGTTCATTTATTCAGGCATAGTGCTATGCAGTGGGAGAGAAAAGGATGAAAGGCCATGCATGGTCCCTGCCCTCCAAAGGTTCGTGGTGAGGCTGGCATGTAAGCAACCAGTCCCAGTCCCATATGACCCATGTTCTGATGGGGGTGAGAATAAATTCCTGTTGGAGCATGGGGCAAGGAGCCCTTCACTCTGCGTTGGGTTCTGAGATAAAGGTGAAGGATATATCCACACTGGAAACCAATAATATATGTGTTTAGGAGCCCTTCTTAACTCTTTCCTCTGTCTTGACCAGAGAGAAAAGACTGCATTCTGATGGTGTGTTCTAGGGTTTGGAGAAAGAGTGCTTGTAAGGCCTTGCTCAGCTACAGGGCCATCAATTCTCCACTGGGTTAACTATTGCAGTGAGTAGCATTTGTGTCAGCTCTAGAAGCATTAGAAGCAGACCTGTCCTTGAAATAATTGGCTGTGCTGGCCGTTACCCACATTTGCTTGTTTGGATTCATTATGCTTTAGTAATCTACTGTGTTTGGTTTTCATTCTCTGCCTTTCCTGGAGCCTAACTCCCAAGTGATCCAAAAGAGTAATTAGTGGCTACAGGAGAAGAGAGGCTTTCAGATGAGCATGGCAGAATTTCATAGAAAGTAAGAGATGATTCTGGAAAACTGGGGGAATGTACAAGGAGAAAGAACCTCCCCTTATCGTGCTCTCAGATTTGGTGTAGATGGATATAAGAAAAGGTGGGAGAAAGTTGCTTAAGGTTGAAGACTGATGGCCATGAGGTACTAAGAAATCAACAAGTGCTAAGATTGGCTATAGTCATTTTACAGAGAATGGGGAGGGAGAGAAGAGGTTGGGATGGAGAGGGAGGTCAAATTTGTAGTAAAAGTCAGGTGTGGACCAAAGTTAAAAAGAAATTAAGAGGAAGTACAGTTTGGTAGAAAGATCATAGGCTCAGAAGGCTTAGTGAGGTCTCAGATGTGACAAGCTTCAGTCTCCCAGATAGGATTTTGAATCCTAGCTCTGCCTCAGAGCTGTGGGACCTTTGGCAAGCCACAACCTCTCTGAGTCTTAGTTTTCTTATTTGTAAAATGAAGATAATAATTATGCCCATAGGATTGTTACAACAATGGAATGAGGTATCCATTTGCTTGGCACATAATGAGTACTCAGTAAGTGGTAGCAATTGTTTTGCTTTTATAGGAAGCTAAGTACTAGCTACATAATCTTAGATAAACTTAACTTCTTTGAGCCAGTTTTATTAACTGTAAATGGGGACAATGCCTACATTGTAAGAACCATTTTTTTGTGGGTATAAAGTAAGACTAGGTATACAAAACATTTATACAATAGTACAATAGAAGTTCAAAAAATGATATTGCTACTGGATGGGCAACAACCTCTCAGGAAACTGGCAGCCAAAGAAGATGGTACATGTTTATTCTTTTGTATTTTGGAGCCTATGAGAAGCCTCAAGCCTCAAACATAGATGACATCTAAGAGCTCAGAGCTACTCTTTCCACCCTCAAACTTTTTCTGACCTTGCCAAACACTGAAAAAGAGGAGGACCATTGTTGAGGGGAAGGGACAAGGAAGGATTTTTAGCCATCCCGCAAGGTCCACCTCAAGTCCTATTCCTTCCATGAAGCTTCCTGACAGTTCTGCCCCAGGGAACTCTACCTTACCTCATTTCTTCTGACATTCAAGTTTGACCGTTTAATGTGGATGCTGAGTTAGAGTATTCACAATTGTTTCCTAAATGTATGACTTCATTGTCCAATTCTGTTTTAAGCCCCTGGAGGGCAAGGTCTATGTCATACCATTTGTAAGAGCATAAGGCTGGGCACAAAAGCCCTCAAGAAACACAGCATATTGAAAACCTTTCAATTTAGGTTCCAGAATAGCCCTGAAATTTGACCATATCATGTTTCTGTATGTGTCAAAGATGTCGCAACTGGGAACTTAAAAAAGAAAATCTCTTTATGTTGTCTTCTAATGGGCTGAACTACATTTTTCTTTACTCAGTAAATATTTATTGAATACTAGTTATGTGCAAAGCAATTTACTTGGGCTTTTGCTGACTACAGAGATGAATCCCACCTGGATCTTGCTATCATGTTGCTTCCATTCTAATAGGGGACATAGAGCCACCAAAACAAAGAGCCCTGATTCAAAGTACAAGATGATTAGTGCCTTAGGAGTCAGAGAAAAGAATTTGGAGCATCTTAGGCTTGGAGTACTTAAGCTGAATCTTGATAGATGATGTAAATTTAGGCGTGTGGGAATAGGGTAAAGGGAATCCAGGGAAAATATGATCAATTATGAAACATGTATATGGAACAACAAATAATACTATTTGTGTGGACTGTAGCATATGTGAAGAGAAATGGTGGAAAGCGAGGTCAGAAAGATCAGTTGAAGCCAAGTGGAAGAGGATAGTGACTTCCAGGTTAAAAATGATTGAGTTTATTCTGAAGGCAACACTGAACTATGGAGTCTAAATCTAAATCTATGTATCAAGAGATTTTTTTTCAAGCTGATTAAGTACATGATCAGAACTGGCTTCTAAAATACTCCAAAAGCAGCATTTAAAAGTCAGCAGGGAGAGATATAGGTCTATAGACTTATATCATGAACCCATTGATCTATAAAACAGTCCAAGTCCACGTTGCACAGCTATTGAAGTGATCTTGTCAAGGTTACACAGCAAGTTAGTTTTAGTATTAAGACTGGAATCTAGGTCTCTTGACTCCCAGTTATATTACTTTTCCATCTCTGCCTCCTCAGTTTGATATTGTGGTTTTACTGTGGCAAATTAGAGATAAGAGAGAACATCACTGGGGTGTTTCAACCAAGAAATCCCTTTGCTGTGACTTCAAAGTTTGACTTGTAATGAATCATCAATAAAGAGCCTCATGTTTGTTTTCCAAGGCCTTGGGTTGATGTCCATTTGGATTTGGCTGTAAGTTGGAAAAAAATGGGATTCATATTTTAGGAGGCATCATCTAGTTCTCTTACCAAGAAAAGCAATCGCCCTAAGGCGGACCCAGGTTTGGGTAGAAGTATTTTCTGGCTTTGACCATAGCATACTCTTCCTGTCCAACACCCCCTCCACCATGCAGTTGAAATGGAACAGCATTATCAGCTTTGGTCATTTTGATCTGCAGTGACCAAGTTAGCGTCATGTGGCCTAGTGGTTCCTAACTCTGGCTACACATAGCATCACCTGGGGAACTTTTTTGTTTTTGTTTTTGTTTTTGTTTTAAGATTTATTTATTTATTTTAGAGAAAGAGTGCAGGGGAGGAGGGGCAGAGGGAGAGAGAAACTCAAGCAGAGTACACACCCAGAGCAGAGTCCGACGCAGGGCTTGATCTCACAACCCAGAGATCACAACCTGAGCTGAAACCAAGAGTTGGATGCTCAACCAACTGCACCACCCAGGCGTCCCACCTGGGGAGCTTTTAAACATACCCATACCCAAGTCCTACCCTAATCAATTAAACTAGGATCTCTGGGGACTGGGTCCAGATACTATATGATTTTAATGTTCCCAGTGTATAGCCAAGGTTGAAAACCACTGGCACTTGGGACTACATGGACTTCAGAAATCAGATGTATCTGAATCTATTGCCAATTGCCTATGAGGTTACTTCTTATCTCTGTGTCTCTGTTTTCACAACTGTAGAATAGGAATAATACTTTCTAGCTTGGAAGGTTATAACCCATGTTAAATGAGAATATATGCATAAAATCCTGAGTATAGTATCCCAACATCTAGAATAGAGCAGGTGTTCAATAAAAGCCAAAATTTTTACCAGCTATTTTATTACCATTACTATTATTTTTACCATTTATAATTTTTATATGACTAATAATATAACAAAACAGCAGGCACTAGGAAAAACAGTGGATGCAGAAACAAGAGATAGGAGTTTCAACCCTCACTCTATCACTTAACCTAACTACATGACTTGAATTAGTCTTTCTGAACCTCAGTTTTGTTCTCTATGAAATGAAGAAGATAAGACCCATCACTGTTTCTCTCACAAGATTATTGTCAACATAAAATAGTTATCTGGAAGAGTGCTTTGAATGGTATAAAGTATGTTAGAAAAATCAGATTATTATTATAATTTTGGTCATTTCTTAGCTGCAATTCTGTGTACCCAGCCTGGTGCTAAGGGGAATGTCATGTTCAGAAATACAAGATACAGTCTAGATGGGGAGACAGAATTTGTATGTGTATACACAGATAATTTCTCCATTAGAATATCAATCACACTGTATTATCATTATCTCTTTTCATATCTGTGTCCCTCACCAGAAGGGCTGGCTGGCTGGAGGAATTAAAAAAACCCACAAGGCAATATATGAGTACTTCATGCGTGTTTATATGGATGGAAATCACCTGTGTCACCAGAACTGTTCAGAGGGGTGAAATCTGAGCTGTTTTGAGGGTTGGTTACAGTACAGATAAGACATGAGAACTGGGGCATATATCAGGCAGGAAGCAAAACAGAGTCTAACACTTACTTACTCCTACTATATGCTAGGCACTCTCAATAGGCTCATTTAGTCCTTACAATCACCTGGTGGGGAGAGGTTATTATACCCACTTCCTGGATGAAGACATTGATGATCAAAAAGGGGAAATAACTGCCCGGAGTCCAATAGCTTGGAAGTAGCAGAACAAGGCCTCAAAATCAGGACTACCCAACTCCAAACTTTCAGTACTTTCCACTATACCATACCAGCTCACCTAGAAGTAAGAATCAAGGGCTGCCAGGGTGCCTGGGTGTCTCAGTCGGTAAGCATCTGCCTTTGACTCAGGTCATGATCCCAGGGTCCTGGGATCAAATCCCACATCGGGCTCCCTGCTCAGCAGGGAGTCTGCTTCTCCCTCTGCCTCTGCCCTCTCCCCTACTCGTGCTCTTTCTCTCAAATAAATAAATAAAATCTTAAAAAAAAATCAAGGGCTTGCTTTGATAGGGCAATTAGGAGACCAGTTTGACTAGAGTAGAGCTGGAAGATAAAGTCCAGATTTGCTGCCTGGGATTATAATTTGGGAGCAGCTCATAGAGGGCCTTGAATTTATAGTAAAGAATTTGAACTTTATCCTATACACTTTTTTTTTTAGAGTATGAAATCCTTTTTTAAAAATTTTTTAAATTTTATTATGTTAGTCACCATACAATACATCATTAGTTTTTGATGTGGTGATCCACAATATCCCATATATTTTATAGCTACTGTATGATCTTTAAGAAGAAAAACGATGTTAAAATACTTAGGGTAAACCTTATAACAGTATAGATTAAAGTTAATATTTTTTATATTTACTTTAAAATTTTATAGAAGAAAAATTGAGAATATAAAGGTATACTAAACAAAAAATCAAGAAATATCAAAATCACCAACAATATTTTTCCCTCTATTTTTTAAATTTTTTTTAATATTCCAGTTAGTTAACATACAGTATAATATTTGTTTCAGGTGAACAATTTAGTGATTCAACACTTACATATGACACCCTGTGCTCATCACAACAAGCGCACTCCAGGGGTACCTGGGTGGCTCACTTGCTAAGCGTCTGCCTTTGACTCAGGTCATGATCCCAGGGTCCTGGGATCAAGCCCCGCATCAGGCACCCTGCTCGGCAGGGAGCCTGCTTCTCCCTCTGCTCCTCCCCCAGCTTGTGCTCTCTGACTCTGTCAAATAAATAAATAAAATCTTAAAAAAAAAAACAAGAGCACTCCTTAATCCCCACCACCTATTTCCCACCCCCCCCACCTCCTCTCTGGTAACCATCAGTTCTCTATAGTTAAGAGTCTGTTTCTTGGTGTGCAACTCACATTTTTCCCCTATGATCATTTGTTTTGTTTCTTAAATTCCACATATTAGTGAAATCATGGTACTTGCCTTTCTCTGACAGACTTATTTTGCTTACCATAGTACTCTGTAGCTCCATTCACATCATTGAAAAGAGCAAGATTTAATTCTTTATTATGGATGAGTAATATTCCATTGTGTGTGTGTGTGTGTGTATATATAAAATATTGTATATATATGTATACATATATATTCCATTGTGTATATATACAATATAATACAATATATACAATATTCCATTGGGTGTGTGTGTGTATATATATGTATATATACACACATATATATATCACATCTTTTTTTTCCAAGTTTTTAAATTCCAGTTAATATACAGCATAATATTAGTTTCAGGTGTACAATTTAGTGATTCAGCACTTACATAGGACACCCTCTGCTCATCACAACAAGTGCACAACTTAATCCCCATCACCAATTTAACATATCCCCCCACCCACCTCTCCTCTGACAACCATCATTTGGTCTGTGTAAATTAAGAGTCTGTTTCCTGGTTTTCCTCTCTTTTCCCCCACTCATATTTATTTGTTTTGTTTCTTAAATTCCACATATGAGTGAAATTATATGGTATTTGTCTAGCTCTGACTGGCTTATTTCCCTTAGCATAATACTCTCTTATCTCCAAGTAGTTGCAAATGGTAAAATTTCATTCTTTTTAATGACTAATATGTCATTGTGTGTGTGTGTGTGTGTGTATACACACACAATGTCTTCTTCATCCATTCATCAGTCAGAAATGGGCTGTTTCCATATTTTGGCTATTGTAGATAATGCTGCTATAAACATCGGGGTGCAGGTATCCCTTTGAATTAGTATTTTTGTATTCTTCCAGTAAATACCTAGTGCTGCAATTGCTGGATCATAGTGAAGTTCTATTTTTACCTTTTTTTTTAAGATTTTATTTATTTATTTATTTGACAGAGAGAGAGAGAGCGAGAGCAGCAACACAAGCAAGGGGAGTGGGAGAGGGAGAAGCAGGCTTCCCACTGAGCAGGGAGCCCGATGTGGGGCTCGATCCCAGGACCCTGGGATCATGACCTGAGCCGAAGGCAGACTCTTAACGACTGAGCCACTCAGGCGCCCCTATTTATACCTTTTCA
>NC_138385.1:60554732-60574424 GCF_054177405.1 Leptonychotes weddellii
TGAAAAGGTATAAATAGGGGCGCCTGAGTGGCTCAGTCGTTAAGAGTCTGCCTTCGGCTCAGGTCATGATCCCAGGGTCCTGGGATCGAGCCCCACATCGGGCTCCCTGCTCAGTGGGAAGCCTGCTTCTCCCTCTCCCACTCCCCTTGCTTGTGTTGCTGCTCTCGCTCTCTCTCTCTCTGTCAAATAAATAAATAAAATCTTAATAAAAAAGGTAAAAATAGAACTTCACTATGATCCAGCAATTGCAGCACTAGGTATTTACTGAAAGAATACAAAAATACTAATTCAAAGGGACACCTGCACCCCGATGTTTATAGCAGCATTATCTACAATAGCCAAAATATGGAAACAGCCCATTTCTGACTGATGAATGGATGAAGAAGACATTGTGTGTGTATACACACACACACACACACACACACACACACACAATGACATATTAGTCATTAAAAAGAATGAAATTTTACCATTTGCAACTACTTGGAGATAGAGAGTATTATGCTAAGGGGAATATGTCAGTCAGAGCAAGACAAATGCCTTATAGTTTCACTCAAGTGGAATTTATGAAACAAAACAAATGAGCAAAGGGGAAAAAATGGAGAGAGAGACAAACCAAGAAACAGACTCTTAATTATAGAGAACAAACATGTTTACGGAAAGTGAAGGAGGTGGGGATGGGATAAATATGTGGTGGTGGGCATAGGGAGGGCACTTGTGATGAGCACCGGGTATTGTATGGAAGTGTCCAATTACTCTATTGTACACCTGAAACTATTATTACACTGTATGTTAGCTAACTGGAATTTAAATAAAACTTAAATAAAAAAAGAAATGTCCAGTAGGTAACTGCAACTTAGAATAGTAGTTGGGGTTGAACCCACAGAGATTTAAGGGTAGAACTGTTGAGTACAGCCACTGTGCAACTTCATGGGGCATTTACATTTACCACAATATGAATAGTGGCCCTTTGGTGGGTTCTCAATATTTGGTGGTGATTTAAACCATGAATGGGAATAAGATCACTCAGGAAGTAAGTATAAATAGACTTAGGAAAGAAGTGAAAAACAATGCTACAGAAATAGCCCTGGGACCAGCTATTTTCTGGGATATTATGGCAACACTATATAGGGCTTCATTCTTTAGGATTGTCTCTTCCCTCCAGCTATTCCCAGACAAGGCTAATTTAGTACTGATACAAGCACATCAAGAGGCTGGGGAAAGTTGGTTTGATCTTCAAGGCAAAGGATGATTCTTGTTTTGCATGACATTTGCCCTTCCTTCCACCTTGCCATTCTACCTATTAGAAATAATCACAGAATATAGTCTTCGGGCCAGTTTCTCTGGGCTTCACTAACCTCCCATAGTCTAACACTCAAAGGATTGTTCTGACACCTGAGAGATTTCTTTGTATCTCGGTTACTGGGCTTGCTAAATCTGCCAGAGAGGTAGCCCAACTTATAAGCATAGATCTAGATGTTCTGAAACATTTGGATGGAATCACTTCCCATTTTTCAAATGGACTTTTTGGCACTGGCCTGGAAGGGTCACCCATCCCCTTGCTTTGCCTTTTCAGTTCTGATTTCTAGAGGCTTAGTGAAATGTTTTTCCTCCTTTACCCACAGTTCTCAAGGCAGAGTTCCTGGAGATGAGAGTTGAGGCCTCCGGTATGTAGTCTCCACTCCTGATTACAGAACCTTGTAACACGTAAGCCTTCTTTATGGGATCTGAGCTTTTGAGGACTAAAATATCTTGTGGTTCCAGAGGATAGGAACACATTCCATGTCTCAGTTCATTAACCTGTAATTATGTGACCCTTAAACTTACTACCTTCCAATTCTGAGGTTCCCTGTGTTTTTAAGTCTCCTTCCTCTTTCCTTTCTTTCTCCCTCCAACCAAATTACAGTGTAGTTTTACAAGTTGCCTTTGGATAAAGTTCATTAGGAATCCTAGACTGTGACATGTGGCAAGTACATTTTGTTCTCTTAGCCTCAATTTCCCAATCTGTAAAATTAAAAGTTTGGAACCCTGTAACTCTGACATCCCTTGGGTCTATAAGAAAATCGGTAACCTCTCTTTTGGTATTATAGCAAGTACCATGAATCCACTTCAGTATCATATAGGGACTTCACACCTTCAGACCAAATCACTATTTAAGTCTTTTCCCCCGAACCTCTATCCTTAGTCTTGTATATTTGTTTAATGAAAAGTACTTTCACTTCCATTATTTCATTAGATCCATACCAGATGCCAGAATAAAGAGGATAATATATATTTTAACTTGCAAATAAAGGAACTGAGGTTCAGAGGGGATAAATTAACTTGCTAAGGTCGCAGGAGCTACAGAGATCATAGAATTTATTTTTCTCTACTTAGGAGTTCTAATTGTTTGGCTATCAGATTTCTGGCATGACATTAACCAATATACTTATAAATGAGATCTGGGTATCTGGAGAAGAGCTTTCCATTTGTTCCCCAGCCTCCCTTTACTTCCTATCACTGCCAGTCCTCAGGGGTCCATAGGCTGATAAGCTTTTCCTTATTATCCCTCATGGAAGTGAAATCCCAAAAAAGAAATTTGGAGTCAGTATAGGGCCATAAAGGCAGTGTCTATGTTGTAGGTGGGTAGTCTCAAAGGTATCAGGCTTCATCTTCTGTAGACTTCTGGGGGATTACAATTGAGATCAAATGCACAGTTTCCAGCCCTGATTATAGCACCATCTTAGGCCTGTTTCATGGGATCTAAGTTGTAAGGGCCTTTTCCTAGCCAGCCTCTGTTGCTCAGAAGATTAGCTACCAATTATGTATTTACCTACCTACCAAGATAGGCCTCACTTCTCAGTGGCTGTTAAGTACTTGACCAGTCCTAGCTAATTACCTACTCTCTTCTTTCCTTTTCAGGTTTTAAAATCCTTGGCCTCAGGGGACCCTTCACTGTTCTGGAAGGGTCTTCTTCAAACTCTTTTGTGCTGAAGAGAGCAGCTCCTTCCTGGCCCTGCACCTTCAGGCTCTAGGATGCTATAAAATAAGGGGCACATGTCTTAGACACAGGTTTATTTCTCTTATGTTTTCTGTCTTTGTTCCCTCAGAAGGTCTATGTTGAGCTCCTATATGATTGTGAATGGCTGAACTCCCTCAAGCCAGACTGCAGAAACCAAGCTATCTACTGACCTGAGTCGAAGAAAGGAGCTTAGTTTTCAACTCTTCTCTGAATTTCCTGTCTCCTCAAAAGACCATCAAACTCTGAAATACTTGGGACTAAAGACTGATCTCAGAGGTCTTACCCTGAAGTAAAAGCTACTTGAGTTGGGGCCACTGCTTGCCTTGGAAGTAGAAGAGTAGGAATGTTTGCCAAACATTGGTGAATCTTGATATGTCTCTTACTGAGGATAATGACCCTGGCGCCAGGTTGGAGCTCTGGCACTGCAGTATATTGCCAAGAACCTGTCTGTTCCTATTGGGCCAAACAGCATATGGGTGATATCAACCACAACTTCATGTGAACTCAGGACGGTGGCCTTTCTGTTTTTGCATAAAACCACTTAGGACACATCTGCAAAGAATATTTTGCATGTTGAAGCCTTAGGTCTGTTTGAATTATTTTTCCTCCTATTTTTTTCCTGACAGCTTAATTTCTAAACAATCAAGAAAGAAACAAAAACTGAAAACAGTTCTTTAAAAAAGGCAGACTGTATCTGTCCTGCAGAAGTTCCACTTTTGGGTCAAATACTGGGAAAAATTGTTAAGATGGATTGAGGTGAGGCAGCTGGCACTGTTGCTTCATGTTTGCCTTCTGCAGATAAGCTTTTATCTCCACCAAGAAGCAACTCCTAACCCAGTGTCCGTGGATTCAGAAACTCCATGAAGCTTCTGAAATGGTATGCAGAATTCCATGACAATGTACCTTTTCTGGGGAGATGGTCCATAACATTCTACTGAATTTCAGATGGGCCTGTGACCCAATAAGGGTTAAGAACCATAGCACTTGAGATAAAAGACTCTTTACAACCCATAAAGTATTTGATTGGAAGGCCTTCCAAAATTATTTCGTCTAATTACCTAGTTTACTATTGGAGAAACTGAGGCAGAGCAAGTTATCAGCCATGCCTAAACAAGTACCCAGGTCCCTGGGCTCCTGTACAAGTTTCTTTCCATTATACGACACTTGTCTAACAAGGGGCCTTATGATTGGTGGCGTTAGTGGTCATCATTTTGAGTGTTGGGCTTTTACCCTCTTTCTTGAGCCTCCCATATTTGTTAGCAAGTGGAAAACTTTCAGACACAAGCTCCTGGTGTTCCATTTGCCATTTCAGTCATTAGAAAGGAACTAAAACACAACCTGTGTAGTGACTCAGAAATCTGAATAGACATTTCTGATGCTTGTTTATTGATGGGAAGCTGCTGGAGAAAGTGTCACTGTTTGTGTTCCCATGCTCTCAGGCCATAACCTGTCTTTAGGGTCTGTGTAATTATAATATGGCCAAGTGTGAGAAAAAGGGCTTTTCTACTTGAACCTTCTAGCAATACCTTCACTATGGAACTGAGAGAGAAGCATAGACATGGGTGGAGGGAGGAGAAGAAGAGAAGAAAGGAGAGGGAGATGGAGGAAGGGGAAGAGAGAGAGAGAATACACACATGCCCAAACCAACTCTGAGATGCCTTTGAAACAATGTTACTGAAAGATGATAGCCACTTTCAAGACTGAACTCAACATGATCCATTCGTGAATTAGTAACATGTAGGCCTTTGTGGAAGTAATCGAGCAGAAACGATGCTATTCCCAATAAAGACATGCCCAGGTGGCCACGTAAAACTCTCTCAGCTCTACCCAGTCGCAAAGGCCAAGTTAACAAGAACGAGGAACAAGTGAGCCAAGTGATCACCATTCTACCTGAGGCTCACCCCCAAAGGAAGTTGCTGTGAGACTCCTGGCCTCACCCAGGAAGTACTTGTTGAGCCCCATTCTCAGAGCTGTGGCCTCTCTGCTTGCCTTGCCCCATTAGATAACTAACTAAAGCAAGTAGGTATGTAGATTTTGGCCACAGAAGCAGTGGCCAGTGGGACTTCAGTACATTTGAAGATGGTAGGGCCATCATTTCACTCTTGTTTTCTTGGGGTGGGGGAATACCAAAATCACCACTACAAATACTGAAAGATTATTGAGAACCAGAGAAAGCCACTGCAGTCCCAGTTGAATAGATGTCCCAGAAATGTGACCATGAGATTACTGTGTGTTTTCTGGGACATAGATCAAGAGCCTGGCCTAGAAAGTTGGGACTACCAGGCTGGCTGGAGACCGGGAAGCAGTAGCTGGATAGCTCTGCCCCTGCCCTAGGCTATACCTGAAGAAGGCCCAAAAATGAACCTCAGTGCCTCTCCCTTTTATGCTCTAATTTAAAGAGCAAAAGCTTCTGTGGTGAGGCTCACTGTCATGGAATGAAACTGGCTTGGCCCAGGCTTGATGGATGAATAGTCATTCAGAAGAGGCTATGGGAATGGGGTGATAATTGAAGAGTGGCAACTATAGGAAATTATCTGCATACCTTGGCCAGCAGGTTAGAGAAACTGGCAATGGATGAACCATAAACCCTGAACTGACAGTGATAACATTTATTAAGCACCTACTAAGTTCTAAGTGCTTCATATACATAATCTCCTTTGTCCTTAAAACAATGATGCAAGTAGATGCTAGTCCCTCATTTTACAGAAAAAAGAATTGTGGCCCAGAAGGCTAAAGTAACTGGCTCAAGGTCTCACAGAAAGTAAATAACAGGACTGTGACTCGAATCCAGGCCTCTCCGACTCTGTACCCCATGCTGTTTTTCTCTTTACCACACAGAGGCTACATTACTGGAACTGGATGACTGACTTTCTCTGCCTAATAAAATATTAAAAAGCAAGCATTTGAAGGGAAGTAGGGCAGGTCTAGTTTACAGGGGAACAAAAACTGGACTGGAAGAGATTTCTGAGTTGGGCTTTCTCCTAACCTTCCATATACCCATTTGGTAATGTTTTAAAAAGATCATTCAATTTTACCTTGTGAAATGAATTTATTTTTTAGTTCATAGTTACTAAGTCTTTGGCTTAGCTGTTTTTCAAAGAAAAAAGGGTCCTTGTATATGTCTATGTACTTTACCATGGTTGTAGCATGTTTATTTTCAGTCCAAGAGACTGAAGACATCCACACATACAGTTTGAGAAGGACAAAACGTATTGGTGCCTCTCTGGTACTTAATGCCTTGGGGTCAAATCCTTACAAGGTTTTCTGTGGTGATAACAAAAGTTAAGAGATAATTTAGAATAAGAAATATCATTGAAGTTTTTGCTTTAAAAAAGGTGGGGAGGTTGTCCAGCCACAGGGTGGGGGTGTGAAACTCAGCACCCGACTTCAGTAATAAAACAGCATCATATAGAAATACTCTAGTATTTCTAAAATAATTGTTTTAGGATACTTCCCTTATTTAGAAGTTCCTTGATTATGTAATAACTAGAATAAAGTAGTAGAGGAAGATGTGTCTCTGTGACCAGAAAAAAATCGCTTTCAAAAGAATGTAGATCAATGATACTAGTTTTAACATAGCTGCAAGCAAATAGCCTTGACACACTACAAGCCCAAAAAGCTTTAGGAGCACTTAAAAATTGCAGAGAGAAGCAACATACCTTGAAGAGATGTTTTTGATGACGAAAAGTCTTTATTTTCACAGGGAAAAGAAGCACTTGATACCAAGGGCATTAATAGATGCTAGAAAGACTGCCTATGGGAAATATATATGTGACATCAGACAAAAGAAAGAGATCCTGGGGCCCATTCATGTGACTTTCAATAAAATATGCAGACTGTCCAGTATTGATGGCGTCCATCTGCAGTTTTTTTTTAATTTTATGTAAATTCAAGTTAACATGTAGTGTATTAGAAGTTTCAGAGGTAGAATTTAGTGATTTATCAGTTGCATATATCTAGTGGCAGTTTTTTCATGGAAACAATCTTTGAGCATATTAGACATGATGATGCAGCCACCATGCACTGCTCATGTCATCTTTTGCAATTCTAAGGAAACCCAGGCTTTGGTTTTTATAACCAGGATTCCTTTTATAACCTTTTATAACCAGGATTCTCAATCTACAGTCTACTTTGCACCAAACCCTTGTCATTCCCTCAGGCCTCACAACATCACTGCATGATGGGTAATAGCCCCATTTTACAGATAAGGAAAGTTGAGGTTCAGGGAGATGAGAAATGACTGCTCAAGATCACACAGCTAAGGATTGATAAAAATTCAGGACTGGAAGCTACAGAGGCCTTACTGTTTCTAATACATCACACTACCCCCCTTAGTAGTAAAGGAATCCTGGTGGTAAATAGAGAAGATGTTTAGAAATGAGACTGATGGAAACAACATCTATAAGTCTTGCTACTCCAAATGTGGTCCATCATCCCCCTCAGCATCATCATTACCTGGGAGCTTGTTAGAAGCAGATTCTTGAGGAGCACGATAGACATTTGTAATCAAAACCTTTATTTTAATAAGAGCTCTATATTTCTATGCACATTAAAGTTTGAGAAGCACTGATATAAGGCATTTGAAACAGAAAAGCAGGTTGAGGAAGGAGAACTTTGGGTGAGCCAAAGACCAAAAATGGTGGATAAGGCTAATCTGGTTATGTTGGGAGTGTTTAGAAAGATTGTGTCCATAGCTGATGACTACTTAGAGTGCTTTGTACATGGCCTCATACTTAGATGACATGTAAATGAAGTTTCTCCACTTCAAAGAATAGTGAAACCAGCCTAGGGAAAAAGACTGAAAAATCACTTGATTTTCCAGTCTCTGACCACTAAAGGCAGTGGAAAGGCAACATGCAGCAGTGGAAGGAACTCCTTTCAGAAGCCCTGGGGGTTCCAGATTTGCCTCTGTCACTGATTCTCTTTAATGCTCAGCAAGTACCTCCCTCTCTGTAGGTCTCAAATTGTCCTTATTATTTTTTTTTAATTCAATTAGCCAACATATAGTACCTCATTAGTTTTTGATGTAGAGTTCAATGAATCATTAGTTGCATATAACACCCAGTGCTCATCACATCATGTGCCCTCCTTAATGCCCATCACCCAGTTACCCCATCCCCCCACCCACCTCCCTATCTGCAACCCTCAGTTTGTTTCCCAGAGTCAAGAGTCTCTCATGGTTTGTCTCCCTCTCTGATTTCTTCCCATTCAGTTTTCCCTCCCTTCCCCTATGATCCTCTGCACTATTCCTTATATTCCACATGTGAGTGTCTTTAAACAGGATAGTCTTAAAGTGCCTTTTAAGTTTTGATGTTCTGTTTTTCTCAACTGTGGGTTTTGCTACAGATTACATTTAATTAAAACATGGACAAATCTATAGGCTTTTGTCTGGCCCTAGTTTAACATCCTCAGTTCACATAAGAAGGGGTATTCTGGGAGGAAATCTCACAGTCACAACAAAGCAACATTAATGGGAATTGCAAGGAACTGGGAGGGGCCTGACTCTAGTTAATCAGCTTGAAATGGGCTAGGAAAAATTTAAATTAGAAAACTTTGAAATTTGAGTGGCGCCTGGGTGGCTCAGTCGTTAAGCGTCTGCCTTCGGCTCAGGTCATGATCCCAGGGTCCTGGGATTAAGCCCCGCATCGGGCTCCCTGCTCGGCAGGAAGCCTGCTTCTCCCTCTCCCACTCCCCCCACTTGTGTTCTCTCTCTCGCTCTGTCTCTCTCTGTCAAATAAATAAATAAAATCTTTAAAAAAAAAAAACTTTGAAATTTGAGAATCAATTGCTTCAAACCACATACTTGGGATTCAAATCCTATATCCTAAATAGGGCTTACTTTGCATGATTTAATAAAGTAAACTGCTCTGACTTGAGCTTTTAGGGGATAGTTTATTGGGGGTAGGAGGGGCATATAAAAAGGAGAGAACTTCTACTTATCCCCCATCTGCCACTCATCTCTCCAAGTGATTCCGATGCCTATTAGGTGAAGACAACTGGCTATAATATAACCTCTTAAAATGGAAAAACAGATTCAGAGAGGAGAAGGGACTTGTCTAAGGCCACGTACCAGAGACAATGGCAGAAAACAGGTGATCAAAGTTCAACTCTCTTTGGGTGACTAGTTTATCCAAATCATATCTGCTTCCAACATCAGAGCACACACTGGGGAGGACTAATAAACATTCCATCTGTATTTTGTCCACATCACATGTTTACAGTCATTGTTTCAGTCAAGCCTCACACAACCATATCATCTAGGCAGAGCAGAGATCATTACCCTCATTTTACTGAGGCTCAGAGAGGTGACACAACATGACTAAGGACATGCAAGTAGAAAATAAACTTGGACCTAGGTTTTCTGATTTCATCTATACTGTGCTGCTTCTCTAGGAGAGGAGAAGCAGCCCTCCAAACCCTCAGCACTTCTGGGAAATATCAACTCTAAGATTTTTTTTCCTAAGATTTGAGAGAGAGAGAGAAAGAGCAGGAGGAGGGGCAGAGGGAGAGGGAAGCAGACGCCCTGTTGAGGAGGGAGCCCGATGTGGGGCTCGATCCCAGGATCCTGGGATCTTGACCCGAGCCGAAGGCAGATGCTTAATCAACTGAGCCATCCAGACACCCCACAGCTCTAAGCTTTTAATTGCTTCAATCCAATTGCTTCCAAACAGATGGACTTTTTTTTTCCCTGTTGGAAAATATCCTAACAGTTTTATAACTTGAAACTGCAGAGCCCTCTTAGATCCATCATTTTGTCCTCATAACAACCCAAAAGGTAGGCAAGATAAGACATTTTGCTCCATTTGACAGATGTATAAATTGAGGCTCAGAGCATTGTATTATTTCTCTGTTGCTGCTGTAACAAATGACTACAAATTGAGCAGCTTATAACAACATCCATTTATTCTCTCCCAGTTTCTGTAGGTCACAAGTTCAGCATAGTGTGGCTGGATTCTCTTCTTAGGGTCTCAATGAACTAAAATCAAGATATCAGCTGGGGTTGTGGTTGTCATTTGGGGCTCAGAATCTTCTTCCAAGCTGGTTATTGGCAGAATTCAGTTCCTTGTTGTTATGTGACTGAGGTCATCGTTTTTTTGACAAGTGCCCCTCTCCATATTCAAGCTAACAATGGCATGTCAAATCCTGCTTCCCCTTTTGCATCTCTCTGACTTCCTCTTTTGCCTCTGCTGTTAAGGACTTACTCTTTTATTGGAGTGATTTCATTGGGCCCACACAGATAATCCAGGATAGTCTCCCTATTTTAAAGTCAGTAGTAACCTTAATCACATTTCAGCATCTCTTTTGCCATATAATTACAGTTCTAATGATTAGGACATAAAATATTCTTGAGGGTCGGGGCACCTGGGTGGCTCAGTCGTTAGCTGTCTGCCTTCGGCTCAGGTCATGATCCCAGGATCCTGGGATCGAGCCCCGCATCGGGCTCCCTGCTCAGCGGGAAGCCTGCTTCTCCCTCTCCCACTCCCCCTGCTTGTGTTCCCTCTCTCTCTGTCAAATAAATAAATAAAATCTTTAAAAAAAAATATTCTTGAGGGTCATAATGTTGCTTAACATTGAAGCAGCTACCTACAGAAACCCTGCCTTTCACTGTAAAGACACATGGTTGTCAAGATCTTTATCCTGGGGAAGAAAATAATTACCATGTGCATCCCACTTACATGAGCAGTTGGAAACTCTGATGCTGTTCAACTTCTCCCATCTCTCAAATTCACTCAGAGACAGTTGGGCAACACACCAAAGAAAGTGGTAGCTGGAGTGCAAGGGGGGCTCTTTGGAAGCTGATGGTATTCCAAGATGGCACCTTGATGCTGGTGACCAATTCCGTAACTATGTCTCATTCTATCTAGGACAGGGAGAAGCAGCTTCCCCAAAGGCCCAAGGTAGGATAGGTATTCCCCATATAACTTGACCAGGGGTGCTAACACTTGTATAGCATATACTGTATGCCAAATATGTCTTTATGTGCTTTTGAATGGGTTTATTGAATTTGTCCTGATATTTCTATGAGGTGAGTAATGGTAATAACTCTGTTTCATAGATGAGAAAACTGAGGCACAGAATAGTTATGCCATTTGCCCAAGTTCTCAGAGCCAGGAAATGGTAAATTCCTCTATGGCTAATCCTCTGTGCCTTCCACCAGATTGAGAGAATTTTCCTAGAGGAGACACTGAGGCCAAATTGATTTAAAAGTCCCTGCACCTTTGATTCTCTAAGCTTGCCCTCAGGGTCCTGCAATTCTGGAAACCCAAGTGGGCACAACTGAACTTTCTGAAAGAGTATGTTGAATTTAGACTTTTAGTGGGTTTTACAGAGCCAACGGACTACACATTGAAGGTGCCCAATCTTTTCTCAGAGGCTGGAAGAAAAGGAGACTGTCAGTTCATGTGAATGGGGTCAAGATGGGTTGGCCCCAGGAATGCTCTCTCCAGAGTAGACTTTCCACTTGGTAGCCTCCACATGAGATAGGAGATCTCCCTGTTTTAGTGTGCTTTGAAGTTGTACTACTTTCTCTGTGTGTGAAGCCCATTTCCTGAAGGCCCAAGCCCTCAGAACGCCCAAAAAAGGTACCTAAAATTAAGCCTGCAAAAGAGGGCTGGAGAACAAAGCTAGGCAGTCGTCTTCTCTATGCTGGCCTTTTCCCAGCCCTTGGCAAGCTTGTGGGAACTGAGTTTATACAAGTATTGTCAGACCTGGATTTACTCCTCTGGCTTCTGCTTCCTCAGCTACTCGCATCTAGTCCCATGATGCTACCAACCTATTGTAGTTCCCAGAGCCATTAAGATATGAGGTAGGTAGGGTATGAACAACCTCAGTCGAAACTGTAGCTCACCTTTTCTCCACCCCTACTATCATCCTGCAGGACTCAGAATTCTGTCTCCCTTATGGAGCTAAGATCTACAAGGACTCAGTAAAGACTGATTTTCTCTGTTGCTCCCTGTGTCTTCTTTGCTAGCCATTGCAGATCAGACCCTGGCCTCTAATTCCTATGGAAGGAATTTAAAACACTCTTATCTATATTCATGTCTCAATCACCACCGGCAAGTTATTTCACCCTAATAACTGTGGTTGGCCCTTAATAAATTCTCAATTAATATTAACCAGTCATAGTCACAGAAGAAGTGGCGGTGACGGTGGTGGTAGCAGCAGCTGCTTCAGTTGCTATCCAGGAATAGAATCTTCCCTACACCCCTTCAGAGCTGGTGGATCATGCTCTGTCATTCAAGATCTTCCCAAATGTTATCTTCCACTTGATTCTTAGATTTTTCAATGCAGGGTAACCTGTTTGGTTGGAAACTATTATGTCCTTTGTCCTTGTAACTAGCCATCCTGACCCCTACTACCCTGTCTATGTTGTTCCCATAACTGGCTCAGTTCCCCCCATACTTGGTCTCGTACAGGAGTTTATGGCCAAAACAGTCCCAACTACTCTGTGCACTTGCCAACAGTCAGGTCTGGAGGATTCCTATGCCTTGAGGCCTGACAGGTACTTTTTCTTCCTATGACAAACTCCTGATGATGTGGCTAGGGTACCTCCACCTTTTTGAGCACCCCTTAGGATATTTTGGGGAACAGCTGTCTTTCCCACTCTCCCTCACTTTCTTTTACTCTTTTAATATAGTTACTCCTATATTTTTTAATCCTAATGTCATTATAATTGTGCTTATGGTTCTTCCTCAAATGCACTCAGTGAAAGGGTGGACAAATCCTACAGGGGAGATAGAAAGAAGCCCTATCCTGCTACTGGCTGATTTCATGCTTAATTGTAAATTAATCCTGGGTTGGCTGTCCAGGGTGTATTTATGTCCAGCAAAATATCACATTATTTTCCCTGTAATGAATAAGACATCACAAAATGTGTTAGGAAATGGTCTTTAAAGAAATTTGAAGAGCTCTGGGAAAGAAGCACAGCCAAGTAGCCAGGCCAATCCCGCTGTGACAAAGGGAGAAAGGGGCTCAGCCCTGACCACAAATATATAGGTTATGAGAATCAGATCTGGAGCCTTTGTACAATTTGTGCTTCTAGCATTCTGGTCATTGGGAGTTGAAACAAGGCCCACAATGGAGTTGGGGGTCCCCTGAGACTAAGGGAAGGAAATAAACATTGTGGAGTATCTATCATGAGCCAAGCATGAGGTGGGAGGGGCCTGAATCCTTGGGTCTTTCCAGGAGATCTAGCATAAGAGTTAGGGTGGTAACTGGGTGAAAAAAAAAAAACAAAAAACCAGTACTACCACCTGGAAGGCACATTACATACACTGTATGTACATTGTCTCATTTGAGCCTCTCCAATACCTCATTTTAGTCCCATTTTACAGATAAAGAGACTGAGATCCAGAAATATCATTACTTGCTCAAAGTCACATAGAGATTAAATGGTAGAAGCCAAGATAGGAATGGAGACCTGTGGGAGTCCTCAGCCTATAAAAAGATGGCATATTTTCATTACTGAAAACTTTTTTAACACTGAGGGCCCCCAAACTCAGTTGAACTGCCATCTCTAAAAGAAACTTTTCATTATGGTGCTGCAAGAGGTGGGGCAAGGGGGAAGTAATAAGTATACAGCCAGTGCCTGAAGCAAGTTGGGGATAGGGAAGTACAGGACTACTTCTAGTTCATTGTTTATTTCTTAAAGATGTTATTTATTTGAGAGAGAGAAAGAGAGACAGAGCATGAGTGGGGGAGAGGGGCAGAGAGAGAGGGAGATAGAGAATCCTTGAGCAGATTCCTCACTGAGCAAGGAGCCTGAGGCAGGGCTGCATCCTAGGACCCCGGGATCATGACCTGAGCCAAAGGCAGACACCAGTGGACTGAGCCACCCAGGTGCCCCAGGACTGCCTCTGCTTTATATGGAGGCTTTGTGTGAATTAGAAAACACCCATTGCTCAAGACACATTATAGCCATCTGCCAGAAAGATTTAATAAGCAGACAAATCTCTGATTGAAAGGTGAGATGTGGCCATCACAACCACATTCTGTGGCCCTGGAAAGGTGCCCAGAAGTGCAAAGGAGGTGAAACAATCATGAAACAACTGAGGCATTAATGAGCATGCCTCAGATCTATCTAAGGACTAGAAGATTATTCTACATATCAAGGCCTACATGGTTCTAAGGGAAAAGGAATTGTGGAAGCTAAGTTAAAGAGAAAGAAGGGCTTTGAACTTACAGTATTAACTTATATTTTTGAAGATCTTAAAGCTTTACACTGCTGACTGGTAGTTAAGGGAAAAAATTAAGCAATGGAAGGGGTAAAGGCCCTCTGCTAGGGCCTACATTTCTCATTTATTTCTTATAATAGCTCTGGGAGAGATAGTGCACTAATTTGAGATATGTAGAAACTGAAACTCTACAAGTTTTTTTTTTTCCAAGTCTTTTTTTTTAACTCCAATATAGTTAACATACAGTGTGATATTAGTTTCAGGTGTATGACATAGTGATTCAACAATTCCATACATCACCCAGTACTCATTACAACAACAAGTATACTCCTTACCATCTGCCCCCAACCTCCCCTCTGGTAATCATTAGTTTGTGCTCTATAGTTAAGTGTTCTTTCTTGGTTTCTCTCTGTCTCTCCCTTACTTTTTGCTTTTGCTCATTTATTTTGTTTCTTAAATTCCACATATGAGTGAAATCATGGCATTTGTTTTCTTTGATGTATTTCACTTAGCACAATACTCTCTACTTCCATCCACGTCATTGCAAATGGTAAGATTTCATTTCTTTTTCTGGCTGAATAATATTCCATTGTGTATATATACCATTTCTTCTTTTTTATTTAAAATCAATTATTTAACATATAGTGTATTATTAGTTTCAGAGGTAGAGTTTAGTGACTCATCAGTTGCGCATAACACCCAGTGCTCATTACATGAAGTGCCCTCCTTAATGCCCATAACCCAGTTACCCCATCCCCCACCCACTTCCCCTCCAGCAACCCTCCCTTTGTTTCCTATAGTTAAGAGTCTCTTATGCTTTTTCTCCCTCTCTGATTTTGTCTTCTTTTATTTTTCCTTCCCTTTCCGTATGTTCATCTATTTTGTTTCTTAAATTCCACATATAAATGAAATCATTTGAGATTTGTCTTTCTCTGATGGACTTATTTTACTTAGCATAATGTCCTCTAGTTCCATCCATGTCGTTGCAAATGGCAAGATTTCATTCTTCTTGATGGCTGAGTAATATTCCATTATGTATATATATACCACCTCTTCTTTATCAATTCATCTGTCAATGGACATCTGGGATCTTTCCATATTTTGGCTATTGCGGACATTGGTGCTATATACATTGGGGTACATGTGCACCTTTGAATCACTATGTATCCTTTGGATAAATACTTAGTAGAGCATTTGCTGGGTCATAGGGTATTTCTATTTTTAACTATTTGAGAAACTTGCATAATGTTTTCCAGAGTGGATGTACCAGTTTGCATTCCCACCAATAGTGTAAGATGGTTCGCCTTTCCCACATCCTCACCAACATCTGTTGTTTCCTGAGTTGTTAATTTTAGCCATTCTGACTGCTGTGAGGTGGTATCATTGTGGTTTTGATTTGTATTTTCCTGATGTTGAGTGATGTGGAGCATTTTTTCACGTGTCTGTTGGCCATTCGTATGTCTTCTTTGGAGAAATATCTGTTCATGTCTTCTACCCATTGCTTGACTGGATTTTTTGTGTTTTGGGGGTTGAGTTTAATAAATTCTTTATAGATCTTGGATACTAGCCCTTTCTCTCAGAAGACATTTGCAAATATCTTCTCCCATTCTGTAGGTTTTTATTTAGTTTTGTCAACTGTTTCCTTTGTTGTGCAAAAGCTTTTTATCTTGATGAAATCCCAAAAGTTTATTTTTGTTTTTGTTTCCCTTGCCTTTGAAGACATGTCTAGCAAGAAGTTCCTGCAGCCAAGGTCAAAGAGGTTGCTGCTTGTGTTCTCATCTAGGATTTTGATGGATTCCTGTCTCACATTTAGGTCTTTCATCCATTTTGAGTTTATTTTCATGTAAGGTGTAAGAAAGTGGTCTAGTTTCATTCTTCTGCATGTGACTGTCCCATTTTCCCAACACCATTTGCTAAAGTGACATTTTTTCCATTGGATATTCTTTCCTGCGTTGTCAAAGATTAGTTGACCATAGAGTTAGGATCCATTTCTGGGCTCTCTATTCTGTTCCATTGATCTATGTGTCTGTTTTTATGCCAGTACCATACTATCTTGATGATTACAGCTTTGTAATAGAGCTTGAAGTCCAGAATTCTGATGCCACCAGCTTTGGTTTTCTTTTTCAACATTCCTTTGGCTATTTGGGGTCTTTTCTGATTCCATACAGATTTTAGGATTATTTATTCCAGCTCTGTGAAAATGTCAATCATATTTTAATAGGGATTGTGTTGAATGTGTAGATTCCTTTGGGTAGCATAGACATTTTAACTGTATTTGTTCTTCCAATCCATGAGCATGGAACGTTTTTCCATTTCTTTGCATCTTCCTGAATTTCTGTCATAAGTGTTCTATAGTTTTCAGAGTACAGATCCTTTACCTCTTTGGTTAGGTTTATTCCTAGGTATCTTATGGTTTTTGGTGCAATTATAAATGGGATCGATTCCTCGATTTCTCTTTCTTATGCCTCATTGCTAGTGTATAGAAATGCAGCTGAATTATGTGGATTGATTTCATATCCTGCCACTTTGCTGAATTCCTGTATGAGTTCTAGCAATTTGGGGGTGGACTCATGAATTTTCAACATAGAGTGTCATGTCCTCTGTGAAGAGTGAAAGTTTGACTTCTTTTTTATTTTATTATTTTATTTTATTTTATGTAATTGTATTTTATTTTATTTATTTAGTTGACAGAGAGAAAGATAGCGAGAGCAGGAACAGAAGCAGGGGGAGTGGGAGAGGGAGAAGCAGGCTTCCCACCGAGCAGGGAGCCCAATGTGGGACTCGATCCCAGGACTCTGGGATCATTACCTCAGCCGAAGGCAGATGCTTAACGACTGAGCCACCCAGGCACCAGAAAGTTTGACTTCTTTTTTGCTGATTTATATGCCTTTTATTTTTGTTGTCTGACTGCTGAGGCTGGGACTTCCAGTACTGTGTTGAACAGCAGTGGTGAGAGTGGACATTCCTGCTATGTTCCTGACCTAAGGGGAAAAGCTCTCAGTTTTTCCTCAATGAAGATGGTGTTCACTGTGGGTTTTTCCTATATGGCTTTTATGATATTAAGCTATGTTCCCTCTATCACTACACTGCAGAGAGTTTTAATTGAGAAAGGATGCTGTAGGGGACACCTGGGGGGCTCAGTCGGGTAAGCATCTGCCTTCAGCTCAGGTCATGGTCCCAGGGTCCAGGGATCAAGTCCCGTGTCAGGCTCCCTGCTCAGCGGAGAGTCTGTTTCTACCTCTCTCTCTCTCTGCCCCTCCCCCATTCATGCTTTTTTTCCTCTCTCTCTCTGTCTCTCTCAAATAAATAAGTAAAATCTTAAAAAAAGAAAGGATGCTGTATTTTCTCAAATGCTTTTTCTGTGTCTATTGAGAGGATCATATGGTTCTTGTCCTTTCTTTTATTCATGTGGTGTATCACATTGATTGATTTACAGATGTTGAACCACCCTTGCAGCCCAGGAATAAATCCCACTTGATCATGGTGAACAATCAGTTTAATATACTGTTGGATCCTATTAGCTAGTATCTTGGTAAGAATTTTTGCATCCATGTTCATCAGGGATATTTGTCTGTAATTCTTTTCTGTGGGGGGTTTTTCTGGTTTTGGGATCAAGCTAATGCTGGCCTCATAGAATGAGTTTGGAATTTTCCTTCCATTTCTATTTTTTGAAACAGCCTCAGAAGAATAGGTATTGAGTCTTCTTTAAATGTTTGGTAGAATTCAGCTGGGAGACCATCTGGCCCTGGACTCTTGTTTGTTGGGAGATTTTTGATCAGTGCTTCAATTTCCTTGCTGGTTATGGGTCTGTTTAGGTTTTCTATTTCTTCCTGGTTCAGTTTTGGTAGTTTATATGTTTCTAGGAATGCATCGGTTTCTTCAAGATTGCCTAATTAGTTGGTGTATAATTACTCATAATATGCTCTTATAATTGTATTTCTTCAGTGTTGGTTGTGATCTCTCCTCTTTCATTTATGATCCTATTTATTTGGTTCCTTTCCCTGTTCTTTTTGATAAGTCTGGCTAGGGGTTTATCAATCTTATTCTTTCAAAGAACCAACTTCTAGTTTCACTGATCTACTCTACTGTTCTTTTGATTTCTATGTCATTGATTTCTGCTCTAATCTTTATTATTTCCCTTCTCCTGCTATATTTAGGCTTTATTTGCTGTTCTTTTTCCAGCTCTTTTAGGTATAAGGTTAGGTTGTGTATTGGAGACTTTTCTTGCTTCTTGAGGAAGTCCTATACTGCTATATACTTCCCTCTTAGGACTGCCTTTCCTGCATCCCAAAGGTTCTGAATTGTCATGTTTTCATTTTCATTTGTTTCCATGTGTTTTTTTTTTTTAATTCTTCTGTAATTTCCTGGTTGACCCATTAATCTTCAGTAGGATGCTCTTTAACTCCCATGTATTGTGTTCCTTCCAAATTTTCTCCTGTGACTGAGTTCGGTTTTTTTAATTCTTTTTTTATGTTATGTTAATCACCATACATTACATCGTTAGTTTTTGATGTAGTGTTCCATGATTCATTGTTTGCGTATAACACCCAGTGCTCCATGCAGAACATGCCCTATTTAATACCCATCACCAGGCTAACCCATCCTCCCACCATTCTCCCCTCTAGAACCCTCAGTTTGTTTTTCAGAGTCCATCGTCTTTCATGGTTCATCTCCGCCTCCGATTCCCCCCCCTTCATTCTTCCCCTCCTGCTATCTTTTTTTTTTAAACATATAATGTATTATTTGTTTCAGAGGTACAGATCTGTGATTCAATGGTCTTGCACAATTCACAGCGCTCACCATAGCACATACTCTCCCCAATGTCTATCACCCAGCCACCCCATCTCTCCCACCCCCAACCACTCCAGCAACCCTCAGTTTGTTTCCTGAGATTAAGAATTCCTCCTATCAGTGAGGTCATATGATACATATCTTTCTCTGATTGACTTATTTTGCTCAGCATAACACTCTGCAGTTCCATCCATGTCATTGCAAATGGCAAGATTTTGTTCCTTCTGATGGCTGCATAATATTCCATTGTATATATATACCACCTCTTCTTTATCCATTTATCTGTTGATGGACAACTTGGCTCTTTCCACAGTTTTGCTATTGTAGACATTGCTGCTATAAACATCGGGGTGCATGTACCCCTTTGGATCCCTACGTTTGTATCTTTGGGGTAAATACCCAGTAGTGCAATTGCTGGGTCATATGGTAGCTCTATTTTCAACTTTTTGAGGAACCTCCATACTGTTTTCGAGTGGCTGCACCAGCTTGCATTCCCACCAACAGTGTAGGAGGGTTCACCTTTTTCCACATCCCTGCCAACATCTGTCATTTCTGGACTTGTTAATTTTAGCCATTCTGACTGGTGTGAGGTGATATCTCATTGAGGTTTTGATTTGGATTTCCCTGATGCCGAGCGATGTTGAACACTTTTTCTTGTGTCTGTTGGCGATTTGGATGTCTTCTTTGGAAAAATGTCTGTTCATGTCTTCTGCCCATTTCTTGATT
>NC_138385.1:60574924-60585290 GCF_054177405.1 Leptonychotes weddellii
ATTATGCTAAGTGAAATAACTCAAGCAGAGAAAGTCAATTATCATATGGTTTCACTTATTTGTGGAACATAAGGAATAACATGGAGGACATTAGGAGAAGGAAAGGAAAAATGGGCGGGGGGAATTGGAGGGAGAGATGAACCATGAGAGACTATGGACCTGAGAAACAAAGAGTTTTAGAGGGGAGGGAGGAGGGGGGATTGGTTAGCCCAGTGATGGGTATTAAGGAGGGCATGTACTGCACGGAGCACTGGGTGTTATACGAAAACAATGGATCGTGGATCACTACATCAAAAACTAATGATGTATTGTATGGTGACTAACATAACATAATAGAATTAAAAAAAAAATTCTACCAAATCGAATCCAACAGTATGTTAAAAGAATCATTCACCATAATCAACTGGGATTTCCTCCTGGGTTGCAAGGGTGGTTCAATATTCACAAATCAATGTGATACATCACATTAATAAAAGAAAGGATAAGAACCATATGATTCTCTCAATAGACACAGCAAAAGCATTTGACAAAGTGAGTAACATCCATTCTTGATAAAAACACTCAACAAAGTAGGGTTAGAGGAAATATACCTCAATATAATAAAGGCCATATATGAAAAACCCACAGCTAATATCCTTCATGGTGAAAAACTGAGAAGTTTTCCTCTAAAGTCAGGAAGAAGACAGGGATGTCCACTCTCGTCACTGTTATATAACATAGTACTGGACATCCTAGCCTCAGCAATCAGACAACAAAAAGAAATAAAAGGCATTCAAATCAGCAAGGAAAAAGTCAAACTTTCACTATTTGCAGACAACATGAAACTCTATGTAGAAAATCCAAAAGACACCACCAAAAAATTGCTAGAAATGACACGAATTCAGTAAAGTCACAAAATCAATGAACAGAAGTCTGTTGCATTTCTATACACAAATAATGCAGCAGCAGAAAGAGAAATCAAGGAATTGATCCCATTTACAACTGCACCAAAAACCGTAAGATACCTAGCAATACACCTAACTAAAGAGGTAAAAATCTGTACTCTGAAAACCATAAAACACTGGTGAAAGAAACTGAAAAGGACACAATGTAATGGAAAAACATTCCATGCTCATGGGTTGGAAAACAAATATTGTTAATATGTTTATACTACCAAAAACAACCTATATATTTAATGAAATTCCTATCAAAATACTACCAACCTTTTTCACAGAGCTAAAACAAACAATCCTAAAATTTGTAAGGAAGCACAAAAGACCCCAAATAGGCAAAGCAATCTTGAAAAGGAACAGTAAAGCTGGAGGCATCATAATTCTGGACTTCAAGATATACTACAAAGTTATAGTGATCAAGACAGTATGGTATTGGCACAAAAACAGACACATAGATCAATGGAGCAGAATAGAAAATGCAGAAATGGACCCACAACTATATGGTCAACTAATTTCAGAGAAAGCAGGAAAGAATATTCAAGGAAAAAAGACAGTCTCTTCAACAAATGGTGTTGGTAACACTGGACAGCAACATTCAAAAGAATAAAACTGGACCCCTTTCATACCCCATACACAAAAATAAACTCAAAATGGACGAAGGACCTAAATATGAGACAGGAAACCATCAAAATCCTAGAGGAGAATACAGGAAGTAACCTCTTTGACATCAGCCATAGTAACTTCTTACTAGATATGTCTTGTGAGGCAAGGGAAACAAAAGCAAAAATAAATTTTGGGACTTCATCAAGATAAAAAGCTTCTGCACAGCAAAAGTAACAATCAACACAAGTAAAAGGCAACTGTTGGAATTGGGAGAAGATATTTGCAAATGACATATCTGATAAATGGTTAGTATAAAGAACTTTTCAAATTCAATACCCCCCCAAAAAAAACAAATAATCCAGTTAAGAAATGGCCAGAAGACATGAATATATATTTTTCTAAAGAAGCCATACAGATGGTTAACAGACACGAAAAATGCTAAATATTATTCACCATCAGGGGAATGCAAATCAAAACTATATTGAGACATCACCCGACACCTGCCAGAATGGCTAAAATAACCAATACAGGAAACAGCAGATGTTGGCAAGGATGCGGATAAAGGGGAACCCGCTTGCACTGTTGGTGGGAATGCAAACTAGTGCAGCCACTCTGGAAAATGGAAGGTATTAAAAAAGTTAAAAATAGAACTACCCTACAATCTAGCAATTACACTCATAGGTATTTACCCAAAGGATACAAAAACACTGATTATAACGGATACATGCACACTTATGTTTATAGCAGCATTATCAACAGTAGCCAAATTATGGAAAAAGCCCAAATATTCATCAACTGATGAATGAATAAAGAAGATATTGGTATATATATATAGTATATAAATACACAATGTAAATAAATACACAAATACATATATTTTTTGTCTGGTAATGTCTGGTAGATATTCCCCTTTAAATGTCTGGTAAAATTCCTGTGGGAAGCCATCTGGCCCAGGAATTTTGTTTTTTGGGAGATTTTTGATTACTGATTCAATTTCTTTGCTGATTATCAGTCTGTTCAAGTTTTCTATTTCTTTCTGTTTCAGTTTTTGTAGTTATATGTTTCTAGGAATTTATCCATTTCTTCCAAATCATCCAATTTGTTGGATATATATATATGCATATATATGGATATATATATATATGCAATGGAATATTATTCAGCCATAAAAAGGAATGAAATCTTGCAAGAACATTGATGGATCTAGAGAGTATTATGCTAAGTAAAATAAGTCACTCAGAGAAAGACAAATACCATATGATTTCACTCATATGTGGTTCATTATGTGGTAGATTAATCAAAACTGTTCATCAAAACTGATGAGCATAGGGGAAAATTAAGAACAGATTGGCAAGCCAGAAAACAGACTCTTAACTATAGGGAACAAACTGAGGGTTGCTGGAGGGGAGGTGGGCAGGGGAGATGTGTTAAACGGGTGATGGTATTAAGGAGGGCACTCGCGAGGGCACTTGGGTGTTGAATGTAAGTGATGAATCACTAAATTCTACACCTGAAATTAATATTACATTGTATGTTAACTAGCTGGAATTTATATAAAAACTTGAAAGTAGAAAAAAATAACGTCTGTTTCCTTCTATGTGAATATTGCTACTCCAGCTTTTTTTTGCTTCCATCTGCATGGTAAATATTTTTCCACCCCTTCACTTTCAATCTGTCTGTGTTTGTAGGACTGAAGTGAATGTCTTACAGGCAGTATATAGATGGTTCTTCTTTTTTTATCCATTTAGTCACTGTATGTCTTTTGATCAAAGTATTTTGTCCATTTGCATTCAAAGTAATCACTGATAGGTAGGTACTTATTGCCATTTTGTTACTTGTTTTATAGTTGTTTTTATGGTTCTTCTCTATTCTTTTCTTCTCTTGCTCTCTTCTGTTGTGGTGTGATAACTTTCTTTTGCGATATGTTTGTATTCATTTCTCTTTATTTTTTTGCGTATCTGTTACAGATTTTTTTTTAGGATTCTAGGGAATTTTATTTTATTTTATTTTTATTATGTTCAGTTAGTCAACATATAGTACATCACCAGTTTTTGAAGATTTTTTATTTGTGGTTACCATTAGGCTCATATATAACATCTTATGCATATAGCAGTCTATATTAAGTTGATGGTCACTTAAATTTGAGCACCATATTTTTACTCCCCCTTTTATGTGTATGGTGTTATGCTTTACATCCCTTTGTTTTGTTAAACCCTTGAATAATTTTTATAGATATAATTTATTTTAGTGTTGGGGTGCCTGGGTGGCTCAGTTGGTTAAGTGTCTGCCTTCAGCTCAGGTCATGATCCCAGGGTCCTGGGATGGAGCCCTGAATTGGGCTCCCTGCTCAGCCGGGAGTCTGACTCTCCCTCGGTCCCTCCCCCTGCTTGTGCTCTCTCTCTCTCTCTCAAATAAGTAAATAAAATCTTTAAAAAAATAATTGATTTCAGTTCTTTTGTGCTTTAAACTCTGAATTAGTTTTATAAGTGATTAATCTACCACATTTATTATGTTTGTATGTACCTGTGTAATTTTTTCCTTATTTTTTTTACTCCTGATTATAGCCTTTTCCTTCCACCCAAAGAATTATTTTTAACATTTCTTGTAAGGCTGGTTTAGTGGTGATAACATCTTCAACTTGTATTTGAGAAACTATCTCTTCTTATATTCTAAATGCTAGCCCTGCTGAAGAGTATTCTTGGTTGTTGATTTTTTCCTTTCAGCACTTTGAATATATCATGCCACTCCCTTCTGACTTGGAATGTTTCTGCTGAAAAATTAGCTCTTAGCCTTATGGGGTTTCCCTTGTATGTGACATTCTTCTTTTGTCTGGCTGCTTTTAAAATTCTATTGTTGTCACTACTTTTTGCAATTTTAATTATTATGTGTCTTGGTATGGAGCTCGTTGGGTTGATTGTGTTGGGGAATCTCTGTGCCTCCTGGATATGGATGTCTGTTTCCTTCCCCAGATTGGGTATGGTTTCAGCTATTATTTATTCACATAAATTCTCTGCCCTCTTTTCTCTCTTTGTCTTCTGTGATCCTTATAATGCAAATGTTATTATGCATGATGATGTCACTGAGTTCTCTTAACCCATCTCATCTTTTTATTATTCTCTTCTCCTTTTCTGTTCAGCTTGGTTGCTTTCCCTTACTCTGATTTCCAGCTCACTGACCCATTCTTCTGCCTTTTGTAATCTGCAATTGATTTCCTCTAGTGTATTTTTTATTTCAGTTATTGACTTATTCACTTTTGATTGGTTCTTTTTTATATTTTCTGTCTCTTTGTTGAAGGTCTCACTGAAATGCTCCACTCTTTTCTCAAGTCCAGTATCTTTAAGACCATTACTTTGAATTGTCTATCAGGCATTTTGCTTATCTCTGTTTCATTTAGCTCTTCTGCTGTAGTGTTGCCCTGTTCATTCATTTGGAACATATTCCTCTGTCTCCCTATTTTGTCTGTCTCTATTTCTATGTATTAGGAAATTAAGTTATATCTTCTGATCTTCCAAGTAGTGGCCCAATGAAGAAGAGGTCTTGTGCTGCCCTATAACACAATGTTCCCTGTTCAACTGAACCAGGCACTTCAGCAGTGTCTCCTATTTGTGTTGTGTGTGGCCAAATGTTGTGGCTGAATCTCATTTGCTTTCAGTCCAGTCTGCTGCAATGGCCCACTTTGCCTGTTGTGGGCAGAATTTTGTCCTTTTGTTGATAAGGGGTCTGTCTGGATCTTCCATGGGCTTGTAGTTGTGTCACACCAAATGCTTGCCCTCAGCCTGGTTGTCAGGCCTGTCGTTGCACCTAACTGCAAGGCTCTCTCCCTGCATCATCCCCTGAGAGACTTTTGTTGGTGGATGGGTCTGACAATCAGATCAGAAACCTGTCCCCAATCAGTCTGACCTGGCTGCAGACATACCAACTGTCAGGGCACTCTCTCCACACTTCCAGTTATGAGTTTTGACTGCTGAGACTGCACTCAAGCTGGTGTGTCTTATTATCTTCCCTTCTCCCCAGGGCAGAAGTGACTTTGGAGTTGTGCCAGTCCCTGCTGGGGCTGCTTGGAAAATAAGAGGTAACAGGAGCTGCTTTGGAAGGACTGCTGTTTGGTGGGACAGTTTGGACGAAGTGACTTTGGAGTTGTGCCAGTCCCTGCTGGGGCTGCTTGGAAAATGAGAGGTGACAGGAGCTGCTTTGGAAGGACTACTGTTTGGTGGGACAGTTTGGATGGTGCAGATCCACAGGAGAACATGATGGCGGGGTACACAATATTAGCAAGGTAGATGGAGGGTGTTCACACTGATTCCCACAGTGTCCAGTTATCTACACTGGGGAGAGGGGGAGAGAAAGAGCACCTGTCCACTCTTTTGTTCTTGGAGAAGTCTCCAAAAGATCCCTGCCCCTCCAGCACATGTTCTGAGATTAATAATAAATCTCCTTCACATATACTCCAGGCACTTTTCAAAGTGCTACTTGTATACTGTATCTCAATGGGATTGTTTGTTATGCTGTCTCTTTAAGGGTGAGGCTCAGTTTCTTATCACGCAATTGCTCATGCCAAAAGACCTGGGCATAATTTATATGCCTCCTTCTCTCTCATTCACCACTCCAGAGCATCAGTAAGTCCTGTCAATTTTACATGCAAAATATATCAAAAAACTATGCACTCTTTTTTCTCCATGACCATCACTTAGGACTAAGCTATCACCATCTCACCTGGACTACTTTAATATCCTAATTGGTCTCCATATTTCCTCTCATCTCATTCTATAATAAAAGTATCACATGAATACCAGACTGATCTTTTTAAGATGTAAATCAGATCATGCCACAGCCCTGCTATAAGTGGTTTCCCATTTTACTTGACACCCAAATCCTTGATATGCCCTACAAGTCTCTGCATTATCCCCCAAGAATACTTCTCCAGCTCATCTCACAGTATTTTTCCCTCCATGCTCACTCCTCCAGATACACTGGCCTATTTTCTTTTCTTCAAACATACCATTCTCCTCATTTTCTGTCTCAGGGCCTAGACACATACTTTTTCTTTGGACTTGGACAATTTCTCTCCATTTATTTACATGAGTTAATGTCTTATCTTTCAGCTCTAGCTAGCTAGTTAAATGTTAATACCTTAGAAAATTTTGCTTTGAGCCCCCAAACTAAGCCAGACAATTTCTCTGTCATGATCTATTATCCTATTCTTTACTCTTCCTTAATAGCACTTTTCATATTCTATAATTATGCATTTATTTTGTGATTATTTAAGAGCTGTCTTCCTCCAAGTGCTGTGAGGAAAGCTCCACCCACCAAGGGAGATGACCCTCATGGAAGTTTCTTCAGGCTCTCCTTCAAGTCTCTGCTTCTTACAGAATCTCCAAAATCTTTGCTTTCTATTCCTATAGAGAACCATGTCTACCTTATACTATCCACCCACCCTTGCCCCTGCCAACTAATTCTCAACTGGAACAGAACATTTACAATTACTTTGGGTCTCAGAAATGCCAACACTCTTGTCTCAGTTACCAGATGGCTGAGACAGGACTCTTGGATTTTGAAAATTCAATAGTCAGAGCTTCAAATGTGACCCTAAAAAATTAAAACATGCAGTCATTTGTCAATTGTCAATGAAGAAATTAAATCAAATGTGGTGTGTTGGAATGAGTTACTAATGAGCAGTCCCATCATCTGTATCTCAGCTTGGCTCTGCAGTTTGCTACTCATTGGCAGTATGATATCATGGTTAAGTGTGTGGTATCTGGAGGCAGACTGCCTTTTCTCTTTTTTTATTGAAATATATCATATATACAGAAAAGCACAAAAATTATATGTGTACAGATCACTGAATGTCACAGAATGAATACATCTATGCAACAACACTCAGATCAAGAGACAGAACATTACCAGCACCCTAGAAGTACCATTCCTCCCATTCCCTTATAGTACCTCCACACCCCACCAGTGGAAACCATTAAACTTGCTTCTAACACAATAGGTTAGTTTTGCCTGTTTTTGTAATTTACATAAATGGAATCATACCATATTTACTCTTCTTCTCTAGCTTCTTTTTCTCAATGTTATGTTTGTGATATTCAACCATATTGCTCTAATAGATGTAGTTGTTTCACTTTCACTGCTTTATAGTATTTCATTGTGTGAATGTACAGCAATATATTTATCTAGATCATTCTGCTATCCACGGCCATTAAGTAGTTTCTAATTATTGACAATTATAAATAGTGCTGCTATAAACATTTCTATACATGCCTTCTGGTGAACATGTATGCATTTCTGATGGGTATATGCCTAGGTATGGAATGGATGGGTCATTGTGTGTGCATACATTCAGTTTTTGTAGATGTTGCCATTTTTCCAAAGTGGTTGTACTATTTTGTATTTCCATCAGCAGTATGTGAGTTTTAGTTGCTCTGAATCCTCATCAAAACTTAGGGCTTTTGTATTTTTTATTTTAATCATTCTGGTTATTGTGGAGTAACATCTCATTATGGTTTCCTTTTGCATTTCCCTGATAACTAATAATATTGAGCACCTTTTCTATAGATTTATTGGCCATTTGTATATCTGCTTTTCTGAAGTGCCTATTCAAGTCCTTTGCTTATTTTTCTACTGGTCTGCCTTTTCTCATTAATTTGTAGGGGATATGTCTATATCTATCTATATCTATATCATCTATATCATCTATCTATATCTGGATATACATCTGTTGTCAAATACATGCATTGAAACATCTTCCTCTAATCCATGGCTAGAGTAGTTTTCTTCTTTCTTATTTATGTCTTTTGATGAACAGAAGTTCTTAATCTTAATATACTCTATTTTTAAATGATTAACACTTTATTCTGTTTAAAAAATCATTGTCTCCTCCAAGACTGCCTGGGTTTGAATACTGGCTTCACCACTTTTTACCTGTATGACTTTGGGCAAGTTACTTAACCTCTTTATCCTTCGGTTTTTCTCATTAGAAAATTGCTTCATAGGGTTCTTATGAAGATTAAAGGAGGAAATGCATGTGAAATAGTTTAACACCACACAGGGCACATAGCAAGTAATCAATGAATGTTTATTATTTTTTTATCTTAGATTACATTTTCTATTAGTATTTATAATTTGGAAGTTCATACACTTTTGGGTGCATTTATCTCTTAAATATTAAGATCTTCTTTACTTACATTACACAGCAGTTTAGAAATCAGACTGTTACCACTACAGGTAATATATGCTTTTCAGCATCTTAATTTTTTAGAATCAAAACAATAAAAAAAATTTGAGCCAAAATAAATTTCAGACTATAGCACACCATGTCTTCAATGATAACTGATGGTATCTCACTGATCTGGGTTGTAAGAGGTACATATGTGCCAGCATAGAGACATGGGATTCCTAAGCAAAGATATGTAAGCAAGGATTCTAAAGAATAGTGGATAAGGTAATGGCTTGACAATTGTTGAATTTATACATCCAGGTGGAGTTAATGGGTAGGCAGGAGAAAAATCTTGTTAAGAAATAGAAATTTTGAAAGCATTCACATATACATAGTAGTTGAAGTCCTAGGAGCAAATTAATCCTCCCGGGGATAGTGTATAACTTTATGGATTTCCAATATTTAAGAATGGACTAAGAAGAGAAGGCAGTTTACAGACCAATATCCCTTATGAACATGGATGCAAAATTTCTCAACAAGATACTAGCTAATAGAACCTAACAGTACATTAAAATGATTATTCACAAGGACCAAGTGGAATTTATTCCTGGGCTGCAAGGCTGGTTCAACATCTGCAAATCAATCAACGTGATACACCACATTAATAAAAGAAAGGATAAAAACCATATGATCCTCTCAATAGATGCAGAAAAAGCACTTGACAAAATATAGCATCCTTGCCTGATAAAAACCCCCAAGAAAGTAGGAATAGAAGGAACATACCTCAACATCATAAAGGCCATCTACAAAAGAACCCCACTTAATATCATCTGCAATTGGGAAAAACTGAGAGCTTTCCCCTGAGGTCAGGAACATAGCAGGAATGTCTACCTTCACCACTGTTGTTCAACATAGTACTGAAAGTCCTAGCCTCAGCAATCAGACAACAAAAAGAAGTAAAGGCATCCAAATCAGCAAGGAAAACGTCAAACTTTCACTATTTGCAGACAACATGATACTCTATATAGAAAACCCAAAAGATTCCACCAAAAAATTGCTAGAACTGATACAAGAATTCAGCAAATTCACAGCATATAAAATCAATGCACAGAAGTCTGTTGCATTTCTATACACGAATAATGAAGCAGCAGAAAGAGAAATCAAAGAATTGATCCCATTTACAATTGCACCAAAACCATAAGATACTTAAGAATAAACCTAACCAAAGAGTTATCAGGGAAACACAAATCAAAACTACAACCTCACACCAATCAGAATGGCTAAAATTAACAACTTAGGAAACAACAGATGTTGGCAAGGATGCAGAGAATGGGCAACCCTTTGCACTGTTGATGGGAATGCAAACTGGTGCAGCCACTCTGGAAAACAGTATGGAGGTTCCTCAAAAAGTTAAAAATAGAAACCCTATAATCCAGCAATTGCAGTACTGGGTATTTACTCAAAGGATACAAAAATAGTGATTCAAAGGGGCACACACACTGCAGTGTTTATAGCAGCAATGTCCACAATAGCTAAAACATGGAAAGAGTCCAAATGTCCATCAACTGATGAATGGATAAAGAAGAGGTGATTTTATATATATTATTCAGCCATCAAAAAGAATGAAATCTTGCCATTTGCAACAACGTGGATGGAACTAGAGTGTATTATG
>NC_138385.1:60585390-60612488 GCF_054177405.1 Leptonychotes weddellii
AAAAAAAAAAAAAGAATAAGATAAAAACAGAAGGAGGCAAACCATAAGAGACTCTTAACTATAGGGTACAAACTGAGGGTTGCTGGAGGAGAGGTGGGTGGGGGGTGATGGTCATTAAGGAGGGCACTTGATGTAATGAGTACTGAGTGTTATATGCAACTGATGAATCACTAAATTCTACTCCTGAAACTAATACAGTATATGTTAGCTAACTTGAATTTAAATAAAATATAGAAGGAGGAGGAGGAGAAGGAGAAGTAGAAGGAGAGAAAGCAGTGAAGAAATTAGAAAGGTAGGAGAAAAACTAGGAGAGGCTACCTTCAATATTGGTGGTAAGGAAGGTGACAGAGTAGTCAAGTGTGTGAAGGGCTACAATCAGTTGAAGAGGATTTAATATGAGAAAAACCACTGGATTTGGCAATTCGAATGTCATCCTGTATACAAGTTGGAAAAGGAGGCATACTGTATGAATCATTCATTTAGCAAATATTCATTGAACACATTCTATGTGATGTTAATGACCTTTAAGCAAAGGCCATCAGGAGCACAGCTGTAGTTAAACAAATTGGATTTTATTTCTTCTTGGAGTTAGACAAGATACACTCTGTGGGGAACCATGGTGTTCCTCTCAGTAAGAGGGTGCTAGAAAGAACCTATTATAAAATTTGGGCTGTGTTGCATAATTTTCGGGAAGGTTGAAGGAAGTGGGGGTTTTCTCAAGATTAGATGCAGTCAGAAAGTGGAGACAGATTCATGATGTTGTTTTAGTCTGTGCTTAGAAAAAATTAACTGGCCTTGTTTTGTTTTATTTCATTGTACTCTCAGTGTAATGTAGTCTGAGGTTGTGTTCTTTGAGATTGTTTATGTCCAACAGTGGGACAAAATGACCTGGGTTTGAAGTCTAGTTGTGAATGCCAGATCAGTTCTGGAGGTGAGAGTCTGATTATTTTAATTTTCAGTTCCCTCCTTATGGCCAAAGACACACAATGTCATGTTGCAGGACATTAACCCATGATTGATATCCAGATTTTTTCACCCTTATCAGTATTTTCTTGATTAAGATCAGAAGAATGTCCATTGAATGCCATCTGTAGTTGAACCGGGGTTAATTTCTCTTATCCTTCTGTTATAGGATAAGTTTTTGAACCATCAGACATGACTATGGCTGCTTGGTAGCATATAAGACTCCAGACAAAATATATCAGCCAACTATAACACAGTCAGTTGTCAGAAACAATATGACTATTAGTACTTCTAACAGGTCTTGAAGCCGGGGACCTAGATTATGAAACCCAGGCAATAAAAATATGTCCCAGAATTCATCTGGATCTGTTTCAGAGAGCCAGGTACTTTTCATTTCACTCTAGTCACAGACTGTTCTACTTGTTCTTAGTATTTATATAGATGCAATGAGAAGTATTTGCTATAACACAAACTCCTTTGGCTAGCTAAGAGGAAATCAAAGGCTATATCACTGTCCATGATAACTCTAGTTAATGAATTTAGAATTTGTTGGCCTTTAGAGGAGAAATACTATCATTTAATGACTTCTGGTAAAGTCAGAGACAAGTTTTGAACCAGCTTTAGTAGTTGTATTATCCCGAATGTGGAAATTATAACTCACATGAGGAAGAAATCAATAATCCCCCTGGAAGTTTTCTGGAATAATCTGTGATTATTTTAATTTGGAGAACTCTGGCCAACATATCAAAAGAAACATCATTTGCTGGAACAATGATAGTTTTAAATATCTGGAAATCTCTAACAATTACAACTAATACACAGAATAAGTAAGTGTGCAGTCGACAGTTATAAGCCTGATGTCCATGTAAGAAATAGTAGCCTAGTGGAGCACAGTTTGTATTAAGAGCATAAATATTATTTACTATAATAGGAGTGAGTGAATTTTGTGTCCCTTGAGGTACACAGACTTTTTGAGTGGAATCAAACCATTTCTGTAAAGCAAGCTGAAGTACCTCTGAAGATAAACAAATTATTGTAACCAGAGTAACACCCAATATATGACACTATTTTTTCTTTTTTAAATTAAAATACAATTAATCTACAGTGTTATGTTAATTTCAGGTGTACAATAAAATGATGCAACAATTTTACATATTACTCAGTGCTCATCAAAATAAGTGTACTCTTCCTGAAACTAATATTACACTGTATGCCAACTAACTGAAATTCAACTAAAAGCCTTAAAAAAAGGATAAATGTACTCTTGATACCCTTTATCTATTTTGCCCCACCTACCTCCCCTCTGGCAACCACCAGCACATTCTCTCTGTTTGAGTCTGTTTTATTGTTTTTTTCCTCTTTTTTCTTTGTTTATTCATTTGCCTTATTTCTTAAATTCCACATATGAGTGAAATTATATGGCATTTGTCTTTCTCTGACAGACTTATTTCACTTAGCATTATACCCTCTATGTCAATCCATGTTGTTGCAAATGGCAAGATCTCATTCACTCCTTTTTTTTTTTAAGATCTCATTCTTGTTGATGGCTGAGTAATATTCATATATATATACCATGGATAGACACCTGGATTGGTTTCATATCTTGACTATTGTAAATAATGCTGCAATAAACATAGGGGTGCAGATATCTTTTTCAATTGGTGTTTTCATTTTCATTGGGTAGATACCCAGTAGTAGAATTACTGGATCATATGATAATTCTATTTTTATTTTTTAAGGAACCTCTATACAATTTCCACAGTGCCTACACCAATTTGCATTCCCACTGATGAAAGAAATTAAAGATGACACAAACAAATGGAAAAAATATTACACACTCATGGATTGAAAAAACAAATATTTAAAAAATATCCTTACTACCCAAAGCAATCCACAGATTTAATGCAATCCCTATCAAAATATCAGCAACATTTTTCATAGAACTAGAAGAAATAATCCTACAATTTGTATGGAACTACAAAAGACCCAAAATAGCCAAAACAATCTTCAGAAAGAAGACAAGGCAGGACATATCACAATCCCAGGTTTTGAGATACACTATAAAGCTGTAATAATCAAAAGAATATGGCACTGGCATAAAAATAGACACATAGGTCAATGAAACAGTATAGAGAGTCCAGAAAAAAACCCATGCTTATATGGTCAATTAATCTATGACAAAGGAGGCAAGAACATACAATGGGGAAAAGACTGTCTCTTTAACAAATGTTGTTGGGAAAACTGGGCAGCTACATGCAACAGAATGAAATTGGACCACTTTCTTACACCATACACAAACTCAAAATTAAAGATCTAAATGTGAGACTTGAAACCATAAAATTCCTAGAAGAAAACAGAGACAGTAATTTTTTAACATTGCCTATAGATACATCTTCTAAGGCAAGGGAAACAGAAGGAAAATTAAACTTTTGGGACTACACTAAAACATAAAGCTTCTGCACAGTGAAGGAAACCATCAACAAAAGAAAACAATCTACTGAATGGGAGAAAATATTTGTAAATTATATATCTGATAGGGGTTAATATTAAGAACTTATATAAGTCAACAACAGAAAAACCCACAAACAATTCAATTAAAAAATGCTCAAAGGGCATGAATGGACATTTTTCTAAAGAAGACAAACAGATGGTCAAGGACACATGAAAGTATGTTCAACATCACTAATCTATCAGGGAAATGCAAATCAAAAGCACAATGAGAAATCACTTTACACCTGTCAGAATGGCTAAATCCAAAACATAAGTCATATGAGCCTATTTTTTATTGTCTAGGCCTTGCTGATAGGATTGTAGTGACCGCAGCATTTTGTTGATGTGAGGTCAAACTTTAATTTTTATGTGATGGAAGGAGGATTAATGATGTGAAAGAAACTTAAGGATCAGATGGGCTTGTTAAAGGGAAATTGTCTTTTGAAAGACTTAAAGACTATTAAACTTTCATCAGGTGAGGTGCAAAAGGGTCAGCAACCTGTTAGATTTAGAGCAGTAACTATCAGCGGGAGAAAATGTGTAAGAGAGTTTTGCTCTCTCCTAAATAATAGGAAACCATAAAGGTCAGAAATAATAAGGTGAAGGTAAGAAAGATCATCTTAGTGTTTTAAACGTTATAAAAGTGGAATAATAGGACAAATTTGTAATAAAATAAAAGGACAGGAAAGAGTGTTGAATCAAAAAACTAATATTGTTCCACTGGCTTGGATAGAAGCTGTCCCTCTCTGAAGTCAATAGATTCTGGGGAATTTCTGAGACTCCTGTTTATTATTTCTAGGTAGAATGGATGTTAAGTAGTCAGGAGGAAAGGATGTAGCTATTTTGAACTGGCAAACATGAATGTAAGAATCTATATCTTAGTTTTGTTGCTGTGCCAATTATTAATAGCATCTGATAAGGTCCTTTTCATCAAGTCTCAAGGGCATTTTTTTTTCTAGTGTCTTTTTCAAGATTAAATCTCAATGTTGCTGATTATGTGGAGGATGCTTAAGTGTGAGTTTTGGAAACAGAGTCCCATACTTGCTAATGATAAACCTGGAGGTATCACATGAGTCCCTTGAAGTAATTAATGATATCTGCTTGTAATATCAAATGCATGAGGTGGTCTATTATTTAATAAGGAGATCTTCTATATATTATAGCTAATGGAAATAATTTAGGACATGAGAGTTCAAGGGTTTCTAAGAGTGTTTTTAATTTTAGTTTCAGAATTCCAACAGTCCTCTCTATATTTTTTCCTAAGGACTGTGGATGAAAAATCTATTGACATGTCTGGGTAAAAGATAAAAATTTAGAGTCCCCTAATAGCATTACTAGCAAAATGAATATCTGTTGTTAGAGAAATAAATGGGCATTCTTTTGGTTGGAAAAAAGAAACCAAGCAGGTTTGCTGTGGGAGAAGGGGAATTTACAGGGTCATGGCTCTCCAGTAAGGAAAAGCTTTAACTTCCTCTGAGAATAAACAAACAATAACCATCACATATTCATAGCCTATTGCAGAGAACATGTGTATGAAGTCCATTTGGAAGTGTTTAAAGGTCCCTTAAGCTTTTGGTTTCTATACATGTCCCACTTTTGCAGTTTTACCAAGATTAAGTTGTTGACAGGTTTGGATATATTTTAGGTCACCCTTGGCAGTACCTCTAACATTGCCCCATCAATGATTGTTGAATATTGTTGCCAGTTTATCTCTGCTATTATATGTAATTTCATGAAGCAATTCACTAAATTCCATTTTAAATTATTTGGTGCTTTCAATTGACCATCTTTAAAATGGCAAATACTATCTTTATGCAATAAGCAACCTAACTTTTCCCATTTTCTTTTCTCTAAATCAGGGACTTGTCTCTGACTGTTAATAAAAAGCTTCTCTCTTCTCTGTGTGATTACAGGAGCAATTATATTGGTTAATGCTGCTTGTTTAGCTTCCCATTCCTCTGAAGCATTACCATGAAATTCTGGGTCTTTGTACTTCATGTGACCTTTTATTTTTATTAAAGCTATGTCCTTAGGTAATAGCAAAACAACTAAAAGTTCAATTTGTCATCATTTTTCCCTTAGGTTTTTATCAAGGTTAAAAACCTTTTCATTTCCAAAGCATTCCAAATTGGTGGATTACCCCAAAAGCACATCTATCAGTAGAAATATTTGCTTTTACTTTCTTCCAGCTGGTAGGCTCAGGTAAGGGCAAATATTTTAGTCAAATGAGATCATTTAATTTCTTGGAGTGGTTTATATTTTAAGAGAGAATTTAGGTCTCTGATAGCATTTTGAAAAATGAACAAATACAACTAGGTCAAGGCTATTCAAGGCATTCTTTAACAAAATGATTTAAGGCCATACTAAAAACACCAAGAGTTAACAGAATAATTTGGTCATAAAATGGAACCTCTACTAATGTGGGCATTTTATAAGAAAAAACAGAATTTTAATTTTCTTCCTTTGATACATTATTTAACAAATTGTATTAAAGGCTCTATGAATGTACCTTTGTTTATATTTATTTAAACATACACAGATATAAAAACATACAAATAAGTGATAATGTATAGTTTTAAGTCAAGCTTTAAAATATAACAGTGGGTATATTAAAAGTAATACATATCATATTACATTTATTATTTGAATGAATAGCTTTTAAAATAAACAAAATCACATCTATTATCCTGTTCACATACCTATAATTCTCTGCAATTACTATACCTGCTACAATCAATTATTTACATTAATTATCTTTAATTTTTCTTATTTGAGTATAGTTGACACACAATGTTGCATTCATTTCAGGTGTACAATATAGTGATTCAGCTTCTCATTATGCTATGCTCACCACAAGTGTAACTACCATCTGTCACCATAAATGGTATTAGAATATCATTGACTGGGGCACCTGGGTGGCTCAGTTGTTAAGCGTCTGCCCTTGGCTCAGGTCATGGTCCCTGGGTACTGGGATCGAGCCCCACATTGGGCTCCCCACTAGGCAGGAAGCCTGCTTCTCCCTGTCCCACTCCCCCTGCTTGTGTTCCCTCTCTTGCTGTGTCTCTCTCTGTCAAATAAATAAATAAAATCCTTAAAAAAAAAGAATATCATTGACTATATTCCCCATGCTGTGCTTTTTATTCCTGTGGCTAATTTATTCTACAACTGGAAATCTGTATCTTCCACTCACCTTCACCCATTTTTCCCATCCCTTCCCATTTGGCAACCATCAGTTTGTTTAGTTTGTTCTCTGTATTTATAGGTCTGATTATGTTTTTTTGTTTGTTTATTCACTTGCTATGTTTTTTAGATTCCATATATGAGTAAAATCATATAATATTTGTTTCTCTCAGTCAGGTTTATTTTGCTTGGCATAGTATCCTCTAGGCCCATCTGTGTTGCTGCAAACAGCAAGATCACATCCTTTTTTTTACAGTTGCATAACATCTATATATATAGAGAGAGAGATAGATATAGATATATACATTCATATATATATTCATATATATATACACACCATGTCTTTATCCATTTGTCTATCAATAGACACTTGGGGGGCTTCCATATCTTGGCTATTGTAAATAATGCAGTAATGAACATAGCCTTGCATATATCTTTTTAAAATAGTATTTTCATTTTCCTTGGGTAAATACCCACCAGTGGAATTATTGGATCATATGCTATTTCTATTTTTAATTTTTTAAGGAAACTCCATACTGTTTTCCACAGTGGTTGTACAAATTTACATTACCAACAATGAACAAGTGTTCTTTTTTTCTCCATATTCTCACCAAAACTTGTTGTTTCTTGTGTTTTGATTTTAGTCATTCTGACATGTGTAACGTGATATTTTATTGTGGTTTTGATTTGCATTTCCTTGGTGATTAGTGATGAGCATTTTTTCATGTATATGTTGGCCATATTTATGTCTTTTTTGGAAAAATATCTATTCAGATCCTCTGCCCCTTTTTTAAATCAGATTTTTTTCTATTTTGCTGTTGAATTATATAAGTTCTTTACATATTTTGGATATTAACCCTTATCTGATATATCATTTGCAAATATAGTCTACCATTCAGTAGGTTGCCTTTTTGTAGCTTTAATTAAAGTAACTAATTTGTTCTTTTTTTCTGGAGACACAAAAAACTCCAGAGGACAAAAATAAAAAATTATCCAGTTACTTTATCCAACTACATTTATCTTATATGATTTTTTTTATTTGAGAGGGCAATAAAAGACATATATGTATTATTATCCAAAAGCATATGCATTTTCATTAATCCACTGACATTTTAAGAAATGAAAACAAATAAAAATTATGTTTAATACTCAGTGTTTTTGTATATATGTGTTTTTTAGAAACTGTACAGGCATTTAAAAATTATTTATTAATTAACTTAGGTCTAACTAAAGTTAATCTAGCAATTATAATTTAGTTAATACATTAAATCTGTACACATTGTAACATTTAAAAAATTAAACCCTTAGTTTTTCTAAGATGGCAGTGAAGTAGGAGGACCCGAGGATTTTCTCGTCCCTTGAACACAACTAGATAACTATCAAATCATTCTAAATACCCCAGAAATAACCTAATGACTGAAAGAACAAACTCCACAGCTAAAGGGAGCAAAGAAGCCACATTGAGGAAGGAAGGATGTGTGGAGACATGGTTTGTGTGGGAAAACCAGATGGCTGGTGCTGCAGAGGGAAGTGAGCCATGGACTTAGAGAATGGCGGGGTGGGGGGGGGGGAGGCACAAGGGAATGCATAAGGGGAACAATTCCCCAAAGCCATTGGCTGAGTAAATGAGAGAGGCTGATGTTTGTCAGTTCTTGCAGCCAGCAGGGCTTAAAGACTGGCATTTTAAAGGTTGGATGGCTGGGCTTGGATAGAACCCTGAGGGGATTGTCCTACTACTGAAGAGAAGGCAAATGAATACCTGAGGGCAGACTGCATAGAAACAGCAATCTGAAGAGCACCTGGGACACACAGGAAGGAGATTATTTGCCCTTCTTGAATGCAACCCAGAGATGCAGTGTGCACAGAGTCTCTTTTCTGGGGACAAGGGAGCTAGCTGCTGCCATTTTCCTCCCCCACCCTTCAGCATAAACACAGAGCCACCTGTGGTAAGCAGCACAGTGCCAATACCTGACTGCCAAACCTGCTTACACCAGGTTCCACACTCCTGTGTTCTTGTAATACTGCTCTTCTTAGTCAAGCTTGTCCCAGTCCCAGTGTGGCAGGCCATTTCCCAAAAAGACCAGCGGAAACCCCTGCCCATACCACATCTCCTAACCAGAGAGTTATGTAGAACTTCAGTTCTAGTGGAAGAAGAATCATGTCTAATTTAACAAGCAGACCAGAGCACAGCTCGTTAAAACTGGACACATTCTGGCCAAGGACCAAACACTGCCCACTCCAAGAAAGGAGAGCTTCTGCAGACAGCTGGCCTGAAGTATACAATAGGCTCATCACGACAACAGAGCACTTGCAGCACACATCAGAGATACTCCCAGAAGCACCAGGCCCTGGACATTATATGACCTCTTCTTCATAAATCCATTATTCTCAAGAGCAGGAAACATAATGGGCTTTTCTAACACAAAGAAGAAGACAGAGACTTGGACAAAATGCCAGAACGAACAAACTCATTTCAATTGAAACAACAAGATGAGATCATGGCCAGAGATCTAAGTGAAACAGATAAAAGTAACATGCCTGGTGGAGAATTTAAAGCAAAAATCATAAGGATACTCACTAGATTTGAGAAAAGAATGGAAGACTTCAGGGAGGCCCTTAGCACAAAGATAAAAGATTTTAAAAAGAATCAGTCAGAAATGAAAAATGCAATAACTGAAATTGGAAACAGATTTATAATGAACACAAGGCTGGAAGAAGCAGAAGAATGAATAAGTGATATAGAAGATAAAATAATGGAAAATATGAAGCTGAACAAAAGAGAAAGAAGAATCATGGAACATGAGAATAGACTTAGGGATTTCAATGACTCCATCAAACATAACATTTGTATTTTAGCAGTCCCAAAAGAAGAAGTGTACACAGGCAGAAAATTTATTTGAGGATTTCATAGCTGAAAACTTCCCTAATCTGGGGAGGGAAACAGACATCCAGATCCAGGAGGCATAGAGAACTCCCATTACATTCAAAAAAAGCAGGCCAACACCAAAACATATTGTAATTTTCAAAATATACTGATAAAGGAAAACTCTTAAAAGCAGCAAGACAAAAGAAGTCCCTAACTTACAAAAGAAGATCCATAAGAAAAGCTGCAGATTTCTCAACAGAAACTTGGCAAGCCAGAAGGGAGGGGCATGATGTATTCAAAGTGCTGAATGGAAACAATCTGCAGCCAAGAATACTCTATCCAGCAAGCTTATCATTCAGAATAAAGGGACAGATAAAGAGTTTCTCAGACAAAAACTAATGAAATTCATGACCACTAAGCCAACCCTGCAAGATACGTATTAAAGGGGACTCTTCAAGTGGAAAGGAAAGACCAAAAGTGACAGAGACAAGAAAGGAAAGAGAAAATCAGAAACAATGACAAAACAAGCAATAAAATGGCACTAAATACGTATCTGTCAGTAATTACTCTGAATGTAAATGGATAATGCTCCAATCAAAAGACATAGGGTGTCAGAATTGATAAAAAAAAAAAAAGACTCATCTACATACTTCCCACAAGAGCCTCATTTTAGACCAAAAGACACCTGCAGATTGCAAGTGAGGGGTTGGTGGTGCCTGGGTGGTGCAGTAGGTTAGGCGTCTGACTCTTGGTTTCTGCTCACATCGTGGTCTCAGGGTCCTGGGATTGAATCCACATTGGACTCCACACTCAATGGAGAATCTGCTTGGGGATTCTCTCTACCTCTCCTTCTGCCCCTCCCACTTGTGCTCACGCTCTCTTTCTCAAATAAATAAATCTTAAAAAAAAGGAAAGTGAGGGGATGGAGAAACATTTATCTTGCAAATGTATGTCAAAAGAAAGCCAGAGCAACAATACTTACATTGGGCAAACTAGACTTTGAGTCAAAGACTGTAACAAGAGGTAAAGAAGGGCACTATATCATAATAAAAGGAACCCAACAAATCTAACAATTGTAAATATTTATGCCCCCAACATGAGAACACTCAAATATATAAAACAATTAATAACAAACATAAAGGAACTCATTGAAAATAACACAATAATAGTAGGGAGCATTAACACCACATTTACATCAATGGACAGATAGATCATCTACACAGAAAATCAACAAGGAAAGAAGGGCTTTGAAACCCTGGGCCAGATGGACTTAACACATATATTCAGAACATTCCATCCTAAAACAACAGAATACACATTCCTTTCAAGTGCACATGGAAACTTTCCAGAATATATCACATATCCAGAATACTTCTCAAATCAGGCCTCAACAAGCATAAAAAGATCGAGATTATGCCACGCATCTTTTCTGACCATAACGTAATGAAGCTTGACGTCAACCACAAGAAAAAATTTGGAAAGACCACAGATACATGGAGGTTAAACAATATGATACTAAACAAGGTCAACCAGGAAATCAAATAATAAATAAAAAAATACATGGGAACAAATGAAAATGAAAACACAATGGCCCAAAACCTTTTGGATGCAGCAAGAGCAGCCCTAAGAGGAAAGGATATAGGAATAAAGGCCTACATCAAGAGGCAAGAAAAATCTAAACAGCCTAAACTTACACCTAAAGGAGCTAGAGAAAGAACAATAAACAAAGCCTAAAACCAGGAGAAGGGACGAGATAATAAAGACTAAAGAAAGAATAAATGATATAGAAACAAACAGACAAAAAACAATAGAACAGATAAATGAAAGGAGGAACTGGTTCTTTGAAAAAATTAATAAAATTGATGAACACCTAGTCAGACTTATCAAAAGGAAAAGAGAAAGGATCCAAATAAATAAAATCACAGATGAAATAGGAGTAATAACAACCAACATCACAGAAATACAAATAATTCTAAGAGCTTATGAAAAATTGTATGCCAACAAATTGCACAATTTGGAAGAAATGGATAAATTCCTAGAAACATATAACTATAAAAGCTGAAACAGGAAGAATTAGAAAACCTGAACAGACTGATAACCAGTAAACAAATTGAATAAATAATCAAAAATTTCCCAACAAACAAAAGTTCAGGGCCCGATGGCTTCACATGGAAATTCTATCAAACATTTAAAGAGTTAATACCAATTCTTCTCAAACTATTCCAAAAAAACAGAAATGGAAGTAAAACTTCCACATTCATTCTATGAGGGCAACATTACCCTGATACCAAAACCAGACAAAGACTCCACTAAAAATAAGAACTATAGGCCTATATCCCTGATAAACATGGATGTAAAATTCTCAATAAAATACTAGCAAATCAAATCCAACAGTACATTAAAAGAATAATTCACCACCATCAACTGGGATCTATTCCTGGGCTACAAGGGTGGATCAGTATTTGCAAATCAATCAACATGATACACCACATTAATAAAAGAAAGGTTAAGAACCATACGATCCTTTCAATAGATACAGAAAAAGCATTTGACAACATAAAATATCTATTCTTGGTAAAAACCCTCCACAAAGTAGGGCTAGAGGGAACATAACCTAACATAATAAAGACCATACACAAAAAAACCCATAGCTCATATCATCCTCTATGGGGAAAAACTGAGAGATTTTCCTCTAAGGTCAGGAAGAAGACAAGGATGTCTACTCTCACCACTCTCACCACTCTTATTTAACAGTACTGGAAGTCTTAACCACAACAATGAGACAACAAAAAGAAATAAAAGGCATCCAAACTGGCAAGAAAGAAGTAAAACTTTCATGATTTGCAGATGACATGATATTCTATATAGAAAACCTGAAAGACCGCACCAAAAACTTGCTAGAACTGATACATGAATTCAGTAAAGTCTCCAGATACAAAATCAATGTACAGAAATCTGTTGCATTTCTATACACCAATAACGAAGTAGTAGAAAGAGAAATCAAAAAATAATGCCTAGGAATAAACCTAACCAAAGAGGCAAACCATCTACTCTGGAAACTACAAAACACTGATGAAAGAAATTGAAGATGACACAAACAAATTGAAAGACATTCCATGAACATGGATTGGGAGAACCAATATTGAGAAAATGTCCATACTCTCCAAAGCAATCTGAACATTTAATGCAATTCCTATGAAACTACCAACTACCAACAGCATTTTTCACAGAGCTAGAACAAAGAATCCTAAAATTTGTATGAAACCACAAAAGACCCCAAATAGCCAAAGCAACCTTGAAAAAAAAAAAAAGCAAAGCTGGAGGCATTACAATCCCATATTTTAAGATATACTACAAAGCTGTAGTAATCAAAACAGTATAGTACTGGTACAAAAATAGACACATAGATCAATGGAACAGTATAGAGAGTCCAGAAATAAAACCACACTTTTCTGGTCAATTAATCTATGACAAAGGAGGCAAGAATATACAATGGGAAAGACAGTCTCTTCAACAAATGGTATTGGGGAAACTGAACAGCTACATGCAAAAGAATGAAACTGGACCACTTTCTTACACCATACACAAAAGTAAATTCAAAATGGATTAAAGACCTAAATGTGAGATAGGATACCATTAAAATCCTAGAGGAGAACACAGGCAGTAACCTCTTTGATATTGGCCTTAGCAACTTCTTACTAGATATGTCTCCTGAGGCAAGGGAAACAAAATCGAAAATCAACTACTTGGTCCATCAACAGATGGATGGCTAAAGAAGATGTGGTATATATATACAAGAGAGAGAGGAGGGGCAAAGATGGCAGAAGAGTAGGGGACCCTATTAAAACTGGTACCCTGAATTGAGCTGGATATCTACCAGACCACTCTGAACACCCACGAAATCAGCCTGAGATGTAAGAAGATATATCTGGATCTCTACAAACAGAGTATTGCTGGCGGTCAGTTTTGAGGTGTGAAGCAGGAAGCCATGATTCCGAGGGCAGATATCAGAAGATAAATGGAAGGTAGAAGAAGCCTCCAGGATCCTGCACCACTAGAGCTCAAAAGCCTCCCTCACTGGAGACCGGGCACAGACTTGCAGACTGATAGCGGCAGGGAAAGGACTTTAGGGCAGCCCACCGGACTGAAACCTGGAGCTGTGGGGGTAGGCATGGGAACTGGGGACAGCTGGCAGTTTTAGAAGCACAAAGGGCAGAGATGTGCATGGACCTAGAAGCGAGGGCTGGGAGTGCTGCTGTGGGGTGCACAACCCAGGACGCTGTGGTTTTAGCAGCACAGACAGAAACGGAGACAGTGTAGCCTGGAGAGCTCACTGAAGAACAGACTTCAATCTCTCTGTTCTGAGGCAGAGGGTTGGAAGCAGTCACTTCTGCTCTCTCAGAAGAGACACAGAATGCCACCAGGGAAAGCTACCAGAGAACAAAAGCCCCCCCAAAATGGTTTTCACTGAGCCCACTCCCCCCACAGGCGGAAGGGCAACTCTGCCCAAATAGGGTTGCCTGAGTAACAGTGTGGCAGGCCCCTCCCCCAGAAGACAGGCTGGGAGAACAAGAGGCTGACAACCCTAAGGTCCCTATAAAACAGGTGCATCTTGCTTGGGTTGTGATCAATAATTTGGACTCTGTACATTCCCTCAACCACCCAGAATAACTAAGAGGAGGAACCCCCAACAGGAAAGACTCAGAGAATGTGATTTCTGCTACAGATTTACAAATGGATATAGATATAAGCAAGATGTCAGAAATAGACTTCAGGGTAATAGTTACGAAGACAATAGGTAGAATGGAGAAATCGATTAATAGCAACATAGAATCTCTAAGGGCAGAAATGAGAGCTGAACTGGCAGAACTTAAAAATGCTATCAGTGAGATCCAATCTAATCTGAAGACTCTAACAGCTAGGGTAAATGGGCAGAAGAATGAATTAGTGATCTAGAAGACAAACTGATAGAAAAGAAGGAAAACGAGGAGGCCTGGGAGAAAGAGCTTAAAATCCATGAAAACAGAATGAGAGAAATAAGTGACCATGAAACAATGTCAGAATTATTGGGATCCCTGAGGGGGTGGAGAAAGAGAGGACTAAAAGATATATATATACAATGGAATATTACACAACAATCAAAAAATGAAATCTTGCCATTTGCAATGATGTGGATGGAACTAGAGGGTATTATGCTAAGTGAAATAAGTCAATCAGAGAAAGACAATTATCATATGATCTCAATGATATGTGGAATTTGGGACTACATCAAATAAAAAAGATCTTGCACAGCAAAGGGAACCACCAACAAAACAAGAAGGTAACCTACTGAATAAGAGAAGATAGTTACAAATGATATATCTAATAAAGGGTTAATACCCAAAACTTAGCTTTTGAAGTCACAGAATATCACATCCACTAAGGCTCAGAGTCTTCTTCCAAGCTCATGAAGGATATTGGCAGAATTTATTTCCTTGTGATTATAGAACTGAGTACCTATTTTTTTTTGACTGTCAACTGGGCAGAAAGCAATCTTTCTCTCCTTCTAGAGGCCACCCACAATTCCAAGCCACATGGCCCTTCCATGGCATGACAGCTCATTCTTAAAGGCTAGAAGTAGAATCAATTTACAGTATGCTATATCAAAGTCTTATATAACATAACATAATCATGGGACTGACTATCCCATCAATTTTGCCATATAGCATAACCTAACCAAGAGTGTCTATCCCATCATATTCACATATCTGGTTCGCATGCTAGAGGAAGGCATATACACCAAGGGTTGGGAATCTTGGGGGTTATTTTAGAATTTTGTCTATTAAAATGGGCAAAGGGCATGAACAGGGAAACCTTAAGAAATCCAAACACATGGGAAATTATATTAATAAAATATAAAATAATTATATTAATAAAATAAATGTAATTAAAACAAGTTACTATTTTCTCATTGTCAAATTGGTGAAGAGTTAAAAAGATTGATAGCATAGTATTATGCAAAACGTGGGGATTTTGTCTTTTTCTACATTTCTACTTTCCATGACTGTATAAATCAATACAATCTTTTGGAAGGATAATTTGGAGCTTAAAAATAATCATCATTTGTATTTTTATAGTTTGCTTTTCTACTTCCAGATGTTTTCACTAAGGGATTATCTTAAGTGTGGCAAAAATTTAACTACAGGAATGTTCATTGAAGACATTCATAATAGCAAAACAACCAGAAACCATCTAAATGTACAATAATGTGTGATTAATTAATTAAAACAACATTACAAATAGGTAGACTCTGCAGCCACATTTAATTATTTAGGGAATTCTCATACAAAAGCAGATAAAAGTGACCAGAATATCCCATTTTTAAAGTAAGTTTTTCCATGCACTGATGTTAAGGGCTCCTTGGAGTGGTCAGACACAAAGACATTTCATTTCACATAAAAAGCAACTCCTCCACACTTCAATCACTTTCTGAATCTAAGGTTACATGAGGTGTACTTGAGGAATTTTGAGTGGAATGATAGTGATAGGTTTTATGCCATATAAAACCAGACATATGTGATGATTAGAGGGAACTCAGAACTGTACTAGCCTTCTACATTGAGAAGTAATGTGGAACATCAGAAAAAGTATGGGATTAGGACTAAGAAGACCCATATTTTAGATTATTTTAATCATTTACTATGACATAGTTTACAATTCTTTTAACTTGTGAGCCTCAGTGTTCTCACCTATACAATAAAAATTGCACTTTATCAGTGCTTATTAACCCTGACTGCACATTAGAATTACCATGGGACTTGTTTCAGTATTAATTTTTTTATTTTAATTCCAATATAGATAACATACAGTGTGATGTTAGTTTCAGGTGTACATTATAGTGATTCAATAATTCTTTGCATTACTCAGTGCTCTTCATGATAAGTGTCCTCCTTAATCCCCATCACCTATTTCACCTATCCCCCCAATCCACCACCCCTCTGGTAACCATCAGTTTGTACTCTATAATTAAGCTTTTTTTTCTTGGTTTGTCTCTTTTTCTTTTTTTTCCTTTGCTACTATTCTTTGTTTCTTAAATTCCACCTATAAATGAAATTATATGGTATTTGTCTTTCTAAAACTGACTTATTTCACTTATTATTATACTCCTGGCTCCATCCAAAATGTTGCAAATGGCAAGATTTCATTCCTTTTTATGACCAAATAATATTCCTTTGTATATGTATACCACATATTCTTTATCCATTCATTAATCAATGGACACTTTGACTGTTTCCATAATCTGGCTATTGTTAATAATATTGCTATAAACATCAGGGAGCATGTATCCTTTGAATTAGTAGTTTTGCATTCTTTGGGTAAATACATAGTAGTGTGATTGCTAGGTCATAGGGTAGTTCTATTTTTAACTTTTTGAGCAACCTCCATATTGTTTTCCATAGTGGCTGCATCAGTTTGCATTTCCACCAACAAAGCAAGAAGCTTCCCCTTTTACCACATCCTCACCAACACCTGCTGTTTCTTGTGTTGTTGACTGTACCTGTTCTGAGGGGTATGAGGTGATATCTTACTGTAGTTTTGATTTACATTTCCCTTATGATGAGTGATGTTGAACATATTTTCATGTGTCTGTTGGCCATCTGTATGTCTTCTTTGGAAAAATGTCTATTCATGTCTTCTGCCCAATTTTTACTTGGATTATTCATTTTCAGGGAGTTGAATTTTATAAGTTCTTTATATTTTAGATACTAACCCTTAATTGGATATCATTTGCAAATATCTTCTCTCATTCCATAGGTTGTCCTTTAGTTTTGTTTATTGTTTCCTTCACTGTGCAAAAGCTTCTTATTTTGATGAAGTTCCAATAGTTCATTTTTGCTTTTGTTTCCCTTGCCTCAGCAAACCTACCTAGAAAAAATTTGCTATGGTCAATGTCAGTAATTACTGTCTGTGCTTTCTTCAAGGATTTTCATGGTTTTGGGTATCACATTTAGGTCTTTAATTGACTTTGAGTATTTTTGTGTATGGTGAAAGAAAATGGTCCAGTTTCCTTTTTTGTATGATGCCATCCAGTTTTCCAAAGACCATTTGTTGAAGAGACTGTCTTTTACCCATTGCATATTTTTTCCTGCTTTGTCAAAGATTAATTGATCATATAATTGTCTATTCTGTTCTATTGATCTAGCTGTATATTTTTGTGCCAGTACTATACTTTTTTGATTACTACACCTTTGTAATATAACTTGAAGTGTGGAATTGTGAGGCCTCCACCTTTGCTTTTGTTTTTTAAGGTTACTTGGCTATTTGGGGTCTTTTATGTTCCATACAAATTTTAGGATTGCTTGTTCTATTTCTGTGAAAAATGCTGTTAGTATTTTGATAGGGATTGCATGAAATGTGTAGATTACTTTCAGTAGTATAGATATTTAGTAATAATTTGTCTTCCAATCCATGAACATGGAATATCTTTCCATTTCTTTGTGTCCTCTTTAATAACTTTCACCAGTGTTTTATAGTTTTCAAAGTACAGGTCTTTCAACTCTTGGGATAAGTTTATTCCTAGATATCTTATTATTTTTGTTGCAATTATAAATGGGATTGTTTTCTTAGTTTCTCTTTCTACTGCTTCATTATTGATGTATAGATATGCAACATATTTGTGTACATTGATTTTGTATCCTACGACTTTACTGAATTTGTTTATCAGTTCTAGCAGTTTTTTGGTGGAGTCTTTTGGATTTTCCATATAGAGTATCATGCCATCTGCAAATAAAGTATTACTTTTTCCTTACCTATGTGGATACATTTATTTCTTTTTGTTGTCTGATTGCTGAGACTGGGACTTCCAGGACCATAGCAAATTTTTTCTAGGTAGGTTTGCTGAGGCAAGGGAAACAAGGGAATTCATTTGGTCCCATGTGTCATTTCCTTGTAAATAAAAGTGGTGAGAGTGGACATCCTTGTTTTCTTCCTGACCTTAGGGGAAAAGTTCTCAGTTGTTTCCCATTGAGGATGATGTTAGCTGTTGGATTTTCCTAGAGGTTCTTTATTATGTTGAGTTATGTTCCCTCTGAACCTACTTTTTTGATGGTTTTTATCATGAATGGATGTTGTACTTTGTTGAATACCTTTTCTGTGTCTATTGAAATGATGATATAGTTCTTATCTTTTGTCTTATTGTATCAAACTGATTGATTTGCTAACATTGAACCACCCTTGCAACCCTGGAATAAATCCCATTTGATCATGGTGAATGAGTTTTTTAATGTATTGTTGGATTTACTTTGCTAGTATTTTGTTGAGGATTTTGGCATTTATGTTGATCAAGAATATTGGCCTGTAGTTCTTTTTCTGTAATGTCTTTATCTGGTTTTGGTACCATGGTAATTGTGGAGCCACAGAATAAGTTTTGAAGTATTCTTTCCTTTTCTAGTTTTTTGAATAGTTTGAAAGGAATAAGTATTAAATCTTCATTAAGTGTTTGGTAGAATTCGCCTGTGAAGTCATCTGGTCCCTGGCTTTTGTTTCTTGGGAGTGTTTTGATTAGTGATTCAATTTATTTGCTGGTTGTCAGTCTTTTTGAATTTTCTGTTTCTTTTTGTTTCCGTTTTGGTAATTTATGTGTTTCTAGGAATTTATCAATTTTTCTAGGTTGTCTAATTTTTTGGCTTATTTATTCCTAATCTCTTACAACTGTTTGTATTTCTGTGGTGTTGGTTGTTATTTCTCCTCTCATTTGTGATTTTGTTTATTTGAGTCCTTTTGCCTTTTTTCTTAATAAATCTGGCTACAGGTTTATCAATTTTATTGATTTTTTCAAGGAATCATTTGCTGGCTTCATTGTCCTGTTCTTTTTTTAAGAGATTATTTTTATTTATTTACTTATTTAAGAGATGGGGGAGGGACAGAGAAAGAAAGGGAGAGAGAGAATCCCAAGCCGACTCCCCACTGAGTGTGGAGCCTGATATAGGGCTTGATCTCACAACCCTGAGATCATGACCTGAGCCGAGATCAAGAACTGGATGCTTAACTGACTGAGCCACCCAGGTGTCCCTATCTCATTTACTTCTTCTCTAATATTCACTATTTCCTTCCTTCTTCTAGTTTTAGGTTTTGTTTGTTTTTCTTTTTCTAGCTCCTTTAAGTGTAAGGTTAGATTGTTTATTTGAGATTCTTCTTACTTCTTGAGGTATGCCTGTATTTCTATATACTTCCCTCTTAGGACCACTTTTGCTGCATTCCAAAGATTTTGGATCATTGTGCTTTCATTTTCATGTACTTTTTGATTTCTTCTTCATTTCCTGGCTTACCCATTCATTGTTTAGTAGCATGTTATTTACCTCCGCTTATTAGTGGTCTTTCCAGATTTTTTCTTGTGGTTGACCTAGATTCATAGTTTTGTGGTTCAAAAAGATACATGGTAGGACATTGGTCTTTTTGAATTTGTTGAGGTTGTTTATTCACCCAATATGTGGTCTATTGTGAGAATGCTCCATGTGTACTTGAAAATAATGTGTATTCTTTTGTTTTAAGATGGAATATTCTGAATATATCTGTTGAATTCATTTGGTCCCATGTGTCATTTCCTTGTTGATTTTAAATATTTACAATTATTAGATCTTCTTTTTGGATTGTCCCCTTTATTATTTTTTTAAAAGATTTTATTTCTTTATTTGAAAGAGAGTGAGGGAGAGAGAGCACAAGTGGGGGGAGGGGCAGAGGGAGAAGGAGAAACAGATTCCCCACTGAGTGAAGAACCCATGGGGCCTGATCCCAGGACCCTGAGATCATGACCTGAGCCGAAGTCAGATGCTTAACCAACTGAGCCACCCAGTTGCTCCTGTCCCCTTTATTATAATATAATGCCTTTCTTCATCTCTTGTTATAGTCTTAGTTTTAAAGTCTATTTCATCCAATCTAAGTATTACTGCTTTGGATTTCTTTTGACATCCATTTGCATGATAGATATTTCTTCATCCCCTCACTTTCCATCTGCTGCTGTCTGTAGGTCTGAAATGAATCTCTTGTAGGCAGCATATAGATGGGTCCTGTTTTTGCATCCATTTTACTACACCATGTCTTTTGATTGGAGCATTTAATGCACTTACATTCAAAATAACTATTCATAGATAAGTATTTGTCACCATCTTCTTACTTGTTTTATAGTTGTTTCTGAAGATTTTCTCTGATACTTTTTTGTCTCTCTCTCATGGTTTGCTGGATTTCTTTAGTGATGTATTTGGGTTTCTTTCTCTTTATTTTTTTCACATTTATTTGTGGTTTTTGATTTGCAGTTACCGTTAGATTTGTATACACCATTTTCTGCATTTAGCAGTTATATTAAGTTGATGGTCATATAAGTTTGAATGCATTCTTTACTCCTCTCCTCCCCATGTGTTAGGTATATGGTATCAGACTTTATATTCTTTCATTTTGTGAGTTCCTTTACTGATTTTTCACAGAAATATCCGTTTTTATTACTTTTGTGTTTCCTACCTTCATATGGCTACTGTTGGTCTCTCCTTTCCACTCAAAATATGCCCTTTAATATTTCTTGCAAGGCTGGTTTAGTGGTCGTGAATTCCTTTAGTTTTTCTTTGTCTAGAAAACTCTATCTCTCCTTCTATTCTGAATGATAACCTTGCTGGCTAGAGTATTCTTGGCTGCAGATTTTTGCCATTCAGCACATTGAATATATCATTCCACACTATTTTGGCTTGAAAAATTTCTGACGAAAAACCCCGATAGCCTTATGGGGTTTCCCTTCTGTGTTACTGTCTTCTTTCATTTTGCTGCTTTTAAATTTTTTTCTTTATCACTACATTTGCCCAATTTGATTACAATATGTCTTGGTGTGGATCTGCTTTTGTTGATTTTGCTGAGGGTTCTCTGTTCTTCTTGGATCTGGATATATTTTTCTTTTCCTAGATTAGGCAAGTTTTCAGCTATTATTTCTTCAAATAAATTTTCTGTGCTCTTTCTTTCCTTCTCCTTCTTTTTCTTCTTTCTTCTCCTGGGACTACTATAATATGAATGTTATTACATTTGATGGAGTCACTGAATTTCCTAACTCTATTCTCATTTTGCATAATTCTTTTCTCTCTCTTTTCTTCAGATTTATTACTTTCGATTATTCTGCCTTCTAGGTCATTAATTCATTCCTTTGCTTCTTTTAGCCTGCTGTTCATTGCATCAAGCATTTTTCTCATCTTGTTTATTGCATTCTTCATCTCTGATTGTTTTTTTTTATTTCTGTGTTAAAGGTTTTACTGATGTTTTCCACTCTTTCTCAAGTCCAGTGAGTATCTTTGTGATCATTACTTTACTCCATCAAGCATGTTTCTTATATCTGTTTCACCTAGATCTCTGGCTGTGACCTGGTCCTGTATTATCATTTGGGACAAGTTTCTCTGTCTTCTCATTTTGTCTAAGTCTCTGTGTCTGTTTATCTGTGTTAGGAAAGTCAGCTAAGTTTCCTGTCTTGAAGGTATTTGCCTTATGAAGATAAGGTCCTGTAGTGCCCTGCTGTGTAGTGTGTCCTGTTCCCTAGGGCCTGGTGTTTCCAGGAGGGTTTCTAATGCATTTTGTGTGTGCTCTGCTATTTCACCCTGGCCACTTTATCCTTCATGTCAATCTTCTGCATAGGCTCTCTTTGCCTTTTGTGGGTACTGCTTGGTCTCTGGCCTGAATGTGGTGCATTTTAACTAGATGTGCTCTGGTCTGCTTGAGAAATGAAACTGGCACCACAAAATTCCCAAGTTGGAAGATGCAGCATGAGCAGGGGTTTGGCCAGTCTTCTGGGGGATGAAGGCCACTGTGCTGTGACTGAGGCAAATGTCACTGGGAAGGGTAATTCCACTGGAATTTGGGAGGGTGGGGCTTGGTGTAAGCAAGTCAGGCAGTGAGTGTTAGTGTTAGGCTGGTTGCTGCTGGTGGCCCTGTGCTTATCCCGAAGAGAAGGAGGAGAAAATGGCACCTGCCAGTTCCTCTGTTCCAGTGGTGTCTCTCCATGAATGCTGCCTCTCTGGTACACTCTCTGAAATGAACAAATAACGTTCCCCTCCCCCCACAGTGTGCCCCAGGTGCTCTTCAGTTCAGTTTCCATGCTTTGTGTCTGTGGGCTGCTTTTCTTGCCTGCTCTCCAAGAACAGCCCCAATGCCTCTGGGCTCTATTCAAGCCAAGCCTGCTGGCCTTTGAAACTTCAGGATCTAAGCTCCACTCATTGCAAGAACTCAGGAAATTTTGCCCCTCTTGCTTTCCAAACCAATTGCTATAGGGATTACTTTTCTTCATGCATTCCCCTGTGTACTACTCTGTCTTTCACCCTTCTCTGTGACTGAGGCTCCCTCCCCACCACAGTGGCCCATCTGTTTCTCTCCCAAACCATGTCTCGACACTTCCTACCTTCTTGATGTGGCCTTTTCTCTACCTTTAGTTGTAGAGTTTGTTCTGCCAATCAATTACTGGGGTATTTAGAATCATTTCATAGTTATCTAGTTGTATTTGTTCTGGACGAGGCAAGCCTAGGTCCTCCTACCCTGCTGCCATCTTCCCCTCCTCCCTTATTTTGTTTCTTAAATGAGTGAAATCATATGATAATTTCTCTTTCTCTGATTGACTTATTTCACTTAGCATTATACCCTCTAAGTCCATCCATGTTGTTACAAATGGCAAGATCTCATTCTTTTTTATGGCTTTGTAATATTTTATATATATGTTGGCTATTGAAAATAATGCTGCAATAAATAAAGAGGTGCATGTATTTTTTCAATTAGTGTTTTCATTTTCATTGTGTAAATACCCAGTGTGGAATTACTAGATCATATGGTAGTTCTATTTTTAACTTTTTAAAGAACATCCATACTGTTTTCCAGAGTGACTACAACAATTTACATACCCAGCAACAGTGTACAAGGGTTTCTTTTCTCCACATCTCCAATACTTGTTATTTCTTGTGTTTTTGATTTTAGTCAATCGTTCAATTTTAGACAAACACAAAGTGATAACTCTTTTTTGTTTTAATTTGCATTCCCCTGATTATTAATGATGTTGAGCATCTTTTCATTGTGTAAAGAAACTCACTTTAGATTGAACGAAACAGAGAGGTTTAAAGTGAAAAGATCGAAAAAGTTATTCTATGCAAATAGTAACCAAAAGAGAGTTAGGTAGCTGTGCTAATATCCAATAAAATAGACTTTAAGTCAAAGAATGTTACAAGAGACAAAAAGGGCATTATATGTTCATAGAAAGATGAATACATTATGATAATATAACAACTTTAAGCATATACAGAACAAAACAGTTTCTAAGTATGGACAGAATTAAAAGAAAAAAATAGTTTTGTGATAGTAGTGAAGACTTTAATACTCTAATCTCTATAATGGAGAAAAACTTTAGAAAGAAGACAAATAAGGAAATAGTGTGCTTGAACAGCATTCTGTACCAACTAGACCAAGCAGACATATATGCAACATTCTAACCAAAACAGCAGGGTACACATTTTTCTCAAGTGCGCATGGAACATTTTCCAGGATAAAAGTATATATTAAGCTGTAAAACTAGTCTAAAATTTTAAAAGATTGACATCATAGCAAATATCTTTCCTCACCACAATGAAATGAAACTGGAAATCACCAGGAAGGAAAACTGGAAGATTTGAAAGAAAGCTTAAACTCCAGAAGGAAAATGGAATATGCACAGATATGTTGAAATTATACAACATACTCTTAACAACCAATGGTCAAAGAAAAAAATCAAATGAGAAAGTAGAAATTATCTGGAAACAAATGAAAATAAAAACATAACATATCAGGGGGAGGAGCAAGATGGTGGAGGAGTAGGAGACCTAAATTTCGTCTGGTCCCAAGAATTCAGCTAGACAGGGATCAAACCATTCTGAACACCTACGAACTCAACAGGAGATCAAAGAAAAGAATAGCAGCAACTCTCTGAACAGAAAAGCGACCACTTTCTGGAAGGTAGGACGTGAGGAGAAGTGAATCCAAGGTAATATTTGGGAAGATAGACCATGGGGGGAGGGGGCCTCCATCAACCTCTACTGGCAAGTGATAGAGTAGCGGAGAACAAAATTGGAAATTTTAGAAGTCTGCTCCACTGAGGGATGTCGCTCCAGTGGCTAAGCAGGGGGTGGAACCCTCGCAGGACAGTGTGGTCTCAGGATCCTCGGGGTCACAAAAAGACTGGGGGTGCCTGAGTGCAGCAGAGCTCCCAGGTATCAGAACAGGGAAGCTGGCTGCAAAGACAGAGCTGAGGCACGGGCTCTCAGCTCAGGGTTGCCATAAACCATGATCTGGGGCACAGTCAGGCCACTGCTCTTCCAGCAGGGACCCAACAAGTGGCAGATCTGGGGAGACTCCCCTTCCTCCCCCGGGAGGGGTGGCATGGGAGTGCACTGCAGCAATCTGCAGGATTTGGAGACTCTACACGGGGTCATGTGCCAGAGCTAGAAATGCTTGGTCATAGGCCGGGTGAGCATGGAGTGCAGCTGGAGATGGGGGAGACGGTAGTGACTGACTGCTTTTCTCTGGGGGCTCACTGAAGAGTGGGGCCCCGCATTCTTGGCTCCTCTGGGGCAGAGACTGGGAGGCCACCATTTACAGTCTCGTCCTCCAAAGCTGTACAGAAACCTTGCAGGGAACAAAAACTCCCGAGAGCAAACCCGAACAGATTACTTAGCCCAGCCCCCGGCAAGGGCAGGGCAATTCCACCTCTGGCAAAGACATTTGAGAACCACTGCAACAGGCCCCTCCCCCAGAAGATCAACAAGAACAGCCAGCTAAGAAGAAGGTTACCCATCAATGAGAAGGACAGAATGCCAGCACTAGGGGAATACAGCACATAGAATTCATGGCTTTCCCCCCTGATTCTTTAGTCTTTCAAAGTTAATTTTTTTAATTTTCTTTTTTTTCTTATTCTTTTTTTCTTTTGAATTTTTCTTTTTCCCTTTTTCAACCAACATCTTATCAATCCCTTTTTTAAAAATCTTTTTTATTTTTAATTTTCAGAGTCATATTCTATCCCTTCATAGTAGTTAACCTTATTTTTGATATATATATATATATATATATATAAGTTGTTCTCTCTTTAAAATTTTGGGATACAGTTTCTTCAAACAGACCAAAATATACCCTAAATCTCTAGTGTATGGCTTTGTTTTAGTCTCCTGCTTGATCAAATTCTCTCCCTTTTTTTTTTAAATTCCTCTTTTCTTTTTTCAACCAATTTCTTTTTTTTTAAGATTTTATTTATTTATTTGACAGAGAGAGACACAGCGAGAGAGGGAACACAAGCAGGGGGAGTGGGAGAGGGAGAAGCAGGCTTCCTACTGAGCAGGGAGCCTGATGCAGGGCTCAATCCTAGGACTCTGGGATCATGATGCTTAACAATTGAGCCACCCAGGCACCCTCAACCAACTTATTATCATCAATTCCTTTTATAAAATATTTTTATAATTTTCATCTTTACAGTCATATTCCATCCCTTCATCGTATTTACCCTTATTTTGTACATATATAAGTTTTTCTATCTTTAAAATTTTGGGAGGCACTTTCTTCTAACAGACCAAAATACACCCATAATCTAGGGCGTGGCATTGACATATGCACCAGCCTGATCATATTTGATCATATTCTTTTTATTTTCATCTTTTTCTTTTTTCTTTCTTTCCCCTTCTTTCCCCCAGTTTCAGGTTTCTTCTGATTTGTTTAGTGTATATTTTTCTGGGGACATTGTTACCCTGTTAGCATTTTGTTCTCTCATTCATCTATTCTCCCCTGAACAACATGACAAGATGGAAAAAATCACCTCAAAAAAAAAAAGAAAAAGAGGCAGTACCGACTGCCAGGGACATAATCAATACAGACATTAGTAAGATGTCAGAACTAGAGTTCAGAATGACAATTTTAAACATACTAGCTGGGCTTGAAAAAAGCATGGAAGATATTAGAGAAACCCTTTCTGAAGAAATAAAAGAACTAAAATCTAACCAAGTCAAAATCAAAAAGGCTATTAATGAGGTGCAATCAAAAATGGAGGTTCTAACTGCTAGGATAAATGAGGCAGAAGAGAAAATTAGTGATATAGAAGACCAAATGATGGAAGATGAAGGAGCTGAAAAAAAGAGAGATAAACAACTACTGGATCACGAGGGCAGAATTCGAGAGATAAGTGATACCATTCGACGAGACAATATTAGAATAATTGGGATCCCAGAAGAAGAAGAAAGAGAGAGAGGGGCAGAGGGTATATTGGAGCAAATTAAGAGTCTCATGCTCTACCAACTGAGCTAGCCGGGTGCCTAATTGGGGCAAATTATAGCAGAGCACGTCCCTAATTTGGGGAAGGAAACAGGGATCAGAGAACTGTCCTCAAAATCAATAAAAATAGGTCAACACTCCAACATCAAATAGTAAAACTTACGAGTCTCAGAGACAAAGAGAAAATCCTGAAAGCAGCTTGGGAGAAGAGATCTGTAGCCTACAATGGTAGAAACATTAGATTGGCAACAGACCTATCCACAGAGAGCTGGCAGGCCAGAAAGGACTGGCATGATATATACAGAGCACTAAATGAGAAAAATAT
>NC_138385.1:60612988-60655586 GCF_054177405.1 Leptonychotes weddellii
ATGTAAGCTGGTGCAGCCACTCTGGAAAACAGTATGGAGGTTCCTCAAAAAGTTGAAAATAGAGCTACCATATTACCCAGCAATTGCACTACTGGGTATTTACCCCAAAGATACAAATGTAGTGATCCAAAGCTGTGTGTGCACCCCAATGTTTATAGGAGCAATATCCACCATAGCCAAACTATGGAAAGAGCCAAGATGTCCATCGACAGATGAATGGATAAAGAAGAAGTGGTATATATATAATGGAATATTATTCAGCCATCAAAAGGAATGAAATCTTGCTATTTGCAATGATGTGGATGGAACTGGAGGGTATTATGCTGAGCAAAATAAGTCAATCAGAGAAAGACATGTATAATATGATCTCAATAATATGAGGAATTCTTAATCTCAGGAAACAAACTGAGGGTTGCTGGAGTGGTGGTGTGTGGGAGGGTTGGGGTGGCTGGGTGATAGATGTTGGGGAGGGCATGTGCTATGGTGAGTGCTGTGAATTCTGTAAGACTGTTGGATCACAGACCTGTACCTCTGAAACAAATAATACATTATATTAAAAAAAAGAAGAAGAAGAAGATAGTAGGAAGGGAAAAATGAAGGGGGGGGGAATTGGAGGTGGAGACAAACCATGAAAGACTATGGACTCTGAGAATCAAACTGAGGGTTCTAGAGGGGAGGATGGTGGGGGAATGGGTTAGTCTGGTGATTGGTATTAAAGAGGGCATGTATTGAATGGAGCACTGGGTGTTATACCCAAACAATGAATCATGGAACACTACATCAAAAATTAATGATGTAATGTATGGTGATTAGCATAACATAATAAAATAAAATAAAATATCAGAATTTATGGGATGTAGCAAAAGCAGTAGTAAAAATTAAGTTTATGACAGAAATGTGTATGTTTTTAAAAAAGAAATATCTCAAATAAACAATCCAATGTTAAACATCATGTAACTAGAAAAAGAAGAAATCATTCAACCCCAGGCAGGAATAAATAAAAAAGAGAATTGAAAAACAATAGAAAACAGCAAGAAAAAATAAATTTATTTTTGGGAAAGATAAAAAAAATCAACACATCTTTAAGTAGAGTTAGAAAAAAGAAGACTCAAAAATAAAATTGAAAGATGAAATTTTACATTATGATTGATTTTAGATATAGAAAGTATTATAAGAGATTACTACCAACATAACCTTTAAAAATGGATAAATTCCTAGAACCATAAACTTACCAAGACTGAATCATGAAGAAACAGAAAACTTGAACAGACCCATAACTAGTAAGGAATAATCAGTAATCAGTAATCAGTAATCAAAATCTTCCCAACAAAGAAAACCAGAGACCAGATGGCTTTACTGTGAATTCTACCAAACATTTAGAGAAGAATTGAGGTCTATTCTACCCAAATTCTTCCTAAAACTTGAAAAGGAAGGAACACTTTCCAACTCTTTTTATGAGGTCAGTATCACCCTGGTACCAAAGCCAGGCAAAGGCACTGTAAGAAAACTATAAGCCATTCCTAATGAATATAAATGTAAAAATCTTCAGCAAAGTAATAGCAAAACAAATTCAATAGCACATTAAATAGATCATATACCATGACCAAGTGGGATTTATCCCTGAGATGTGAAAATGGTTTAACATTTAATAAAATCAAATTAATGTAATACACCAAATTAATGGAATGAAGGATAAAAAAATCTAGAGATCTGTGTTACAAAAATGTGTATATTGTTAACAATACTGTAGTGTACACTTAAAATTTTGTTAAGTTGGTAGATCTCATTTTATGTGTTTTTTTAACCACAATAATTAGAAAATACTTTACACCAAGGAACTGGAATAAAAATACGTGACTATCAAGTCTCTCCACTTTTAATCTTAAAATTTTACAATTATACAATTAAGAAAATTAGTATTTAAAAATTAAAGAGCCATGTTCATATTAAAATTCTTTTTTATATGGCTCAGTTGGTTAAGCATTGGCCTTCAGCTCAGGTCATGATCTTGGGGTCCTGGGATCGAGCCCCATGTCAGTCTCCACACTCAGCGGGGAGTCTGCTTCCCCCTCTCTCTCTGCCCCTCCCCCTGCTCTCTCTCAAATAAATGAATTTAAAAATCTTTAAAAATCTCTACTGGGGGACGCCAGGGTGGCTCAGTTGTTAAGCGATTGCCTTCAGCTCAGGTCATGATCCCAGGGTCCTGGAAATGAGCCCTTCATCGGGCTCCCTGCTCAGCAGGAAGCCTGCTTGTCCCTCTCCCACTTCCCCTGCTTGTGTTCCCTCTCTCACTGTCTCTCTCTCCCTGTCAAATAAATAAATAAATAATTTAAAAAAATAAATAAAAATCTCTATCTGGGATGCCTGGGTGGCTCGGTCAGTTAAGTGGCTGCCTTTGGCTCAGGTCTTGATCCCAGGGTCCTGTGATGGAGCCCTTTGTTGTCAGGCTCCCTGCTTCTCCCTCTGCCTGCTATTCCCCCTGCTTGTGCTCTCTCTCTCTCTGGCAAATAAATAAATAAAATCTTTTAAAATGTAAAAAATAAACTCTATCTACATATCAGTTTTATTATATAAATTTAAACATTTCTGAAAGAAAGAAAATAAATGTGCTAAAATAAAACAACGTGATTATGGAAAAAATAAACCTAATGGAATTGGAGAACTGCCAAGGCAGCCTTGACTTGAATGGATAAGATACTGGAGAGACAGAAAAGTAAGCCTGACACACAGAGAAGTAAATCTAACATTTGTGTCCCCTTTTCCCCCTTCATGGTCTTTACTCATTTATTCCTAGCACAAAGCTTAGAGGTTGAAAAGCTCAGCAGAAAGCATAACTACAAGTTTGAAAAGATAGACAGAGCTAAAACAGTCTCACAGAGCAGGAAATAGAAATATTTTACCTCAATAACCTATTAAGTTTGAGAGGCCTTGATGAATATCTCAGACTTTATGATGTGACACTTGAAGGACTGGTCCCTAGGAGTAAATTCAACTGAAAATAGACCAGCTCTCATAAAGACTAAAACACAACTTTAAATCAACTCAATCCCAGACTAGATTAAATTGTCCATCCTTTACTTTACCTGCCTAATAGACACAAAAGTAATATCATTCATAGCCTCTATAATTTTTTAATGTCCAGTATTTAATAAAAATTGCCAACACACAGGAGACAGGATTAAGAAGGAAAAATGCAATAAAAAGCATACCTACAATTGATCCATATTTTTCAATTATTACAGTTGTACTTTAAAATAATTTCTCATTAAACAAAATAGATAAAAACATAAAATTTCAGTGGAGAAATGGAATCTACAGAAACGAGTTAAAATAGATATTTTAGAACTAAAGTTACAATTATACAACTCAACTCAATAGATGGATTTAACAGCAGACTAGGCATGGCTAATGAGAGCATTAGTGAAATTTAAGATAGGTCAGCACATAATATTCAAAATAAAAGTATGGATAAAGAAAGGAATAGCATAACGAGAATAAGAGATGTATAAGAAACTGTAAAAAGGACTAACATGGGTCTAAATGGATTTCCTGAAAAAGAGGGGAGTAAAAAGGGAGCAGAAGCATTATGTGAAAAGTAATGGCTGAGAATCTTAGGATACTACTGTAAGACATAAAGCCGTAGTTTTCAGAAATGAATATTACACTGTATGTTAAATAATTGGAATTTAAATGAAACTTGAAAAAGAAAAAAAAAATTCTTCCAGGAAAATTACTGCAATTTTAGAACTCTATTCCTAGCAGAACTCTTTTTCAACTGTGAAGGGTGAATAAATAAACTTTCTGGTTTTTTTCCTTCCAAGATTTTATTTAAACTCAAGTTAGTTAGCATAAAGTAGTATTGGTTTTAGGAGTAGAATTTAGTGATTCATCACTTACATATAACACCCAGTGCTCATCACAAGTGACCTCTTTAATGCCCATCACCCATAGCCCATCCCCACATCCACCTCCCCTTCAGAAACCCTCAATTTGTTCTCTATAGTTAAGAGTCTCTTATGGTTTGCCTCCTTCTCTGTTTTTATCTTATTTTGTGTTTCTTGGCCTTCCCCTATGTTCATCAGTTATTGTTTCTTAAATTCTACATATGAGTGAAATCAAATTGTATTTGTTTTACTCTAACTTATTTTGCTTAGCACAATACCCTCTAGCTCCATCCACATCATTGCAAATGGCAAGATTTCATTCTTTTTGATGGCTAAGTAATATTCCATTTTGTATATATACCACATCTTGTTTATCCATTCATCAGTTGATAGACATTTGGGCTATTTCCATAATTTGTTTATTGATACTACTGCTATAAACATTGGGGTGCTGGTGCCCCTTCAAATCACTATTTTTGTATCCTTTGGATAAATGCATGATAGTGCAATTCCTGCATTGTAGGGTAGTTCTCTTATTAACTTTTTGAGGAACCTCCACAATGCTTTCCAGATTGGCTGCACCACTTTGCATTCCCACAAGCAGTATAAGAGTGTTACCCTTTCTCCAAAACCTACCCAAACTCTCTGTTTCCTGACTGGTTAATTTTAGCCATTCTGACTGGTGTAATGGGGTAACATTGTGGTTTTGATTTGTATTTCCCTTATGGTGAGTGATGTTGAACATTTTTTCATGTGTCTGTTAGCCACTTGTGTATATTCTTTGGAGAAATGTCTATTATGTCTACTGCCCAATTCTTAACTGGATTACTTATTTTGAGCTGTTAAATTTGATAAGTTCTTTATAGATTTTGATTAGTAGCCCTCTATCCAAAATCACTTGCAAATATCTTCTCCCATTCTGAAGGCTGCCTTTTAGTTTCCTTGATTATTTCCTTCACCATGCAGAAGCTTTTTATCATGATGAAGTCCCAATAGTTCATTCTTGCTTTTGTCTCCCTTGCCTCCTGAAATGAGTCTAGTAAGAAGTTGCTATGCCCAAGGTCAAAAAGGTTGCTATCTGTGTTCTCTAGAATTTTGATGGTTTCCTGTCTCACACTGAGGTCTTTCATCCATTTTCAGTTTATTTTCGTGTATGGTCTAAGAAAGCCATCTAGTTTCATTCTTCTACGTGTTGCTGTCCAGTTTTCCCAATACCATTTGTTGAAGAGACTTTTTTTTCCATTGGATATTCTCTCCTGCTTTGTCGAAGATCAGTTGACCATAGAGTTGTAGGTATATTTCTGGGTTGTCTATTCTGTTCCATTGCTCTACGTGTCTGTATTTGTGCCAGTACCATACTGTCTTGATGATTACAGCTTTGTAATACAGCTTGAAATACAGAATTGTGAAGCTTCCAGCTTTGGTTTTTTTTCAGAATTGCTTTAGCTATTCAGAGTCTTTTCTGGTTCCATAGAAATTTTAGAATTGTTTGTTCTAGCTCTGTGAAAAATGCTATTGGTATTTTGATAGGAATTGCATTGAATGCGTAGATTGCTTTGGGTAGTATAGACATTTTAACTGTATTTGTTATTCCGATCCATGAGCATGGAATGCTTTTCTATTCCTTTGCATCTTTTTCAATTTCTTTCATAAGTGTTCTATAGTTTTCAGAGTACAGATCTTTTATCTCTTTGGTTAAGTTTATTAGGTATCTTATAGTTTTTGGTGCAATTGTAAATGGGATGGATTCCTTGATTTCTCTTTCTGCTGCTTCATTATTGGTATATAGAAATGCAACAGATTTCTATACATTTATTGTAATTCCTGTGACTTACTTGAATTCATAAATCAGTTCTAGCAAATTTGGATGGAGTCTTTCAGGTTTTCTACATAGAGTATCATGTTGTCTGTGAAGAGTGAAAATTTGACTTCTTCTCTGCTGATTTGGATGCCTTCTATTTCTTTTTGTTGTCTGATTGCTGACAACAGTAGTGACAGTGGACATCCCTGTCATGTTCCTGACCTTAGAGGAAAGTCTCTCAGTTTTTCCCTGTTGAGGATGATATTAGCTGTGCATCTTTCATATATGGCCTTTATGATTTTGAGGTATGTTCCTTCTATCCCTACTTTCCTGAGGGTTTTCATAAAGAAAGGAAGCTGTATTTTGTCAAATGATTTTTCTGCATCTATTGAAAGGATCATATACTTTCTTTAATTAATATGGTGTATCACATTGATTGATTTGCAGATATTGCATCACCCCTGCAGCCCGAATAAATCCCACTTGACTGTGGTGAATAATCCTTTTTAATGTACTGTTGGATTCAATTTGCTAATATTTTGTTGAGAATTTTTACATCCATATTTATCAAGGATATTGGTCTATAATTCTCCTTTTTAGTGGGTTCTCTGTCTGGTTTTGGAATTAAGGAAATGCTGACCTCATGGAATGAGTTTGGACGTTTCCCTTCCATTTCTATTTTTGGCAATATTTTCAGAAGAATAGGCATTAATTCTTCTTTAAATGTCTGGTAGAATTCCTCTGGGAAGCCATCTGGCACTGGACTTTTGTTTGTTGGGAAGTTTTTGATTAGTGATTCAATTTCTTTGCTGGTTATCAGTCTGTTCAAGTTTTCTATTTCTTCCTGTATTAGTTTTGGTTGTTTGTATGTTTCTATGAATTTGTCCATTTCTTCCAAATTGTCCAATTTTTGGCATGTAATATTTTATAATATTCTCTTAGAATTGTTTCTATTTCTGTGGTGTTGGTTGAGATTTCTCCTCTCTCATTAGTGATTTTATTTATTCACGTCCTTTCTCTTTTCTTTTTGATAAGTCTGGCTAGGGGTTTATCAATTTTGTTAATTCTTTCAAAGAATCAGCTCCTAGTTTCATTGATCTGTTCTACTGTTTTGGTTTCTATATCATTTATTTCTGTTGTAATCTTAATTATTTCCTTTCTTCTGCTAGTTTTAGGCCTTATTTGCTGTTCTTTTTTGGGCTTTTTTAGGTGTGAGTTAAGTTGTGTATTTGAGACTTTTCTTGCTTCTTGAATAAAGACAGTATTGCTATATACTTCTCTTTTAAGACTGGATTTGCTGCATCCCAAAGGTTTTAGACTGTCTTATTTTCATTTTCATTAGCTTCCATGTATTTTTTTATTTCTTCTTTAATTTCCTGCTTAACCCATTCATTCTTTAGTAGGATGTATTTGTAGTCTTTACAATTTTTTTTTCTTGTGGTTGACTTCAAGTTTCATAGCATTGTGGTCTGAAAATATGCATGGTATGATCTAAGTTTTTTGTACTGTTTGAAGCCTGATTTGTGACTCAGTATGTGATCTCTTCTGGAGAATGTCCCATTTGCCCTTGAAAAGAATGTATTCTGATGCTTTAGGATGAAATGTTCTGAATATATCTGTTAAGTCCATGTGGTCCAGTGTGTCATTCAAAACCATTGTTTCCTTGTTGATTTTCTGCTTCGATGATCTGTCCATTGTTATAAGTACAATGTTAAAGTCCCCTACTGTTATTGTATTATTATCAATGAATTTCTCTAAGTTTGTCATTAGTTGATCTATATATTTGACTATGTTGTAGTTGGGTGCATATATATTTACAATTATTAGATCTTCTTGTTGGATGATATATTTTATGATATAGTGCCCTTCTTCATCTCTTATTACAATCTTTAGTTTAAAATCTAGTTTGTCTGATAGAAGTATGGCTATTCCAACTTTCTTTTGATGTCCATTAGCATGATATTGTTCTCCACCCCCTCATTTTCAATCTGGAAGTGTCTTTGGGTCTACAATGAGTTTCATATAAGCAGCATATTGATGATTTTTTTTTAAATACATTCTGATACCCTATGTCTTTTGATTGGAGCACTTAGTCCATTTACATGCATAGTAGTTATTGATAGATATGAATTTAATGCCATTGTGTTACCTGTAAAGTCACAATTCCTATAGATTACCTCTGTTCCTTTCTAGTCTTTGTTGCTTTTGGTTTCTCCTTCCTGCTCAAAGGGTCACCTTTAGTATTTCTTGCAGAGCTGGTTTAGTGTTCACAAACTCTTTTAGTTTTTGCTTACCTTGGACATTCTTTATCTCTCCTTCTATTCTGAATGACAGCCTTGCTGGATAAAGTATTCTTGGCTGCATATTTTTCCCAGTTAACACATTTAATATATCATGCCACTCTCTTCTGGCCTACCCAGTTTCTGTAGACAGATCTGCTGCTAATCTTACGTGTCTACCCTTCTAGGTTAAGGATCTTTTGTCCTTAGCTGCTTTCAGAATTCTCTATTATCTTTGTATTTTGCAAGTTTCACTATGATATGTAATGGTTTTAACCTATTTTTGTTGATTTTGAGGGGAGTTCTCTGTGCCTCTTGAACTTGATTGCCTGTTTCCTTCCCCAGATTAGGGCAGTTCTCAGCTATAATTTGTTCAAATAAACTTTCTGCCTCTTTTTCCTGCTCTTCTTCTTCTGGGAGTGCTATGATATGGATATTATTGCACTTTGTGGAATCTCTGAGTTCCCTAAGTCTATATTCATGATCTATTTTCTTTCCCTCGTCTTTTCAGCTGTGTTATTCCCCATAATTTCATTCCTCTGCTTCTTCAATCCTTGTTGTATTACATCCAGTTGGTTTTCCAAATCAGTTACAGCAGTTTTTGGACTAAATTCTAAATTCTTGTTCAGATATATTGCTTATGTCCTGTTTTGAGCAAATCCTTGACTGTGATTTCTTCTTGATCTTTCTTTTGAGAAGAATTCCTCCATCATCTTGTCTAGGTTTCTGTCTTTTACATGTTATGAAAGCTTATTATGTTCCTGCTCCTGAGAGCAATGCTATAATGGGTTATACACTGTCTAGGGCATGGTACTTCAGGAAGTGCTTCTCTTGTGTGCTGTGTGGACTCTTCTGTTGGGTTTTGGCTCCTTTTCCACACAGGTCAGTCTTCAGAGTTCTTCCTTGCTTGCAGTGGGGAGTGTTTGGACATTTAACTAGGTGTGCTTTGATTTGTTTGTTAAAATAAACCTATCATGTTCTCTACCTCTAATTGTGCAAATTATTCTCTTAATCTTAAAATCAATTTCCTAGTTGTTCAAAATGGTTTGATGTTGATCAAGCTGTGTTCGAGGGATGAGGCAAGGCCAAAGTCCCTCTACTACTCTGCCATTTTAAGTCCTCCTCCAAATAAATTTTCTGTTTTTAAAAAAACGAGGAAATGATTGCCAGCAGATCCTCCCTAAAAATATACTGAAGTAAGTCCTCTAGGCAACAAGAAAGTTATTCCAGAGGGCAAAACTTATCACTCTATCAAAAGCAACATAAATGGTGAACATTAGCAATAATCTAGATTAATGTTTTCTGTAAACAATAATAAATAATAATGTCTTCAATGGTTTAAAATTCTGTACAAATAAAATGCTTGTAAACAAATCACAAAAGCCAGCAGTGAATAAATGTAGTTTAAGTGTTCTGAGGTCCTTATATTGTCCAAATAGTGAAAAAGGGCTAATTTTTATTAGGCTCTAAAAAGTCAAAGAATCATTGTATTATCAAGGGTAATGACAAAGAATTGTTAAAAAAAAAGTGTAACAAAGAAATGGAATTACAAATGTTATTTATGCATGAAGTGCAAAGAAAAAAAGAAAAAGGGACAAATAATAGGATGTATATATAGGACACAAATACTTATATAGCATATTTAAATGCAAATATAACAGTAATTTCATTAATAGTAAAAAAATGAAATATTAGACTTAAAAAATGAAAATTGTCACATTGCATTAATAATTATAAATTAAAAATTAAATAAACACTGCTTACAAGAAGCACACTTTTAGTATAAAGATACAGACTGTTTTACATCCTCACCAACACCTGTTGTTTCTTGTGTTGTTGACTTTAGCCATTCGACAAGTGTGAGGTGATATCTCATTGTAGTTTTGACTTGTATTTCCATGATAATCAATGATGTTGAGCATCTTTTCATGTGTCCATTGGCCATCTGTATGTCTGCTTTGGAAAAATATTCATGTCTTCTGCCCATTTTTAAATGGTGTATAGGTTTTTTGGGTGTTGAGTTTTATAAGCACTTTATATGCAAACTGGTGAAGCCACTCTGGGAAACAGTATGGAGTTTCCTCAAAAAGTTAAAAATAGAATCACTCTATGATCCAGCAATTGCACTACTAGATATTTAACCCAAAGAATACAAAAAATACTAATTCATGTGGATACATTCACCCTGATGTTTATAGCAGAATTATCTATCATGGCCAAATTATGGAAATATCCAATGTCCATCAACTGATGAATGGATAAAGAATAGGTGTCTACCTATTATATTATATAGATAAAATGGCATATTATTCAGCCATAAAAAAAGAAGAAAATCTTGCCATTTGCAACATGGATGGAGCTAAGGAGTATTATGCTAAATTGAAATAAGTCAGAGAAAGACAAATACCATATGTTTTCACTCATATGTAGAATTTAAGAATAAAAAAACAAATGAACAAAAGGGGAAAAAGAGAGAGGTAAACCAAAAAACAGACTTTTAACTATAGAGAACAAACTAATGGTTACCAGAGGGTAGGTGGGTGGCGGAATGGGTTAAATAGGTGATGGGGATTAAGGAATGCACTTATGATGAGCAGCAGGTGTTGTACGGAAGTGTTGAATCACTACATTTTACTCTTGAAACTAATACTACACACTGTATGTTACTAACTGGAATTTAAATAAAAACTTTACAAAGAGTTTTTTCTCACAATAATAGAATTTTGTTTCATATGAGTAATGTCATTCATGACATAGCATTCATGAAATAATGTGTATAGCACATATGCTGCATTTAATACATCTGTAAAGCACAGAACTAAAAAATTTAAGAATAATAACTGAATAAGCACAGTGTTATTTGATTAAAATAATATGTCCACATAGTGGTACATGGAAAAGACTATACAAAGGCACATGTATAGAAGATGATGCTAAGAATACTAGCTGTAGGGCGCCTGGGTGGCTCAGTTGGTTAAGGGACTGCATCCGGCTCAGTTCATGATCCTGGAGTCCCGGGATCGAGTCCCACATCGGGCTCCCTGCTCAGCGTGGGGGGGGCTCTGCTTCTCCCTCTCACCCTCTTCTCTCTTGTGCTCTCTGTCTCTCATTCTCTCTCTCAAATAAATAAAATCTTAAAAAAAAGAATACTAGCTGTATCTGTGAATAAATATAGTGTTAATAGTGTTAGAATGTGTTTACTACTGTGGTACATGGAATGCACTATATTTAGTCACATAAATAGATGATTTACTATGTGCAATATAATTTTGTTGCATCAAGCAAGAATGTTATTTAGTGAAAAAATGTATTCAATACAAGGGCTGTATTTAATACACTCTGTAAAGGCTCAATTACAAAGTTGTTTATAATAAATCTAGTTTTATTTGTGAACAAATACAGTGTTATTAAAGTAAAAAAATATAAAGATACAGAAATGTTGAGATAAAATGTAAGATTAATAGCATGACAAAAAAGGAACAAATCCACAATCATATTGGGAAATGTTAAAATACCTCTGTTTGTAATTTATAGGATATGTTACAAAAATATGAGTAAGAAGATTGAAAATCTGAACTGAGGACTATTAAATAGGTATAGAACACTGCCTCACAAAACTGAAGAATGATCATTATTTTCAAGTGTATGTGAAAATTTTACCAAAAATTAGCACTATGCTGAACCATAAAGCAAGTCTCAGCAAATTTCAGAGAGTTGAAATAAAATAAACTATATTTTCTGACCATAATAGAATTTACTTTGAAATCAATAACAAAAAGATAAGTAGAAAATCTCAAACTGCCTGAAAATTAAGAAGGAAACTTTGAAATAATCCATAAGTCAAGGCAGAAATTATTGTGGAAATTAGAAAAATATATTGAACTGAGTGATAATAAAAATATGACATGCCAAAAGTTATGCAAAGCACATAATGACATAATTGGAGGGCAGTAAATGCATAAGAAAGCATAGCATTCAATACATTAAATATAACAAAGCAATGCATGTATAGATAAGAAAGAAGACTGAAGATCAACGATCTGTGAATCCATCTCAAGAAAGTAGAAAGCTAGAAAGAAATCAAACCCCCGAAATAAGAGAAATGAAATAATAAAGATAAAAGCAAAAATTACTTCAATTAAAACAAACCTGTTTTCAAACAATGGAAAAATTTATCAAGGTTGAAGTTGGTGTCTTAAAACATCTAGTAAAATTGATAATTCTCTGACAGGAAATAATCAGTGTAATTCACCCACCATGTTACCAGACAAAAGAGAAAAATCACTTGACCATGTCAATTAATACAGGAAAAGCATTTGACAAAAATCAATACTCATTCATGACCAAAATTCTTGGAAAACTAGGAGAAAAGAGGAACTTCCTCAACTTGATAAAGAATATCAACATAAAACCTACAGTTAGTATCAAATTCAATGGCAAAAGAAAATACAAGAGGGGCGCCTGGGTGGCTCAGTCGGTTAAGCGACTGCCTTCGGCTCAGGTCATGATCCTGGAGTCCCGGGATCGAGTCCCGCATTGGGCTCCCTGCTCAGCGGGGAGCCTGCTTCTCCCTCTGGCCCTCCCCCCTCTCATGAGCTCTCTCTCGCTCTCATTCTGTCTCAAATAAATAAATAAAATCTTTAAAAAAAAAAAAAGAAAATACAAGAATGTGCACTCATTACTCTTAACATAGAACCGAAATTCCTATCCGGCTCTATAAAGCAATAAAATAAAAAGGCATACAAAGCTTAAGAAATAAATGAAACTGTTCCAATTTGTATTTGATATGAAGGTCTCCACAGGAAATCTCAAGAATCTACCAAAACCCCCAAAACCTCCAGAACCAAAATGTGCAAAGTTCTGATCTTGCAAGATACAAGATCAACATAAAATTTGATTATACTTCTATATTGCAATAGCGACATGGAAACTGAAATTTAAAATATAATACCATATGGAATTCAAGAAGCAAAACAAAGAAAAAAAGAGACAAAGGAACACAATTTTTTGTACAGGGAACAACTGGTGGTTTCCAGAAGGGAGGTGGGATGGATGGGTGAAATAGATAAAGGGGATTAAGAGGCACTTGTCTTGATGAGCACTGGGAAATGTATAGAATTGATGAGTCATTATATTGTACACCTGAAACTGTTGTATGTTAATTATACTTCAATAAAAAAGTACAATACCACTTATAATCACTCAAAAATTCACTGCTTAGGTATAAAAGTAAAAACTATTCAGTGGTGGAAAGATAGTATTTCAACAAATGATGTTGAAATAATTGGATAACCAGAGGCCAAAAAAATGTATCTCAGTGTAAATCTTACACCATATACAAAAAAAAAAAAAAAACTTCATCAAATAAATCACAATATATTGTATTTTTATATTTATTTTATTTTAATTCCAGTGTAGTTAACATAGTTTCAGGTGTACAATAGAGTGATTCAACAATTCCATATATCACTCAGTGCTCATCAAGATAAGTGTACCTTTAATCACTTTCACCTATTTAACCCATCTTCCCATTGACCTCCCTTCTGGTAATAATCTGTTTGTTCTCTGTAGTTAAGAGTCTTTTTTAGTTTCCCTCTTTTTCTTTTCCTTTTCTTTTTAAGATTTTATTTATTTATTTGACAGAGAGAGAGTGCCCAGGCAGGGGGAGCAGCAGAGGGAGAGGGAGAAGCAGGACCCCCACTGAGCAGGGAGCCCAACTACTCGGGACTAGATCCCAGGACCCTGGCACCATGACCTGAGCCGAAGGTAGATGCTCAACTGACTGAGCAACCCGGGTACCCCAGTTTCCCTTTTTTTTCTTTTGTTCATCTGTTTTGTTTCTTAAATTCCAAATATAAGTAAAACCAAATGGCATTTGTCTTTCATTCTTTATCTTATTTCGCTTAACATTATACTCTCAGATCCATTTATGCTGTTGCAAATGGCAAGATTTCATTCTTTTTTATGGCTGAATAATATCCCATTGTATTTTTATATGCCACTTCTTTATCCATTCATCTGTTGATGGACACTTGGGCTACTTCCATAATTTGGCTATTGTAGATAATACTGGTATGAACATTGGGGTGCATGTAACCCATTGAATGAGTATTTTTGCATTCCTTGGATAAATACCTAGTAGTTCAATTGCTGATAGTAGCTCAATTTTTAACTTTTTGAGGAACTTCCATACTGTTTTCCAGAGTGGCTACACCAGTTTGCATTCCCACCAACAGTGTAAGAGGGTTCCCCTTTCTCCACATCTTCACCTATGCCTGTTGTTGATTTTAGCCATTCTGTCAGGTGTGAGGTGATATCTCATTGTAGTTTTGATTTGTGTTTCCTTGATAATGAGTGATGTTGAGCATCTTTTCATGTGTCTGTTGGCCATCTGGATGTCTTCTTTGGAAAAAAAAATGTCTATATCTTCTGCCCATTTTTAAATTGGATTATTCATTTTTTGGATGTTGAGTTTTATAAGTTCTTTGCATATTTTGGATACTAACCCTTTATCAGATATGTCATTTGCAAACATCTTCTCCCATTCTGTAGGTTGCCTTTCAGTTTTGTTGATTGTTTCCTTTGCTCTGCAGAAGCTTTGTATCTTGATGAAGTCCCAATAGTTTTATTTTTGCTTTTGTTGTCCTTGCCTCAGGAAACATATCTAGAAAGCTATTGCAATAGGCAATGTTAGAGAAATTACTGCCTGTGCTCTCTTCTAGGATTTTTATGGTTTCAGTTCTCAAGTTTAGTTCTTTAATCCATTTTGAGTTTATTTTTGTGTATGGTGTTAGAAAGTAGTTCAGTTTCATTCTCAAATAAACCACAATTTAAATGTGATTAAGGCTGTAATATTTGTTGAAAAAGAAAACTTAGGAGCAAATAATTGTTACATAGGACTTGGTGAACTTTTCTTAAGCATGATACCAATAGCATGACCCATAAAATTAAAATTTGAAAAATTGTTATTAATTCCTTCATTGAAATTAAAATGTTTATAATCTGCCAAAAACCCTATTAAGATTTTGAAAATACAAGCTACAAACATGGGAGAAAATCTGAGAAACTAATCATGTGTAGACTATATAAAAACTCACAAAACCCAACAGTAAAAAATAAATGATCCAATTAGAGAGGTACATGAACAGACATTTCACTGTAAAGGACAAGCAGTTTGCAAATAATCATATTAAAAGACATTTATCACATCCAGTCATTAGTAAAAATGTAAATTTAATCCACAAAGCTTTTGCACAGTGAAGGAAACCATCAAGAATACAAAAAAGCAACTTACTGAATGGGAAAAGATATTTGCAAATGATATATCTGATAAAGGGTTAATATTCAAAATATATAAAGAACTTATGCAAGTCAACATGAAAAAAATAATCCACTGTAAAAATGGGCAGAGGACACGAATAGACATTTTTCCAAAGAATATAAATGGCCCACAGACACATGAAAAGATGCTTGACATCACTAATCATCAGGGAAACGCAAATGAAAAGTACAATAAGATATCATTTTATGCCTGTAAGAAGGGCTAAAATAAAAAACATAAGAAATAACAACTGTTGGAGAGGATGCAGAAAAAAAGGAACCCTCATGCACTGTTGATGGAAATGCAAATTGATGCAGCCACTCTGGAAAACAATATGAATGTTGGTCAGAAGATTAAAAATAGAATTACCATATAATCCAGTAATTGCACTGCTAGATATTTACCCAAAGAAAATGAAAACACTATTTCAAAAACGTTTATTAACCTCTATGTCTATTGCAGCATTATTTACAATTGCCATGATATAGAAGCAACCCAGGTGTCCAAGAATGGAAGAATAAAACAAATGTGGTAGCCATAAGGTAAATATATATTACTTAACCATATACTAAATATTACCTAGCCATAAAAAAATAATGAAATAATGTCATTTGTAACAACATGGATGGATCTAGAGGATATAATTGCTAAGTGAAATAAATCAGTCAGAGAAAGGCAAATACCATATGATTTCACTCATATGTGGAATTTAATAAATAAATGAACAAAGGAAAAAGAGACAACTAAAAAACCAGACTCTTAAATACAGAGAACAAACTGGTAGTTTCCAGAAGGGAGGGGGTGGGAGGATGGGTGAAATAGTTAAAGGGGATTAAGAATACACTTACTGTGATGAGTGCTGAGAAATGCACAGATTTTTTGAATCATTATATTGTAAACCTGAAACTAATATAATGTATGTTAATTATATTTTAATTTACAATTTAAAAAGAAACGAGATATCATTACATATCTATTAGAAGAGTTGAAGTAAAAAATAGTGAATACATCAAATGTTGGTGATGATTCATAGAATTGCTTTCTCATACATTAGTTTTGGGAATGTAAAATGATATAACCATTCTGGGAAACAGTTTGGAAGTTCTTAGAAGAATAAACATATGCTTACCATACAATCCAGCTATTGTATTTCTCAACGTTTATCCCAGAGAAATAAATATTTATACACACATAAAAACTGGTACATGAATATTTAAAGCAGCTTTGGTCATAGTAGCCTTAAAACTTAAAGCCCAAATATCCTTTCATAAGTGAAAGAAATGGTGATACATTCATGCCATAAAATCTACTCAACAATGAAAAGAAATAACTATTGACACACCAAACAACTTGGATGAATCTTCAGGGAATTACTCTCAGTGAAATAACCACTTCCAAATGTCACATTCTGTATGCTTTCCTTTATATAACATTTTTGAAATGGTACAAGTATAGAAATGGCAAAAAGAGTAGAGGTTTTTGAAATATTGATCTCATAAAATGAGTTGATATGTGCTCCCTCCTTTTCCATTTTCTGGAAAGACTGTAGAATTGATGTCAATTTTTTTTCAGATGTTTCTTATAATTCTCCAGTGAAGCCATCTGGGCCTAGAGATTATTTTTCAGGAATTTTAAAATTATGAAGTCAATTTATTTAATAGTTATAGAGCTTTTAAAACTATTTAATATTGTTTGAGTCATGGTGGTTTGTTGTTTGCAATGAATTGGTCCTTTTTACCTAACTTACAAATTTATGTGTGGATTACTTTATAGTATACCCTTATTATATTTACAACATCTACCAACATCTACAGTGATATCCTGTTTCATTTCTGCTATTGGTAAATCATATATTTGCTTTTGTTTTCATTGTCAGTCTTGGTAGATGTATGCCAACTTTTTAAAAGATTTATTTATTTATTTGAGAAAGAGAGTGGGGGAGGGAAGAGGGAGAGGGAGAGAGAGAATCTCAAGCAGACTCCCCGTTGAGCATGGAGCCCAATTTGGGGCTTGATCTCATGACACTGAGGTCATGACCTGAGCCAAAATCAAAAGTTAGATGCTCAACCAACTGAGCCACCCAAGTGCCCCAATATATGACAATTTTCAAAAAATCCAGCTTTTTTTCATTGGTTTTCTCTATCCCAGAGTTGTTTCTGTACAGAAATCTGCCACATTTCTATACACAAATAATGAAGCAGCAGGAAGAGAAATTAGGGAATCACTCCCATTTACAACTGCACCGAAAACAATAAGATGCCTAGGAATAAAACTAACCAAAGTGGTGAAAGACCAGTACTCAGAAAACTATAAAATACTGATGATGAAATTAAAGACGACACAAAGAAATGGAAAGACATTCTATGCTCATGGATTGAAAGAACAAATATTGTTAAATGCTTCCTCTCAGGGACATGTCCCAAGTAGAGGGAATAATCTTCCCACTATGTGCCCCAGGAATTCTCCAGATCACTGTTTCCACCCTGCATCATGACAACATCCATTCATGATTTAAAAAAAACCAAAAAACAAAACCCTCAACAAAGTAGGCTTAGAGGGAACATACCTCAACATTGATTTTGTATCATACTGTGACTTCATTGAATTCCTTTATCAGTTCTAGTAGTTTTTTGGTGGAGTCTTTTGGGTTTTCTATATATAGTATCATGTCATTTGCAAACAGTGAGTTTCATTCTTTTTTGCTAATTTGGATGACTCATTTCTTTTTGTTGTCTGATTGCTGTGGCTAGGACTTCCAGTACTATGTTAAATACCAGTGGCGAGAGTTGACATCCCTGTCTTGTTCCTGATCATAAAGAAAAAGCTCTAAGTTTTTTCCTGTGGAAGTTTAGACTCATCACTAGGCCTCCAATAAAATCACTGGTTGAGAAGGAGAGTAGTATCTCAAAATTGCTCCCCCCATGGCTTCCACTGAAGTTGTGATGGAATGGGGCACTTCTTTACAACTAGATGAGGTTACCATTATGGAATGGTGAAATTTCTGGTTCTCCACGAGGTACCACTCAAGTGGAATGGGAGGAGCTCCTTGTTATCAGTAGGTAGGGGAGACAGTACAGGTTCTCCATGCAGTCTCCACTAACACAAGCTGTGGGCATTGTGGCCACCAGATGGGAATCAAAGTTCCAGATTCCTATTCCGTGTTCTATTATGCCACCCCTGTAGGGTGAGGTGAGGAAGGATGTTTCATTACAGCTCAGTGAAAGTGGATGTCTAAGTGTCCTGCTTAGCTTTGCTGGTGAAGATGAGGTGGAGCCACATGTTTTTACATATTGTTTGGCTGCAGTAGGAAGGAGATTATCATCTAGAAGCTTTCTGTCATGAGTGGCTGTCTCCATTTCGTGGTTATTTGAATATAGAGAACTGATATTTCTTCTTCTTCTTCTTCTTCTTCTTCTTCTTCTTCTTCTTCGTTGTTGTCATCATCTTTGTCTTTATCTTAATCTTTGTCTTCGTCTTCATCTTCTTTGATCTGAATCTTGTCATTTCTGATGCCAGTTTCTACAGCTCCCAGTCCTGGATATATGAAGCAAAAAGAAATCCAAGGAATTCAGAAGCAAAAAGAAATCAGAGAAATTCACTACCACATTGACAGTAGGGTGTCAAGGTACTAAGGTCAACTTCCTTCTTTTTCCAACTTTCAGAACCTTCCTTATTTATTTACATATAATTTTTAGTATTTTAAGATGAGCTTACACAAAGAATAAAAAGAAGTGCATATACTACATTTCATTTAAAATTGGATGTCAAGGAGGAGAGGAAGATGGTGGTGGAGTAGGAGGACACTGGGGTCACCTCATCCCATGAATAAAACTAGATAAGTATCAAATCATCCTAAATATCCAGATATCAACCTGGAGCCTAACAGAAAAACTCCACAACTAAAGGAAGAGAAGAGGCCACATTGAAGAAGGTAGGATGTAGAGATGAGATATAGGGGAGAAAGGGTTTGTGGCTAGTGTGGAGGGCAGGGAGGCTTAGTCATGAAAAAGAGTGCCAGAGAGAGAAGCACACAGAGGAATGCACAAGGAGAACATTTCCCTAAACCATTGATTGGAAAATGAGAGGGGCTCATTTCATGAGTTCTTGCAACCAGTGAGGCTTAAAGCCTAGATACATTAAAAGTCAGTGGGCTTGGTTGAGGTAGAACTCAGAGGGCACTGCACTGCTTATAGAGAGAAGGCAGGAGAACAGCCTAGGGAATAAAGGAGATGGATGGCACCATTTTCCTCCCCTGCCCCTCAGTATAAATGCAGAGCCACCTGTGGAAAGCAGTGCAGCACCACCACTGGTTGCCTAACTGGCATACAACAAGCTCCACCCCTAGTGCTCTCACAGGACTGCCCTTCTCAGTCAAGCTTGCCTCAGTCCCAGCATGACTGTCCAATTCATCAGAAGACCAACACAAACCCCTGTCCACACCACATCTCCTGGCCAGATAATTCGAAAGGGCCTCAATTCTGGTGGAGGGAGTGTCAGGGCTCATTTCACAAACAGACCAGAATACACCAAGTTAAAACTCACCACATTCAGGACAGGGACCAAACACAGCCCACAGCAGGCAAGGAGAACTTCTGCAGATGACTGCCCTGAAGTATAGAGCGGCCAAAACACAACAGCAGAGCACATGAAGCACATATCAGACACGTTCCCTGAAGTGCCATGCTCTGGGCACTACATGACCTCTTCTTCAGAAGGCCACTACTTTCAGGAGCAAGAGACATAATTGGCTTTGCAAACACACAGAAGAAGACAGAGAGTTAGACAAAATAAAAGAGGCTGAGAAATTTATTCCAAATGAAAAAAACAACAACAAACAAAACAAAACAAAAACACAAAAAAGCAGAACAAAGCCACAGCCAGAAATCTAAGTGAAAGAGATATAATCTTCCAAGAGACTGGAAACAGACTTGAGACAATGAACAGCAGGCTAGAAGAAGCAGAAGAATGAATTAGTGACCTAGAAGATAAGAAATGGAAATAATGAAGCTGGACAAAAGAGAGAGGAATTATGCACATGAGAATAGACTTTAAAGAACTCAGTGACTCCATCAAATGTAATTATGTTCAATTTATAAGAGTCCTAGAAAATGAAGATAGAGAAAAGGGAGCAGAACATTTATTTGAAGAAATAATAGCTGAAAAGTTCCCCAGTCCAGGGAAGGAAACATATCCAGATCCAGGAGGCACAGAAACCACCATCAAAATCACCAAAAGCAGGCCAACACCAAGACATATTGTAATCAAATTCATAGAATATCGTGACAAAGAAATGATCTTAAAAGCAGCAAGACTAAAGAAGTCCTTAACTTACAAGGGAAAACTCATAAGGCTAGCTGGTGATTTCTCAAGAAATCTTGGCAAGCCAGATGGGAGTGGCATGATATATTCATGATATATGGTATATATATATATACACCATGCTATATGATATATGATATGTTGATTTTATATATATAACATATTTGATATATGCTGAATGGAAACAATCTGCAGCCAAAAATACTCTGTCCAGTGAGGCTATCACTCAGGATAGAAGGAGAGTAAAGAGTTTCCCAAACAAAACGTAAAGGAATTTGTGACCACTAAATCAGCCCTGTAAGAAATATTGAAGGGGAATTTTTCAGTGCAAAGTAGAGACCAAAAGTGGCAAACACAAGAAAGGATCAGAGAAAAGCTCCAGAAACAATGACAAAATAAGTAATAAAATTGTACTCAATACATATCTATCAATAATTACCTTGAATATAATTAAAGCAAACACTCTAATCAAAAGATATGGGGTGTCAGATGTAGAGAACAAAACACCCATCTATACACTGCCTAAAAGAGATTCATTTAAAGACACCTGCAGATTGAAAGTGAGGTATGGAAAAATATTTATTACACAAGTGGATGTCAAAATAAGGCCCAAGTAGAAATACTCATATTGAGCAAACTAAACTTGAAAACAGACTGTAACAGGAGACAAAGAAGGGCACTATATAATCATAAAAGGGACAAACCACCAAGAAGATATAACAATTGTGATTATTTATGAACCCAACATGGGAGCACCCAAATATGTAAAACAATTAATAACAAACATAAAGGAACTCATTGATAATAATAAAACAATAATAGTAGGGAGGTTTAACACCCCACTTACATCAATGGACAGATCATCTACATAGAAAATCAACAAGGAAACAATGGCTTTGAATGACACCCTGGACCAGAAGGACTTAATACATATATTCAAAACATTTCATCCTAAAGCAGCAGAATACATATTGTTTTCAAGTGCACAAAGAACCTTCTCCAGACTAGATGACATATTAAGTCACAAAACAGGCTTAAACAAATACAAAAAGATTGAAGTCATACTATGCACCTTTTCTGACCAGAACACTGTTAAAGTAGAAGTCAGTCACAACAAAATTTTGGAAGGACCACAAATACATGGAGGTTAAATAACATGCTATTAAACAATGAATGTCTCAACCAGGAAGCCAAGGAGGACATTTTAAAAATACATGGAAACAAATAAAAATGAAAATATAATGATCCAAAATGATGGGATGTAGCAAAAGCAGTCCTAAGATGGAAGGATATAGCAATACAGGCCTATTTCAAGAAGAAAGAAAAATCTCAAATTAACAAGCTAACCATACACCTAAAGGAGACAGAAAAAGAACAACAAACAAACTCTAAAGCCAGCAGAAGGAAGGAAATAATAAAGATTTAGCAGAAATAAATGATATACAAATTAAAATAAACAATAGAAAAGATCAGTAATACCAGGAGCTGGTTCTTTGAAAAAATTAATACAATTGATAAACCTTTAGCCAAATTTATCAAAAAGAATAGAGAAAGGACCCAAATAAGAAAAAATAAGGAGGGCACATGATGTGATGAGCACTGGGTGTTATACGCAACTAATGAATCATTGAGCACTACATCAAAAACTAATGATGTGCTATATGTTGGCTAATTGCATTGAAATTAAAAAAAAAAAAAAGAAGAGAAATAGCAACCAGCACCACAGAAATGCAAACAATTATAAGAGAATATTATAAAAAATTATATGCCAACAAATTGGACAGCCTGGAAGAAATGAATAATTTCCTGGGAACATATAAACTACCAAAACTGAAAGAAAAACAAATATAAAACTTTAACAGACTGATAACGAGCAATGATTGAATCTATAATAAAAAAAATCCCAAGAAACAAAAGTCCAAGACCAGAATGCTCCACACACAATTTCTACCACATTTAAAGAATTAATACCTATTCTTCTCAAACTCTTCCAAATACAGAAATGGAAGGAAAACTTTCAAATTCATTCTGAGGCCAGCATTACCTTGATACCATAACCAGATAAAGACTCCACTAAAAAAGAGAACAAGAGGCCAATATCCCTGATGAACATGGAGGCAAAAAATTATCAATAAAATACTAGCAAATCTAATCCAATAGTACATTAAAAGAATCATTCACCACGATCAACTGGGATCTATCCCTGGGTTGCAAGGGTGGTTCTATATTCACAAATCAATCAACATGGTACACCACATTAATATAAAAAAGGAAAAAAACGATATGATCCTTTGAATAGATGCAGAAAAAGCATTTGCAAAGTACAACATTCATTCATGATAAAAGCCCTCAACAAAATAGGGTTAGTGGGAACATTCCTCAACATAATAAAGGCTATATACAAAAAACCTATACCTAATGTTATCCTCTAAGGTGAAAAACTGAAAGCTTTTCCTCTACAGTCTGAAAGAAGACATGGATTCCACCCTCACCACTGTTATTTAAATTAGTACTGGAAGTTCCAGCCTCAGCAATCAGACAACAAAAGAAATAAAAGGCAACTACATCCACAAGGAAGAAGTCAATCTTTCAATATTTATAGACGACATGCTACTCTACGTAGAAAACCCAAAAGACTCCACCAGAAAATAGCTAATATGGATACATGAATTCAGTAAATTCACAGGATACAAAATCAATGTACAGAAATCTGTTGCATTTCTATACAACAATAATGAAGCAGCAGAAAGAGAAATCAAGGAATTGATCTAATTTACAATTGCACCAAAACCAATAACATACCTAGGAATAAGCCCAACCAAAGAGATCAAAGATCTGTACTCTGAAAACTATAGAACACTTATGAAAGAAATTGAAGATGACAGAAAGAAATGGAAAAGTATTCCATACTCATGGGCTGGAAGAACAAACATTGTTAAAATGTTTATACTACACAAGGCAATCTGCACACTTAATGGAACCCCTATCAAATTACCACCAGCATTTAACACAGAGGTATAGCAAACAATCCTAAAATTTGTATGGATCCATAAAAGAATCCAAATAGCCAAAGTAATGTTGAAAAAGAAAACCAAAACTAGAGGTATCACAATTCCAGACTTCAAGCCATTTAACAAAGCTGTAGTCATCAAGACAGTATCATACTGGCACAAATACAAACACACAGATGATTGACACAGAATAAAAATCCCAGAAATGAATCCACAACTATATATTTATCTTTAACAAAGCAGGAAAGAATACCCAAGAGAAAAAAGAGAGTCTCTTCAACAAATGATGTTGGGAAAAGTGGACAACAATATGCAGAGGAATGAAACTGGACCACTTTCTTACACCATACACAAAAATAAATTCAAAATGGATTAAAGACCTAAATGTGAGACAGGAACCATCAAAATCTTAGAGGAGAACACAGGCAGTAATCTCTTTGACATTGTCCATAGCAAGTTCTTACTAGGTATGTCTCCTGAGGCAAGGGAAACAAAGGCAAAAATAAACTATTGAGACTTCTTCAACATAAAAATTTACTGCACAGTAAAGGAAACAATCAAGAAAACTAAAAGGCAATCTACAGAATGGGGGATGGTAATTGCAAATTATATATTTGATAAAGCATTAGTATCCAAAATATATAAAGAATTTATCAAACTCAACACCCCAAAATAAAAAAAAAAATCCAGTTTAAAAATGGGTAGAAGACTTGTATAGACACTTTTCCAAAGAAGACATCCAGATGGCTTATAGACACATGAAAAGATGCTCAGCATCACTGATTATCAGGGAAATACAAATCAAAACTACAATGAGATATCACCTCACACCTGTCAGAATGGCTAAAATCAACAACACAGGAAGCAGCAGATGTTGGTGAGTGAGGAAAAAGGGGAACCCCCTTGCACTCTTGGTGGGAATGCAAACTGGTGTAGCCATTCTGAAAAACAGTATGGAGGTTCTTCAGAAAGTTAAAAATAGAACTATCCCACAACCCAGTTATTGCATTACTAGGTATTTACCAAAAGAATATAGAAATACTGATTCAAAGGGAAACAGCAACCCAAAGTTTATAGCAGCATTATCTACAATAGCCAAGTTATGGAAAGAGCCCAAATGTCCACTGACTGATGAATGGATAAAGAAGATGTGGTATATATATACGATGGAATATTACCCAGCCGTAAAAAGAATGAAATCTTGTCATTTGTAGTGACATGGTTGTAGCTAGAGAGTATTACACTAAGCAACATACATCAGTCAGATAAAGAGAAATACCATGATTTCACTCATATGTGGAATTTAAGAAAGAAAACAAATGGATATAGGGGGGGAAAGAGAGGCAAACCAAGAAACAGACTCTTAACTAGAGAAAACAAACTGATGGTTGCTTGAGGGAAGATAGGTGGGGGATGGGTTAAATGAGTGGTGGTATTAGGAAGGGCACTTGTGGTGAACATTGGGTGTTGTATGTAAGTGATGAATCCTAAATTGTACACCTGAAACTAATATTACACTGTATGTTAAGTTACTGGAATTTAAATAAAAACTTAAAAAAAATACATTCTTTATCTCTCCTTCATTGATGAATGATAACGTTGCTGGGTGGTGTTTTTTGTTGTAGTTTTATTTTTTAAGATTTATTTATTTAGAGAGAGAGAGAGTGAGAATATGAGCAGGAAGAGGGGCAGAGTTAGAATCCAGAAGCAGACTCCCTGCTGAGTGTGAAGCCCAATGCAGGGCTTGATCCCAGGACCCTGAGATCATGACCTGAGCTGAGATCAAGGGTCTGCTGCTCAACCAACTGAGCCACACAGGTGCCCCTTGTAGGTTTTGAATATATCATGCCACTTTCTTCTGGCCTTCTGAGTTTCTGCTGAAAAATCAGCTGATAGCTTTATAGGTTTTCCTTTGTACTTTAGTCACTGCTCTCTTGTGCTTTTAAGAATCTCTATTTTTAAATTTGCCATTTTAATTATTACTTGTCTTGGTGTGGACCTTCTTGGGTTCTTATTTGGGACTCTCTCTGATTACTGGACCTGGATGTCTGTTTCCTTCTCCAGGTTCAGAAATTTTCAGCTATTATTTCTTCAAATAAAATTCCTGATTCTTTGTCTTTCTTGTCTCTTTAGAGACCTGTAAAATGTAAATATTAGTATGTTTGATGTTGTCCCAGATGTCCCTGATTCTATCCTCTTTTTAACTTTTTTTTTCTTTTGCTGTTTAGCTTGTGTGCTAAACCCTTTCTTCCAGATTGCTGATTTGTTCTTCTTCATCTTTTAATCTGATGTTGATTCCTTCTAGTTTCTTTTATTTTTCAGTTATTGTGTTCTTCAACTTTGATTGGTTCTTTTTAATATTTTTGACCTGTTGGTTGAAATTCTGTCTGAGTTCATCCACTTTTCTCTCAAGTTTGTGAGCATTTTTATTATCATTACTTTGAACTCTTCATCAGGTTGATTGCTTATGTTCATTTCAGTTCTTTCTATTTCTCAAGTTTTGTCTTGTTCTTTCTTTTGGAGCATATTACTCTTTCTCCTCATTTTTTTTTTTGATGTCCTGTGTTTGTTTCTATGTATTAGGGTAAAAACTACCTCTCTCAGTGTTGAAGAACTAGTTTTGTGAAAAACATCTCCTGGGTAGACTGTGTGTGCCTGGTGGGTTTTGCTGGTTGATTGGAGCCATAGTGCATGCTTCCTGGAGTTTTCTCGGTACTTTATGTTGGGACCATTCTGGTGGGATGACTGGAGTTGAAGTGGGCAGCAGATAGGGGGTCCCAGTGTGCTCTATTGCAGGGGGCACCCTGTTGAAATAGCTGTATTTTAAGAAGGCACAAGTGTGGACTAGGGGTTTCCGGGCCATTTGAACATGAGAGTGCCCTGAGGGATATCTGGAGCTGAAGTGGATATGGACCAGGTGGTCCTGGGGTACTCCAAATAGGAGATACCCTGGCAAATTGGCTGAAGTTGCAATGGGTATGGGCCTGCAGTTTACTGAATTGCTTTGTACCTGTGTCACCTTGTGAGATGTCTGGATTTGTAGTAGTTGCAGTCTGAGGATGTCCCAGTATGCACCACACTGAAGTCACCTTAGTGGGATGGCTGGAGCTCTGGCAGATATGAGTGTGAGGGCCACTTTAAGGGGAGAGCTGGGGCTGGGAAAGACCAGGGTCCTTGTGCTCACTGAAGCAACAGGCTGGCTAGACATCCAGATCCTGCTCCTGTCTGTGCTATAAATGTGGAGGGGAAATGTAAACAATGGTGCTTGTCAGCACCTTTAATCTTGGAAAGATTTCTAGCAGTTCCCCCACCATTTGGCAGATCCTTTACAGTTAGTTCAATTCTAGTCTAGCTGCTTTTTATATCACGGATTTTTTATTCTGTGCCCCAGTGTGCCTGGGACTGGTGTGGGCTAGGGGTCTGGGGATTGCTGAGGCAGCAGGCCAGCTAGAGCACCTGGACCCTACTCCTTTCTGTGCTATCAAGGTGGAGGGGGAACATAAATAATGACACTTGCCAGCACAAACAGCACTGGAGACAATTACAGTGTTTTCCCACCATTTGGCAGACACTCTAGGATTAGTTCACTTGTAGTATAGTTGTCCTTTAAACTGTGGCTTTTTTTCTGTGCCCCAGGGCAAACAAACCTGCTCAGAGTCCCTCAGTACTATCCTTCCCCACTGCAGTTCACAGCATTGGGAGTGGGCTTCCCATCATTACTCCGTCTCCATTTCTCCTGCCATTCTTTATGTGGTCCCTCTATCCTTTGTTGTGCCAAAGCTTTTCAATCAGCCCTCAGTTCTTTAGGAGGAATTGCTTTATATGTAGGTATACATTCAGTGTGTCATGTGAGAATGTGAGTTCAAGATCTTCCTATCCTGCTGCCCTGGACCCTCCCTCAAAATGTGGTATGTATTTATACAAGGGAATACTATTCAACCATAAGAAAGAAGGAAATCCTTCCATTTGTGACTACATGCATGGACCTTGAGGTGATTATGCTAATTGAGATAAGTCAGAAAAAAAACAAATACTGTTTGGTATTACTTATATGTGGAATCTAAAAAAGCCAACTTTTAAAAACAAAGTAAATTGTACTTACCAGGGGCTGCGGAGTAGATGAATTAGGAGATGTTGATCAAAGGGTGCAAACTCCCAACTAGAAGATGAATAAGTTCTGGAGATCTAACACACAGCATAGTGATTTAGGTAAACAGTACTGTATGTATACTTTAAAGTTGTTAAGAAACTAGATCTTAAATGCTGTGACCACAAAAAAGGAGATGATAATTATGTGATGTGATAGAGGTGTTAGATAATCCTACAGTGGTAATCATATTAAAATGTATACATGTATCAAATAAAAATACTCATGTTGAATTTAAGAAAGAAAACAAATAAATATAGGGGAAAAAAAGAGAGAGGCAAGCCAAAGAATGTTGTACACCTTGAAGTTACACAATGTTATATGTGAATTGTATCATAGGTAAATAAATAAATAAATACTTCCAAACTCCAGCATAGACCTACTGGTATATGTACTTTTAAAATACCTTTATTGAGGTATTTTTGATTTTTAAAAGATACAGTGGGCACATTTAATGTATACAATGTGAATAAACTTGGAGATATGTATACATCCATGAAACCATCGTCACAATCAAAATAATAATATATCCATTACCTCCAAAAAAAATGAAATATAAAACGGAAAAACAAGAAAGAAAATCATTGAAACAAAAAGGTGATTATTTGAAAATATCAATAACATTGAGAAACATCTAGTAAAACCAACAAAGAAAGAGAGAAGGCATAAATTACCAATATCAGGAATGAAATAGGGTGTATAAAACTACAGATATTGCTGTCATTAAAGTGAAAAAAAGGGAATATGAGAAAGAACTCTATGCATATAAATTCAACAACTTAGATTAATGAACCAATTTCTCATAATCCACAAATTACTAATATACATCCAGTAAAAAATAGGTAAGTTAACCATGAGAGACTATGGACTCTGAGAAACAAACTGAGGGTTCTAGAGGGGAGGGGGGTGGGGGATGGGTTAGCCTGGTGATGGGTATTAAAGAGGGCACGTACTGCATGGAGCACTGGGTGTTATAGGCAAACAATGAATCATGGAACGCTACATCAAAAACTAATGATGTAATGTATGGTGATTAACATAACAATAAAAATACGTTAAAAAAAAAGAGTCCTAGAAAATTGAGTCCAAAATTTAAAAGTATGTGAAAAAAAGAAATCTTCAGGTTCACACGGTTTCACTATAATATTATACAAAATATTTAGGGAGGAATTTGTACTAATTCTATATGGAATGTGGAAGACATTGCTTTTGCACTCTTGAAGTTTATAACAAAGCATGGAAATTAAATAATAAATAATTATAAGTGTAATTAGTACTAGGAATTTTCCATACAGTTCCATTGCACCATGTACTTCTAAATACTCATGCGTCTATAGTATAATAAAATCCAACATTTCCTGGGTGAAAATGGGAGCAGCATGAGGCTAGGGTGTAAATATAGGGTAGATGTTCCTAAGGAATGATACATAAATTGATATCTTAAGGATAAGTAGGAATTGACTAGGTAAAAAAAGAGGGGAGAATATTCAGTTGTAAAGAATATCATGTTTGCAGCTTTAAGATGGAGGAGGGCTTGGCATGTTGAAGGAACTGAGAGGTCTAATGTGGCTGGAGTGGAAATAGAAAGGTTGCAAGTGGAGATAGATAAAGCTGGGAAACTAAATTTAACTTTGTGTGTCAGTTAAGTATTTGGGGCTTTCTCCAATGGGCATTTGAAAGGCATTGAAGCAGAGATGAGATACAATCAAATGCTCATTTTTAAAAGATCACTTTGGCTAATGTGTGAAGGATTGAAGGGGCATAAGAACAATTATGTTGATTGATTAAGAGACTATTTCATTAGGCCAGTCTAGAGGTGAGAGTGGACTAGCCTGGATTCACAGCTGAATGTATGGAGGGAAGAAGATGGAATAAAAATATTTTAAAGATATAATAAGAGGATTTACTGATAGGTTGTCTGTGGAGGGTGATGGCGAGGGAGGAAGACAAGATGGCTTTTACAATCCTCTCTTTGTCTGCGAAGTTGGTGTTGCCACCAATGAGAATATTCCCAGTATATATAATATGCCTGGCACAGCACCTGGTACATAGAAGGTGCTCTGGAAATGTGAATTCCCTTATACTTCAGTAATAGTATAAACAAAACAAAACCTAAAGCCCAGTTCTCCCATTGCTTAGATAGCATTTGCTTCACTGAAGGGAACCTTGGGAGACAATCAACCTCTGAGGCTTCCCTCTCAGGAGGAGGATTGGCCTAAAGCAGATGGCAAATTGATGACTATGCTATGATGAAACCTCTAGGGGCCTCTGGAATACTCTGATATTTGCAAATTTTTTAAAGGAAGTGACCCGAGAACCCAGTCTTGACTGTCCCTATGATCTTCTCAGCAAAAGGGTCCCTATGATCTTCTCAGCAAAAGGGTCCCTATGCCTCATGAAGATTATTTGGCCAGAGGCTTGCCCTATGCCAGGATAAACCACCACCCTTTCCTTCTTGGACTGCTGCCCCCACACAAAAAAAGAAAATGGCTTGGAAGTGGTCCAGAGTAGGGAAAGCTGAGAAAGGAATGCATGAAAAAAAGCTGCCTGCAAAGAAAGATAAAAGCAAGGAATGCAATGGCCTGCCTGAGGGGCAAGGAAGGAAGCTAAGTAATAGAATAAACAGACTTCAAGGAGAACAAGAGTGAGAGTAAACACAGATGGGGAAGAAAAATAACTTATCTTTAGAGATTCACTTTTGATTGTCTAAGTTGGAGTTCTGAGAGTCACAGCCAAAAGGGACCTATGAAGCCTAAGGATAAGCATTTTCTCTGGTGTGAGAGATATATTGGCTATCTGTGTGATCTTGGAAACATCTTACCACTCTAAACTTCAATTTCCCAAAAGCAACATGAGAGGTTGGGACTGGAATAAACTCTACCAGCATGTGATTTTAGATGAATATGAAAAATCAAGTGGGCATTACAGAATAAATGAAGTGACTTAGTTATTAGACAGTTGTCCCTGGCAGTGGAGGGTAGAAGGGTGCAGAAGATTGGGACCTCTTTCAAAAGATACCATGCATAAAGCACATGCCACAAACTCTGTCAAATAAATGTAAGACTTACATAGTCACCCACCAGTGGACTCCTGGGTTTTCTCTGAGTACATCTAGAACCTGGAATTTGGTTCTGGCTACAGAATGCCTGTCCTGATGCCTTGCAACATATTTATCATCTCTGGCAGGTCTGAAAATTTTGCTTATTTAAATGATAGCTAATGTCCTCATTAGAAGAATACACAAAAAAAGATAATTTTGAAAATCTCAATAATTTGTCCAAGACAACCAAAAAGTAAAATGTAAGCCTAATACATCACTTTAATGGCATTATCTAATTAGAAGAGGGACAAGATCTATAGGTGGTAGCTTGATAAAACAGATTTGAGTTTAATATAAGAAAGAACATTGTAGGGGCACCTGGGTGGCTCAGTTGGTTAAGCATCTGCCTTCAGCTCAGGTCATGATCTCAGGGTCCTGGGATAGAGCCCCATGTTGGGCTCTCTGCTCAGCAGAGAGCCTGCTTCTCCCTCTCCCTGCCACTCCCCCTGCTTATACTCTCTCTCTTTGTGTCAAATAAATAAATAAAATCTTAAAAAAGAAAGAACATTGTAGCTGCCTCAGGGTGGGAATGGGGCCCATTATCATAGGTGACCACAGAATAAGTTTTGGAAGGTAAATGTATCTTTCATAATACCTGATCTCCTTTTATGTTAAAGTTATTAGGAAGTTTTAAGTTGCAAGGAAAATGAGTACCTGGATTAGCTAAGAACAGATCATGTTATACAGAGGTGTCTTGGGGGATATGGAGGCCATGGTGGTGAGATGGAATTGTGTGACCTCAGGGAGAATGAGAATAATGACTCAGCATCATTCAAGATATAACCACAGTTCCAATGGCTCAGATATCTTTTTGATCCTCCATAAAGAAGAACACCATTTCTCCCTAGGTCTTTCTTTATTTAAATGCCATGGTTATACTATCAAAGTGAGAAGGAAGCTCTGATTGATTTTATTTGTCACTGAGCATTACATAGGCATTGTCACATAGGTTTCTTCTCCTTTTCATACAGTCTTTGCATCAGAAAATCTTGAGGCCCAAGGATATCTCCAGGAAGTCCACAGACTCCCTAAAATTCTTGGCAAAGTATAATCAAAGTGCAGTTTTACTTTCACTGTTTACAGATGACATGATAGTCTATGTAGAGAACTCGAAAGACTCAACCAAAAATTTGCTAGAACTAATAGGTGAATTCAGCAAAGTCATAGGATATAAAATCAACACACAGAAGTCTGTTATATTTCTATACACCAATAATGAGGCAGCAGAAAAAGAAATCAAAGAAATGATCCCATTTGCAATTGCACCAAAAATAATAAGATACCTAGGAATAAACCTAACTAAAGAGGTAAAAGATCCAATTAAGAAATGGGCAGAAGACATCAATAGACAATTTTCCAAAGAAGACATCCAGTTGGCTTACAGACACATGAAAAGATGCTCAATATCATTCATCATCAGGGAAATACAAATCAAAACCACAATGAGATACCATCTCACACCTGTCAGAATGGCTAAAATTAACAACACAAGAAACAACAGGTGTTGGTGAGGATGCGGAGAAAGAAGAACACTTTTGCACTGTTGGTGGGAATGAAAACTGGTGCAGTCACTCTGGAAAACAGTTTAGAGGTTCTTCAAAAAGTTAAAAGTAGAACTACCCTATGATCTAGCAATTAAATAGGTATTTACCCAAAGGATACAAAAATACAGATTTGAAGCGGTACATGCACCTGGATGTTTATAGCAGCATTATCAATAATAGCCAAACTATGGAAAGAGTCCAAATGCCCACTGACTGATGAATGCATAAAGAAGATGCAGTATATACATATACAATGGAATATTACTCAGCCATAAAAAATGGAAATCTTGCCATTTGCAACGATATGGATGGAGCTAGAATGTATTATGCTAAGTGAAATAAGTCACTCAGAGAGAGACAAATACCATATGATCTCACTCACATGTGGAATTTAAGACATAAAACAGATGTACATAAGAGAAGGAAAAGAAAAAAAAAGGAGAGAGGGAAACAGGCCAGAAGAGACTCTTAACGATAGAGAACAAATTGAATGAAGGTTGATGGAGGGAGGTGGGTGGGGGATGGACTACATGGGTGATGGGTATTAAAGAGGACACTTATTGTGATGAGCCCTCGGTGTTGTGTGTAAGTGCTGAATCACTGAATTCTACTCCAGAAACCCATATTGCTCTGTATGTTAACTAAGTAAAATTTAAAATTAAAAACAAAGAAAAAAATGTGCAGTTTTATCAGGAGGAAAGAATTTTATTATCCCTAATAGGTTAAGAAACACTGTTGGAGAATTTTTTTTAGATTTGACAGGATCCTTGATTCAATCATGTGTGGACTGACTATTAGGGTCCCATACCACATGGCATAATAATCTTACTGAGAAACAATTGCTTAAGGCTGCTTGTCCAGAAGGAGTCAGTGTAAGAAGCAAGCATGTAGAGCTTCTTGTAATATACATTTGCTAAACAGTTTCTGTTTAGTCCTCATATCTAAAATTATAAATAATCATTATTATTGCTCTTTACTGGGTATTTACTATGAAACTAATACACTGACATCCTCTGAGACAGGCAATGTTAAGGAAATGTGAGGAAACTGAGGCTTGGAGAGGTTAAATAACTCATTCATTATCACACAGCTAGGTATTAGTATAGCTAAGATGTGAATCTATGTAGTTTCTAACTTCAGAGCTGGGCCTCTTAAATACCAAGTTTTAATTGTCTAAAAATATGTCTATAAATATCATTTATATGCATAACAATTTGTATTGAAAACAGGACTATCAAAATAACAGCTCATTAAATTGAAACAAGGCATGAATAAGAACCTGAAATGAAATACTCCCCACTTCTTACCCCAGGGCAGCTCCTTAATGGAAGGTACTACAGTTGGGTTCATCGTCTGGAAAATACACCATCATATCAAAGATCTTAAAATGTGCATACCATTTATTCAGCAAATATATCTCTAAGAACATTCTTAAGCAAATATTAAGGATGACTATAAAAACTTGGCTATGATGATTTCCCCAACATTATATTTTAAATTATTATTTAAAAAAAATATTGATACATTAAAATTTACTCTTTTGGTATAGCATTCTATGACTCTTGTAATCACCAGCACAATCAATATGTGAAGTTCTTTGACTGAAAAAATTTTGCACTGCCACAGTCACACCTTCTGCCCATTTCCAACCACTGAAAACCATTCCTATAGTTTTGCTTTCTCCAGAATGTTATATAAATGGAATTATAAAGTATTTAGTCTTTGTGTATGGCTCCTTTTGCTTAACAGGATGCATTTAAGTTAATCTACATTTTTGCATGTTTTATTGTTGAGTAGTATTACATTATATGAATGTACCAGTTTATTTATCCATTATCATCAGTTGAAGTTCTTTGGATTGTGTCAAATTTTTCGTGATTATATATAAAGCTACTATAAATACCCACTTTACAGTTATTTTTGTGAAAATAAGTTTTCATTTATCTTAGGTAAGTGCAAAGTGGTATCTTGGTGTGATTTTAATTGTAATTCTCTAATGACTAATGATATCTTATTTTTTAATACAAGTAAAGAAATTCAAATGTGAATTTAAATATTGACAGGTCTTTTGAAAAATAGCTTTATTGAGATATAATTTACATACAATAAACTGAACATATTTAAAGAATACAATTTAATATGCATGTAACTATGAATTTAAAATTTTTATCTTTTACCATATTTGGGCAGGTTTTGAACATAATTTCTTCAAAAATTTTTTGTGCCAATATCTTTTTTCTCCTTTTTTGAGAATCCAATGACCTAAATGTCACACCCTCTGATATTATTCCATAGGCCTCTGATACTCAGTTTATTTTTAATATTTTTCTCTGTTCCAAAGATTTGATAATTTTTATTGATATTTGTCATATTTATAATGACATTGATCCTGTCCAGTGATTCATTTTTTTTTCATTTTCTACATTTATATATTGTAATATGATTGCCACTGTAGAGATAATTAGCCCCACTATCCAACACATAATTATCATTTCTTTTCAGTAGTTGGAATAATTAAGTTCTAGTTTCTTAGCAACTTCGATGATTATAATAAAATATTGCTGTCTATATTTGCTATCCTGGAAATTAAATCTCTAGGACTTGGTTACTACTTGTTGCAACTTTGTACTCTTAAAAACCATCTGTCCACATCCCCTCTTTCTTTTTACGAGTTTTGGCTTTTTTTGAATCCACATATAAGTGATTTTTTTGCCTTTGAGTATAGTTGGCACGCAATGTTACAGTAGTTTCAAGTATACAGCATAGTGATTCAACAGTTCTATACATTATGCTATGCTAACCACAGGTGTAGCTACCATCTGTCACCATGCAACACTATTATAACAGCATTATAATACCATTGAATATATTTCCTAGCATTTGTTTTTCACACTCTGAAGTATTTGACTTAGCATAATGCCCTCGAAGTGTATCCATGTTGTTACAAATGGCAGGATGTCTTTGTTTCTCATGGCTGAATAATATTCATATATATATTATTCATACCCCCACATCTGTATTTGTTCATCCACTGATAAGCATTTAAGTTGTTTCCATAGTTTGGCTCTTGTGAATAATGCTACAATAAACATGGGAGTTAATATATCCCTTCAATATCCTGTATTCATTTCCTTTGGTATATACCCAGGAGTGGAATTGCTGAATCATTTGGTTGACCTATATTTGTACACCAACAGTGTACAAAAGTTCTCTTTTTTCCCCCCACATCCTCACAAACACTTCTTATCTCTTGTCTCCTTGATAATAACCATTCTAACATGTGAGATTTGTGTACCTGTTGGCCCTTTGGATGTCTTTGGGAAAATGTCTATTTAGTTCCTCATTTTTTAATTAGATTTTTAATTAGATTTTTTTTGTTATTGACTTATATTAGTTATTTATATATTTTGGATATTAACCCCTTATCCAATATAAGTTTGCAAAATGTTCCAATTCTATAGATTTTCTTTTTTGTTAATTGCTTCTTTTGCTGTTAAGAGCTCTTAAGTTTGATGCAGTATCATTTGTTGATTTTTGTTTTTGTTGTTTGTGCTTTTGGTGTCAGTCAAAAAATCATTGCCAAGACCAATGTCAAGGAGCTTCTTCCCTATGTTTTCTTCTAGGAAATTTATTGTTTCAGGTCTTATGTTTAAGTCTTTGCTCCATTTCAAGTTAATTATTGTGAGTTGGTAAGATATGGGTCCAATTTCATTTATTCTGCATGTGTTTATCCAGTTTTCCCAGCACCATTTGTTGAAGAGACTATCTTTCCCTATTGTGTTTTCTTGGCTCCCTCGTCAGATATTAGTTGACCATATATGCAGGGCTTTAGTTTTGGTCTCTGTATTCTGTTCCATTGGTCTATGTGTCTCTTTGTATGCCAATACTATACTGATTTTATTACTATAGCTTCATAGTATAGTTTGGAATCAGGAAGTGTGATACCTCCAGTATTGTTCTTTTTTCTCAATATTTCTTTAGTTATTTGTGGCCTTTTGTAATTCCATACTAATTATAGGATTGTTTCATTCTATTTCTATAAAGAATGTTTCTGGTATTTTGTTGGGGATTGCACTGACTCTATAGATGATGTTTGGTGGAATAAACATTTTAACAATATTAATTCTTGCAGTGCATAAACATGGCATGTCTTTCCATTTATGTGTCTTCTTAGATTTCTTTCAACAAAGTCTTGGTTTTTACTGTACAAATATTTCACCTCCTTGGTTAAATTTATTCCTAGACATTTTATTGTTTTTAATGTTATTGTGAGTGGAATAGTTTTCTTCATTTCTTTCTCAGATATTTCATTGTTAGTGCATAGAATTGCAACTGAATTCTGTATCAATCTTATATTCTGCAACTTGACTGAAATTTGTTGATTAGTTCTAATAGTTTTTTGGTTTGACTCTTTGGGATTTTCTGTATGCAAAATTGCATCATCTGCAGATAATGACAATTTTTTACTTTTTCCTTTCTAATTTGGATGTCTTTTACTTCTTTGTCTTGCTTAATTGCCCTAGCTAGGATTTCTGGTACTATCTGGAGTAAGACTGCTGAGAGTGGCAATTCTTGTTTTGTTCTTAGAGGAAAAGATTTCAATTCTTTACTATTGTGTCTAATATTACCTGTGGATTTGTTGTGTATGTACAGCCTTTAATATGTTGAAGTATATTCTTTCTATAACCAATCTGTTAAGGGTTTTTAACATGAAAGGGTGTCGTACTTTCTCAAATGCTTCTTCTGTATCTATTGCAATGGTAATGTGTTTTTTCTCTCATTTATTAATGTGATGTATTACATTTATTGTTTTGCATATGTTGAAACATCCTTGCATCCCAGAGATAAAATCCATGTGTTCATGGCCTTTAAATGTGTTCTTGAATTCAGTTTGCTATTTTTTGTTCATAATTTTTGCATCCATATTCATCAAGGTAGTGGCCTATAGTCTTCTTTTCTTGTAGTGTCCTCATCTGGCTTTGCTATCATGGTAATGCTGACCTTGTAGAATGATTTTGGGAGTGTTCCCTCCTCTTCAATTTTTTGGAAGAGTCTGAAAATGATTGATATTAATTCTTTACATTTTTGGTATAATATACCAGGAAAGCCATCTGGTCCTGAAGATGTCTGTGTTTGGAAATTTTTGGTTACTGATTCAATCTCTTTGCATGTTATTGGTCTATTTAGATTTTCTATTTTTTCCTCATTCAGTCTTGGTAAGTTATGTCTTTTTAGGAATTCATCCATTTCTTTTAGATTATCTAATTCTGTTGACATGTACTTGTTCATAGTTGCCTCATAATCCTATGTATTTCATAGTATCAGTGTGATATCTCCTTTTTCAAATCTCATTTTATTTATTTGAGTCTTCTCTCTTTTTTATAGTTACTCTAGCTAAAGTTCTGTCAATTTCATTTATCTCCAAAAAACCAGCTCTTAGTTTTATTGATCCTTTCTGTTTTTTTTCTAGTCCCTATTTCATTTTTTCTGCTCTGATTTTTTATTTCTTTTCTTCAGCTAACTTTGGACTTCATTTGTTCTTTTTCTATTTTTTTGAGGTGTAAAGTTGGGTTGCTTATTTTAGATCTTTCTAATTTATTTTTTTATTTTATAAATTTATTTTTAATTCAAGTATAATTAACATACAGTGTTATATTAGTTTCAGGTGTATAATATAGTAATTCAACAATTCTATACATTTCCCAGTGTTCAACACCCTAAGTGTACTTTTAATCCCCTTCACCTATTTCACCCATCCCCCCATGCAGGCCCCCTCAGGCAACCACCAGTTTGTTCTTTATAGATACATGGACACTTGGGTTGCTTTCACGTCTTGGCTTTTGTAACTGATGCTGCAACAAACATAAGGGTAAATATATCTTTTTGAATTAGTGTTTTCATTTCTTTGGGTAATTACCCAGTTGTGGAATTACTGGATCATATAATAATTCTTGTTTTGATTATATGATAATTCTATTTTTAATTTCTTGAGAAACCCTCATACTGTTTCAACAATGGCTGCATCCACTTGCATTCCCACCAAGAGTGCATGAGGGTTCCTTTTTCATCATATCCTCACCAACACTTGCTGTTTCTTGTGTTTTTAAAATTTGTATTTATCTTTTAAATTCCAGTATAATTAACATATGGTGAAATAGTTGAAGGGGATAGAGTGCACTCACTGTGATGAGCACTGAGTATTGTATAGAATTGTTGAATCACTATATTGTACACCAGAAACTAATATAACACTGTATAATTCTTGTGCTTTTCATTTTAGCTATTCTGACAGGTGTGAGATCATATCTCATTGTGGTTTTGATTTGTATTTACCTAATAATTAGTAATGTTGAGCATCTTTTCATGTGTCTGTGGCCATCTGTATCTGTTTGGGAAAATGTCTATTTATGTCTTCTGCCCATTTTTTAAATTGGATTATTTGTTTTTATGATGTTGAGTTGTATAAGTTCTTTTTTTTTTTTTTAAGATTTTATTTATTTATTCATGAAAGACAGAGAGAGAGAGAGGCAGAGGGAGAAGCAGGCTCCCAAGGAGCAGGGAGCCCGATGTGGGACTCGATCCCAGGACCCTGGGATCATGACCTGAGCCGAAGGCAGACGCTTAACCATCTGAGCCACCCAGGCGCCCTGTATAAGTTCTTTATATATTTTGAAGATTAACTTCTTATTGCATATATCATTTGCAAATATCTTCTTCCATTTCATAAGCTTTCTGTTTTGTTGATGTTTCCTTTGCTGTGCAAAAGAAAGATATTCATTATAGTGTAGTCCCAATAGTTTATTTATTTATTTATTTGTTTCCCTTGCTTTAGGAGACATAGCTAGAAAAAAGTTGATACAGCCAATGTTAAAGAAATTACTATCTCTGTTTTCTACTAGGACTTTTATGGTTTCAAGTCTCACATTTAGGTTCTCAATCCCTCTTGAGTTTGTTTTTGCATATGGTGAAAGAAAGTGGTTCAGTTTCATTATTTTGTATGTAGTTGTCCAGTTTCCCCAATACCATTTGTTGAAGAGACTGTCCTTTCCCCATTGTATATTCTTACATCTTTTGTCATAGATTAACTGACCATAAAATCATGGGTGTATTCTAGGGCTTTCTATTCTGTTCCATTGATCTTTGTGTCTGTTTTTGTGCCAATATTATACAGCTTTGATTACTACAGCTTTGTAATATATCTTGAAATCTGGGATTGTGATGCCTTCAGTTTTGTCTTTGTTTTTCAAAATTGCTTTGGCTATTCAGGATCTTTTGTGGTTTAATACAAATTTCAGTATTATTTGTTCTAGTCTATGAAAAATGCTGCAGGTATTTTGATAAGAATTACACCAAATGTGTAGATTGCTTTGGATAGTATAGACATTTTAATAATATTTGTTCTTCCAGTCCATGAACATGGAATGTTTTCCATTTCTTTGTGTCATCTTCACTTTCTTGCATCAATACTTTACAGTTTTCGGAATATAGGTCTTTCACCTTCTTGGTTAAGTTATTCCAATATTACTCAGTGATCAGAAAGGATGAATATCTACCATTTACATTGACATAGGTGGAACAGGAGGATATTATGCTAATTGAAATAAGTCAATCAGAGAAAGACAACTATTATATGGTTTTACTCATATCTGGAACAGAAGGAATAGTGCAGAGGACAACAGGGGTGGGGGGAACTGAATGGGAAGAAATCAGAGAGCGAGACAAACCATATGAGACTCTTGACTCTGGGAAACAAACTGAGGGGTGCAGAAAGGGAGGGGGAATGGGGGGATGGGGTAACTGGGTGATGGGCACTAAGGAGGGCATGTGATGTGATGAGCATTGTGTGTTATACACAACTAATAAATCATTGAACATTATATCAAAAACTAATGATGTACTATACATTGACTAATTGAATTTAAATAAAAAATAATAACTATTGATAGGTTTGTTCTTATTGCAATTTTGTTACTTATTTTATCATTGTTTTTGTGGTTCCTTTCTGTTCCTTTCTTCTCTTGCGCTTTTCCCTTCTGGTTTAGTGGTTTCTTTTAGTGATATTTTTGGATTCTTTCCTCTTTGTCTTTTGCTTGTCTATTACATATTTTTGATTTGTGGTTACCATTAGGTTTATATAGCAGACTTTATTAGGTTGACAGTTAAGTTTGAACATATTGCAAAAGCACTCAATTTTTACTCCCTTTCCCTCTTTTTATGTATATGATGTCATATTTGTAGATTTTTATTTTGACAATGCCCTCACATTTTTATAGATATAATTGATTTTACTGCTTTTGTGGTTTATCGTTTTGTACTGGTTTTATAAGTGATTAATACACTATTTTGATTATGTTTGTATGCATCTGTGCATTGTTTTCCTTTGCTGGCCTTTCCTTTCCACTCAAAGAATTCCCTTTAACATTTCTTACAAGGCTGATTTATTAGTAATGAATTCCTTTAACTTTTGTTTGTATGAGACACTTTTTATCTCTCATTCTATTTTTAATGATTGCCTTAATGGGTACAGTGTTGTTGGTTGTAAGGTTTTTTTCCTTTCAGCACTTTGAATATATCATGCCCCTCTCTTCTGACATGCAAAATTTCTGCTGAAAAATTAGCTGATAGACTTAAGGGGTTTCCTTTATATGTAACCGTTTTCTTTTCTCTTGCTTTCAAAATTATCTCTTTATCTCTACTTCTTGTCATTTTCATTATTATGTGCCTTGGCCTGGTCATCCTTGGGTTGATTTTGGGGTGGATATCTGTGCCTCCTGGATCTGGATTTCTGTTTCCTTTCCCAGATTAGGGAAGTTTTCAGCTACTATTTCTTCAATAAAATATTCTGTCCCTCTTTTGTTCTTGAAGAAGCCTCCTAAAGGTCCCTGCCCCTCCAGCATATGTCCTGAGATTATTTAATAAATCTAGCTTCTTTTCTTCAGGGTAGGAGTTAAGATGGTGAGGAATAGGGGGACCCGAAGCTTGTTTCATCCCTCAAACACAGCTAGGTAAATATCAAATTATTATTATTCTTTTTAAACAATCTTTTTTATTATGTTACGTTAATCACCATACATTACATCATTAGTTTTTGATGTAGTGTTCCATGATTCATTGTTTGCCTATAACACCCAGTGCTCCATTCAGTATGTGCCCTCCTTAATACCCATCACCAGGCTAACCCATCCCACCCCCCTCCCCTCTAGAACCCTCGGTTTATTTCTCAGAGTCCATAGTCTCTCATGGTTCCCCTCCCCCTCCAATTTCCCCCCTTCATTTTTCCCTTCCTGCTATCTTCTTCATTTTTTTTAAACATATAATGTATTATTTGTTTCAGAGGTACAGGTCTTTGATTCAACAGTCTTACACAATTCACAGCGCTCACCATAGCACATAACCTCCCCAATGTCTATCACCCAGCCACCCCATCCCTCCCACCCCCCACCACTCTAGCAACACTCAGTTTGTTTCCTGAGATTAAGAATTCCTCATATCAGTGAGGTCATATGATACACATCTTTCTCTGCTTGACTTATTTCGCTCAGCATAACATCCTCCAGTTCCATCCACGTCATTGCAAATGGCAACATTTCATTCCTTTTGATGGCTAAATAATATTCCATTGTATATATATACCACCTCTTCTTTATCCATTCATCTGTCGATGGACAACTTGGCTCTTTCCACAGTTTGGCTATTGTGGACATGGCTGCTATAAACATTGGGGTGATGTACCCCTTCGGGTCCCTAATTTGTGTCTTTGGGGTAAATACCCAGTACTGCAATTACTGGGTCATAGGGTAGCTCTATTTTCAACTTTTTGAGGAACCTCCATACTGTTTTCGAGTGGCTGCACCAGCTTGCATTCCCACCAACAGTGTAGGAGGGTTCACCTTTCTTTACATCCCTGCCACATCTATCATTTCCTGACTTGTTAATTTTAGTCATTCTGGCTGGTGTGAGGTGGTATCTCATTGAGGTTTTGATTTGGATTTCTCTGATGTCAAGCGATGTTGAGCACTTTTTCATGTGTCTGTTGGCCATTTGGATGTCTTCTTTGGAAAAATGTCTGTTCATGTCTTCTGCCCATTTTTTGATTGGATCATTTGTTCTTTGGCTTTTGAGTTTGTTAAGTTCTTTATATATTTTGGATACTAGCCCTTTATCTGATATGTCATTTGCAAATACCTTCTCC
>NC_138385.1:60656086-60714950 GCF_054177405.1 Leptonychotes weddellii
TGCACCTCATAAATAGCCTTTTTGATTTCAACTTGGTTAGATTTTAGTTCTTTTATTTCTCCAGAAAGGATTTCTCTAATATCTTCCATGCTTTTTTCAAGCCCAGCTAGTTTCTTTAAAATCATCATTCTGAACTCTAGTTCTGACATCTTATTAATGTCTGTATTGATTAGGTCCCTGGCAGTCGGTACTGCCTCTTGTTCTTTTTATTGAGGTGATTTTTTCCATCTTGTCATTTTGTCCTGAGGAGAAGAGATGAATGAGAGAACAAAATGCCAACAGGGTAACAATGACCCCAGAAAAATATACACTAAACAAATCAGAGGAGACCTGAAACTGGGGGAAAAGAAAGGGAAAGGAACAAAAAGAGAAATAAAAGAAAAAGAAAAAGATAAAAAAAACGAAAATATGATCAGATATGATCAGGCTGGGGCATAGATCAGTGCCACACACTAGTTGCGTGTATTTTGGTCTGTTAGAAGAAAGTGCCTCCCAAATTTTTAAAGAAAGAAAAATATATGTGCAAAAATAAGGGTAAATATGATGAAAAGATGGAATATGATTGTAAAGAAGAAAATTATAAACAATTTTATAAAAGGAATTGATAAGAAGTTGGTTGAAAAAAGAAAGAAGAAGATTTTTTTTTTTTTTTTAAAAAGGAAAGAATGTGATCAGGTAGGAGACTAGAACAAAGCCATACACTAGATATTTAGGATATATTTTGGTCTGTTAGAAGAAACTGTATCCCAAAATTTTAAAGAGAGAACAACTTAGATATATATATATACCAAACATAAGGTTAACTACTATGAAGGGATAGAATGTGAGTCTAAAAATGAAAAATAAAAAAGATTTTTAAAAAAGGGATTGATAAGATGTTGGTTGAAACAGGGAAAAAGAAAAATTTAAAAAAAAAGAAAAGAAAAAGAAAATTAAAAAAAATTAACTTTGAAAGACTAAAGAATCATGGGAAAAAAGCCATGAATTCTATGTGTAGTATTCCCCCAGCACTGGAGTTCTGCCATTCTCATTGATCGGTAAACCTGGTCTTGGCTGGCTGTTCTTGCTGATCTTCTCAGGGAGGGGCCTGTTGCTGTGGTTCTCAAATGTCTTTGCTGGATGCAGAATTGCCCCGCCCTTGCCGGTCGGGCTAAGTAATCTGCTTGGGTTTGCTCTTGGGAGCTTTTGTTCCTGCAAGCTTTCCATACAGCTTTGGAGGATGAGAGTGAAAATGATGGCTTCCCAATCTCCATCCTGGAGGAACCAGGAGCTCAGGGCCCCACTCCTCAGTGAGCCCCCAGAGAAAAGCAGTCAATCGCGCCTATCTCCCCAGTCTCCTGCCGCATTCTGTGCTCACCTGGCCTGTGACCAAACATTTCTATCTCTGGCACATAACCCCATGTGTAGTCTCCAAACCCAGCAGATTGCTGTGGTGCACCCCCACCCCAAAAAACAAATAATCCAGTTAAGAAAGGGGCAGAAGACATTAATAGACATTTATCCAAAGAAGATATCCAGATGGCTAACAGACTCATGAAAAGATGCTCAACATCACGCATCATCAGGGAAATACAGATCAAAACTATGATGAAATATCACCTCACACCTGTCAGAATGGCTAAAATTAACAACACAGGAAACAGCAGATATTGGTGAGGATGCAGAGAAAAGGGAATCTTCTTGCACTGTTGGTGGGAATGGAAACTGGTGCAGCCACTCTGGAAAACAGTATGGAGCTTCCTCAATAAGTTAAAAATAGAAATACCCAGTGATCCCACAATTGCACTACTAGGTATTTACCCAAAGGATACAAAAATATAGATTGGAAGAGTACATCCACCCTTATGTTTATAGCAGCATTATCAACAATAGCTGAACTATGGGAAGAGCCTGACTGATGAATGGATAAAGAAGATGTGTGATTATTATTGTATATATAATATTATATTATATATATTACTCAGACATCAAAAAGAATGAAATCTTTCCTTTTGCAAAAACGTGGATGGAGGTAGACAGTATTATGCTAAGCAAAATATGTCCGAGAAAGACAAATACCATATGATTTCACTCATATGTGGAATTAAGGAAGCAAAACAGATGAACATATGGGAATGAGAAAAAAAAAAGAGGGGGAAGCAAACCATAAGAGACTCTAGAGAAGAAACTGAGGAGTGATGGAGGGAGGTGGCTGAGGGATGGGCCAAACGGGTGATAGGTATTAAGGAGGGCACTTGTTATGATGAGCACTGGGTGTTATATGTAAGTGATGAATCACCAAATTCTACTCCTGAAACCAATATTACACTATGTGTTAACTAAGTAGAATTTAAAAAAAGTTTGAAAGAAAAAAAGTAAATAAATCTCCTTCCAGCATACCCCAGGCACTTTTCAAACTGCTGCTTCTATGATGTATCTCAACAGGGCTATTTGTTATGCTGGGTCTTTAAAGGCTGAGACTGTTTCCTATAGCCCTCAGCTATCCCAGAGCCAACCTTACTGCTTTTAACGTTCCAGCTGCTAAACCTCACTGAGTGTAAAAAGCTCATGACTTTATGCCCCTCTAGTTTTCAAAGCCAAATGTTATGGGTACTCATCTTCTCAGTGCAGGTCCCCTATGTTTGGGGTGCCTGGTGGGTCTGTTCCTCTCCCTTCTCTGTGCTTGTGGTGTCTCTCCCATTTGTGATTAGTCTCACAGTTTAGTTTTGTTGCCAAGTACCTCTCCACCTTCTTACTCTTTTTGATATGGCCTTCTTTCTAAGATTAACTGTGGAGAGTCTGTTCTGCCAGGCTTTAGTTCATTTTCTGGGTTAGTTACTCTGATGTGGCTCTTACCCAGTTGTATCTGTGCTTAAGGTTCTCCTACTTTGTCATCTTCCCAGGCTCCCTTTTATTTCTTAATATATGTATTTACTGCTATAAATTTCCTTTCAGAACTGATTTGCAGCATCCCACAATATTTGGTATATTGTGTTTCCACTTTCATTTGTTTTAAAATGTTTTTATTTCCCTTTTGATTTCTCATTTACCCATAGGTTGTTCAAAAATGTGTTGTTTACTTTCCTATAGATCTTGCAAATCTATTTACCTATAGATTTTTCACCTGTCCTATCTTTGTTGATTTCAATATTCATACCATTGTGCCAGAAGAGATATTGGTATGATTTTAACCTTCTTAAGTTTTCTAAGACTTGTTTTGTGTCCTATTATATAATCTATCTTGGAAAATATACTGTGTGCACTTGAGAAAAATGTTTATTCTGCTGCTATTGGTTGGAATGTTTTATATATACATCTAGTAAGTCCAGTTGTTCTAAAGTGTGCTTCAATTTTAACATTTTATTGTTGATTTTCTGTGTGGATGATCTATCTATTGCAGAAAGTGGAATATCATAGTCCTCTACTATTATTTTACTGTTTATTTTTCCCTTCAGATTGGTTAGTATTTGCTTAATATATGTAGGTGCTCTGATGATGGGTGTTCATATATTTATGATTGTTACATTTTTCTTTTTTATTGAAGTATAGTTGACATAGTGTTATATTAATTTCAGGCATACAATATAATTATTCAACAATTCTATACATTATTCAGTGCTCATCACAGTAAGTATACTCTTAATCCCCTTTATCTATTTCACCCATTCTCCCACCTACCTCCTCTCTGGAAACCACCAGTTTATTCTCTGTATTGAAGAGTCTGTTTCATTTGTCTCTTTTTTTTCTTTCTTAAATTCCACATATGTCTTCTTGATGTATTAGCTCCTTTATTATTATTCAATGACTTTCTTTGTCTCTTGTTACTGGTTTTGCCTCTAAGTCTAATTTGTCTAAGTATAGCTACTTCCACTTCTGTTTTCCACTTGCTTGAAATATCTTCTTCCATCCCTTCACTTTGAGCCTGTATGTCTCCTTAGAGCTGAAATGAATCTCTTGTAGGCACCATACATTTGGGTCTTTTAAAAATATTTTCTGCTATCATGTGCTTTTTGATTAGTGAATTCAATCTGTTTACATTTAGGGTGATTATTGATATGTAAGGACCTATGACTACCATCATGTTTTTTGCCTTCTAGTAATTTTGTATCTTCATTTTTTCTTTTTCCTTCTGTTTCTGCCTACTTTTGTAAATTGGTGCTTTTCCATGGTGGTATGCTCTGTCTCCCTACCCTCCCCCATTTTTGCTGCATCAATCTACTCTAGATTTTTGCTTTGTCATTACCATAGGGCTTACCTTAAACATCTCATAAATAAAACAATAAATTTTATGTTGATAGCAACCTATCTTTATTTTTGTATTATCTCTACCCTTTCCTCCTCCATTTTTATTTTTTGATGTCACAATCTACCTCTTTTTATCCTCTGTATTTGTTAATAAATTATAGTAGCCATAATTCTTTTTTAAAGATTTATTTATTTATTTATTTGAGAGAAAGCATGAGTGGGGGTAGGGGCAGAGGGAGAGAATCTTTAAGCAGACTCCCCACTGAGTGCAGAGCCTGATGCTGGTCTGAATCCCATGACCCACGAGATTATGACCTAAGCCAAAACCAAGAGTCAGACATGAATGAGCCACCCAGGCACCCAGCTGTAGTTATTTTTAATACTCTTTTCCTTTAACTTTTCTACTATAGTTAAGTGGTTAACATTCCATTCTAATATAGAGTTACAGTTTTCTAATGTCTATTGACTGTCTATTTTTCACTCACTAAAGTGTTGTGTACTTTCATATGTTTTCATGCCACTGATTAGCATCTTTTCTTTTCAGCTTGAAGAACCTCTTCTAGCATTTCTTATAAGGCAGGTCTACTGGTGGTGAGCTCTCTCAGCTTTTGTTTCTCTGGGAAAGTCTTTTTTTCTCCTGCATATCTGAGGGATAACTTTGCCAGATAAAGTACTCTTGGTTGGTAACTTTTTGGTCTTTCAACACATTGAGTATGTCATTCCATTTTCTCCTGGCCTATAGAGTTTCTGTTGAGAAATCTGCCGATAATCTAATGGGAATTCCTTTGTAGGTTACCTCCTTTTTTCTCTGGTTGCCTTTGAGATTCTTTATCATTGATTTTTGACAGATTCATTATAATATGTCTTAGAGAAAGTCTCTTCTTATTGAGATAATAGAGTGTTATATTAGCTTCATGTATTTGTGTGTCCAAGTTCTTTTCCAAGTCTGGGAAATTCTCAGCTATTATTTCTTTTAATAAACTCTCTGCCACTTTCTCCCTCTTTTCTCTTTCTGGAATCCCAATTATTCTAATATTTTCCTTTCTGATAGAAACTGATAGCTCTCATAGGGTTTCTTCACTTTTAGAAATCTTAGTTCTTTCTTCTAACTGAATTATTTCTATATTACTATCCTCTAGTTCACTTATTCCATATGGCCTTCTCTATTACCAATGCACTCTATTGAATTCTTCTCATTTCTCGAATTCTATATAATTTAATAATTATATATTATATAATATATATTTTATACATTTTATACATGATATATATAAAATATATATTATATAAATTATACATATAATTTAAAATCTCTTTGGTAAAGAACTTCTGTTTATTAATTTTATTCTTGAGTTCATTGAATTATGTTCTGAGGTTTCTAATAGCTTGGATTATGTGCAAAGACTATTTTGAATTCTTTATTGGTTAGTTCACAATATTTTGTGTCTTTGAGTTCAGTAGTTGGGGAATTACTGTTTTCTTTTTTCAATTCAATATTTGTTTGATTTTTTCATGGTGTTTGTAGATTTGTGCTTCTGCTTTCACATTTGATGTAGCAGACACCTCCTTAACTAAAGTTTTATGTCTTCTACAGTTCTTACAATTCAATAGGCTGGTTATTTGAAACATTTTTTTAATATTCCAGAAAGTGACACTATAGCTTGTTTGTAGTTTCTCTCTGGCCCACTGACCTTGGCCTATTATCTGAGGACCCTGTTTTTACCAGAGCTTACTCTCACAGATGCACTCTGGAGTACTTACAAGGAAATGGCAGCAGAGTTGGGAAAGGTGTGGATTTAGCAGTTGGGGCTTGGATGGTGTCCACAGACCTGGTGGGGACATCCTCAAGTGGTGCACTCCCAGAGGTTTATGGACAGACTTCCTGCTGAAGTCCTGAAGTAGACAGCAAGAAATATGTTAATTTAACATCCTTTGATGTTTTTACTGTTTCCTTCAGGTTCTTCTTTTTCTCCCTCCCCCCAGTCATGGAGGTCCTCACTCAGCAATCCAGATGCTTCTGGAGAGAAATGGGTTTCTCAAGTTGCAACCTACACAATTGGGGTAGGCAGGCAGTCACTCATTACTTTTGCCTTTATGTTTTCCTGGAAAAGGTTACCACTTTCCATCTCCTCTGCTGGAGAGACTGCTGCTATTGCTGCCAAAAGCCTAGCCCCTTGAAGTGTCATCCTAGGGAGGGGGTTACCTTGACAAGTTTTTCCCTCTCTTCTGTATTCAAACTGGTCACTGTTCCATTCCAGTGGTGTGCTTGAATCTCTCCTTAGGCAGGCTGTACTTCCACCAATTCTCCTGTTCATGGGTATCTGCTAAGCTTTGTACTCTTTAGGTTTCTACCCTCATGGGGGGGGGGTAGGGCAGATATGCCTACTGCCTTGGATTTACAATCCTTACCAAGGTATTGTTTGTTTATTTCAGATACACATGTGGGCTAGAAACCTCCCAGGTCCCCTGATATAATGTGTAGGGGAGTTTTTGTTTGGTTATGGATGCCTAATTAGTTGTTTAAAAAGGTGGAGAGAAAAGAGGAATGAGATACACCATCATGATGCTGACATCCCCAATGATTCTTTTATCAGATATTATATTTTTGTTCTAAAATCTTCATTTACTCCAAGGAGGAGTTAAGATGGTGTAGAAGTAGGGGGACCCTGGGCGCCTGGGTGGCTCAGTTGGTTGGGCGACTGCCTTCGGCTCGGGTCATGATCCTGGAGTCCTGGGATCGAGTCCCGCATTGGGCTCCCTGCTCGGCAGGGAGCCTGCTTCTCCCTCTGACCCTCCCCCCTCTCATGTGCTCTCTGTCTCTCTCATTCTCTCTGTCTCAAATAAATAAATAAAACCTTTAAAAAAAAAAAAAGAAGTAGGGGGACCCTGGGCATTCTTTGTCCCTTGAACACAGCTGTACTGAGGTCAAATCATTTGAAACACCCAGGGAATCGATCTGAGGGTTGGAAGAAGGACCTCCACAGTTGGAAGGAAACAGTGTGGCAGGTGGAAGGTGCATGGAAGTGAATTGGGGGAGAGAAAAACTGCCCTGCTGCTGAGGAGAGGGAATTTTTTGCAGGGAGAGAGGGAGAGAAAGGTAAAGGGGGTGCAGCATTGAGTTCAAACAAAAAACAAACCTCTCAGACCACAGACTGGGGAGCCAGGTGGGGCAGGAACTGAGTGGCACAGGTATTTTGCAAACAGTAACTGGAGCTCAAGCTCTGAGATTTTGGAAGGAGAGAAGGAGTGCTCTGGTCCAGGAGTGAGCACAAAGTGGTGTAGGTCACACTGGGAGAGATCATTCCTCTTCCTGGAATACATTTGGAAGAGGGTATATTGCCTCTCCAAAGACAAAGGCTCTTGCAGGCTCCAGCAAAATGTCTTTCCTAGGCAGGGGACAAAGGCATGTGCAGAGGGTAGTTAACCTTGTTACTCATTTTTTTGTGGTGACATACCACAGATTCTGTGCACTGCACAGGCAGGGGACTGTTTTTCTGTGACAAAGGGCACTAGTCAGAGTGCAGCAAGCTTCTAATCTGGAGAAAGAGCAGATCTGAGCAGTGCCAGCTCTTTAAGATTTGGAGTTTTGAATCCCAGTCACCTGCCAAAGATAAAATGCAGGAGATTTGGAGTTTTGAATCCCAGTTGTGCCAAAGATAAAACTTAGGAGAGCTGGCTGTGGGGCGCAATGAGGGCCCCTGCTTTTCTGTGAGGGCTTCCTGAACAGCAGGGGGTGTGAGATCCCCTTGTCCAGGGACAAAAGAGTGAGGTGCCACCATTTTACCACCACTACCAAAACGGCTGGACATCAGAGAACAACACAGCGGCCCCTAGTGTTTGTAGGAGCCACTTACATCAAACCCTGCCCCACTGTGCATGGCAAGTGCTTTTTTTACTGGTCAGGATTGACTCTGAGCCACCACAGCAGGCCTCTCTCCCAGAAGAGCAAAACAGGCAGTATGCCACATGCACCAAGTCTACTGACCATACAGTGCTTCAAAGCATCCCCTTCAGTTCTGGTGGAAATAGGACCAGGCTTTTTTTTTTTTTCTTTCTTTCTTATTCTTTCTTTCTCTTGTGCAATCAGGGTTATGGTTTTTGTTAGTTTGTTTTTTCATTTCCTTTTCTTTCTTTGTTTTTGGAATCAGGCTTCTTTTTTTTTTTTAAAGATTTTATTTATTTATTCATGAGAGACAGAGAGAGAGAGAGAGGCAGAGGGAGAAGCAGGCTCCCGAGGAGCAGGGAGCCTGATGCGGGACTCAATCCCAGGACCCTGAGATCATGACCTGAGCCGAAGGCAGACACTTAACCATCTGAGCCACCCAGGCGCCCCAGGCTTCTTTTTTTTCTTTTTCCTTTCTTTTTTCTTTTGGAATCAGGTTTATAGTTTTTGTGATTGTCTGTTTTTTTTGTTTTGTTTTCTGATTCCCTTTCTTTTCTCTTTTGTTTGCATCAGGCTTTTTATCTCTTTTTTCTTTTTCTTTTCTTCCTTTTTTTTCCAGGCTTTATTCAACAAACAAATCAAAGCACACCTAGATGAAGGTTCAAGCACTCCACATTGCAAGCAAGGAGGAATGCTGAGGAGGACTGATCAGTAGGAAAGAGCAGCCAAAACATAACAGCCGAGTGCACACAACATAAACCAGGAACACTTCCTGAAGTGCCAGACCCTGGACAGTGTATGACCTGTTTTTAATATAACATTATTCTGAAGTGCAGGAAATATAACAAGCTTTCATAATACACAAAAGATAGACACTTAGCCAAAATGTTAAAATGGAGGAATTCTCCCCAAAAGAAAGGTCAGGAAGATATCACAGCCAGAGACTTGCTGAAAACAGATAAGCAATATATCTAACAAGAATTTAGATCTACAGTCATAAGACTACCAGCTGGACATGAAAAAAACATAGAAGACACCAGAGAAACACTTGCTGCAGAGATAAAAGACGTAAAAAACTAGTCAGGCTGAAATAAAAAAAAAATGCTATAAGTGATGCAAAACAGATTGGACATAAAAACAATGACGATTAAAGAAGCAGAGGGAGGATAGGTGATATAGAAGGCAAAATTATGGAAAATAATGAAGCTGAAAAGAAGAGAGAAAGAAAATTATTAGATCATGAGTATAGACTTAAGAAACTCAGAGATGCCACAAAGGACAATAATATCAATATCTTAGCAGTCCCAGAAGAAGAAGAGCAGGGAAAAGTGGCAGGTTTATTTGAACAAATTAAATCTGAGAACTTCCCTAATCTGGGGAAGGACACAGGCATTCAAGTCCAAGAGGTACAGAGAACTCCCTCCAAAATCAACAAAAACAGGTCAACACCAAGATATATCATAGTGAAACTTGCAAAATACAAAGATAAAGAGAGAATTCTGAAAACAGCTAGGGAAAAAGGTCCTTAACCTATAAGGGCAGACACATAAGGCTAACAGCAGATCTGTCCACAGATACCTGGCAGGCCAGAAAGGACCGGCATGATATATTCAGTGTGCTAAATGGGAAAAAATATGCATCCAAGAATACTTTATCCAACATGGCTGTCATTCAGAATAGAAAGAGAGATAAAGAGTTTCCAAGATAAGCAAAAACTAAAGGAGTTTGTGAACACCAAACCAGCTCTGCAAGAAATATTAAAGGGGACACTTTTTTTTTTAAGATTTTATTTTATTTGACAGAGAGAGACACAGCGAGAGCGGGAACACAAGCAGGGGGAGTGGGAGAGGGAGAGGCAGGCTTCCTGCAGAGTGGGGAACCCAATGCAGGGCTCGATCCCAGGACCCTGGGATCATGACCTGAGCTGAAGGCAGATACTTAACAACTGAGCCATCCAGGCGCCCCAAAGGGGACACTTTGAGTAGGAAAGAGAGACCAAAAGCAACAAAGACTAGAATGCAACAGAGGCAATCTACAGGAATAGCAACATTGGAGGTAATACAATGAAACTAAATTCATATATTTCAATAATTACTCTGAAAGGAAGAGGACAATATGCTTCAATCAAAAGACATAGGGTATTAGAATGGGTTAAAAAATAAACAAACCCATTGATATGCTCCTTACAAGAGACTCATTTTAGATCCAAAGACACTTCCATTTTGAAAGTGAGGAGGTAGAGAATCATTTATCATGCTAATGGACATCAAAAAGAAAGCTGGAGTAGCCAAACTTGTATCAGAAAACCTAGATTTTAAACCAAAGTCTGTAATAAGACATGAGGAAGGACACTATATCATAATAAAGGGGCCTATCCAATAAAAAGAGTTAACAATTATAAATATTTACGTATCTAACTTGAGAGCACCCAAATATATAAACCAATTAATAACAAACTTAAAGAAACTCATTGATAATAACACAAAAAGAGTCAAAGATTATAACATCCCACTCACAGCAATGGGCAGATCATTTAAGCAGAAGATCAACAAGAAAACAAGGGCTTTGAATGACACACTGGACCAGATGGACTTCACAGATATATTCAGAGCATTTCATCCTAAAGCAGCAGGATATAGATTTTTTTGAGTACACATGGAACATTCTCCTGAATAGATCACATTTGGGTTCACAAATCAGGCCTCAACCAGAACAAAAACATTGAAATGATACCATGCATATTTTCAGACCACAATGTTATGAAACTTGAAGTCAACCACAAGAAAATGTTTGGAAGGACCACAAATACATGGAGGTTAAAGAACATCTTACTAAAGAATGAATGGGTCAACCAGGAAATTAAAGAAGAATTAAAAAAATACATGGAAGCAAATGAAAATGAAAACAGACAGTTCAGAATGTTTGGGATGCAGCAAAGGCAGTCTTAAGAGGGAAGTATATAGCAATACAGGCCTTCCTAAAAAAGCAAGAAAACTCTCCAATACACAACCCAACTTTACTCCTAAAGGAGCTAGAAAAAGAAGAGCAAATAAGCATAAATCCAGCAGGATAAGGGAAATAATAAAGATTAGAGCAGAAATTAAAAAAAAAAAAACAGTAGAAAAGATCAATAAAACTAGGAGCTGGTTCTCTGAAAGAATTAATGATATTGATAAACCAGACTTACCAAAAAGAAAAAAGAAAGGATATTAATAAATAAAATTACTAATGAGAGAGGAGAAATCACAACCAACACCACGGAAATACCAACAATTATAAGAGAATGTAATGAAAATTATATGCCAACAAACTGTGCAATCTGGAAGAAATGGATAAATTCCTAGAAACATATAAACTACCCAAAGTGAAACAGGAAGAAATAGAAAATTTGAACAGACTGATAACCACCAAAGAAATTGAATCAGTAATCAAAAATCTCCCAAAAAACAGAAGTTGAGAGCCAGATGGCTTCCCAGGGGAATTTTCCCAAATGTTTAAAGAAGAGTTAACACCTATTCTTCTCAAACTCTTCCAAAAAATAGAAGTGGAAAGAAAACTTCCAAACTCATTCTACAAGGCCAGCTTTAATTTGATATCAAAACCAAAGACCCCACTAAAAAGGAGAATCACAGGTCAATATCCCTGATGAACATGGATGCAAAAAATTCTCAACAAGACACTAGTGAATTGAAACCAACAGTACATTAAAAGAATTATTTACCATGATCAAGTGGAATTCATTCCTGAGCTGCAAGGGTGGTTCAGTATTTGCAAATAAATCAACGTGATAAGCCACATTAATAAAAGAAAAGATAGGAACCATATGATCCTCTCAATAAATGCAGAAAAAGCATTTGACAAAATATAGCATCTTTTCTTGATAAAAGTCCCTTAAGAAAGTACGGATAGAAGGAACAAAACTCAACATCATATACACCATATACAAAAGACTCACAGCCAATATCATCCTCAATGGGGAAAAAACTGAAAGCTTTTCCCCTAAGGTCAAGAACATGACAGGGATGTCTACTGTCACCACTGTTGTTTAACATAGTACTGGAAGTCCTAGTCTCAGCAATCAGAATACAAAAAAGAAATAAAAGGGATCCACATAACATAATAAAATAAAATTTAAATAAAAGAAATAAAAGGGATCCAAATCAGCAAGGAATAAGTGAAATTTTCACTATTTGCAGAGTACATGATACTCTGTGTAGAAAACCTAAAAGACTCCACCAAAAAATTGCCAAAACTGATACAGGAATTCAGAAAATTCACAGGATATAAAATCAATGCACAGAAGCCTGTTGCATTTCTATACACCAATAATGAAGTAGCAAAAAGAGAAATCAAGGAATCGATTTCATTTACAATTGCACTCCAAACCATAAGATACCTAGGAATAAGCCTAATCCAAGAGGTAAAGGATCTGTACTCTGAAAACTATAGAACACTTATGAGAGAAATTAAGGAAGACACAAAAAAATGGAAAAACATTCCATGTTCATGGATTGGAAGAACAAATATTTTTAAAATGACATCCCAAAACAATCTATACATTCGATGCAATCCCTATCAAAATACCACCAGAATTTTTCACAGAGCTGGAACAAATACTTCAGAAATTTGCATGGAACTGGAAAAGACCCTAAATTGTCAGGGGAATGTTGAAAAAGAATACCAAAGTTGGAGGCATCACAATTCTGGACTTCAAGCTGTATTACAAAGCTGTACTCATCAAGACAGTATGGTACTGTCATAAAAACAGAAACATTGATCAATGGAACAGATTGAATACCCAGAAATGAATCCAAAACTCTATGGTCAATTAATTTTTGACAAAACAGGAAAGAATATCCAATGGAAAAAAGAGTCTCTTCAATAAATGGTGTTGGGAAAAACTGGACAGCAACAAGCAGAAGACTGAAACTTGACCACTTTCTTACACCATACACAAAAATAAATTCAAAATGGATGAAAAACCTAAATGTGAGACAGGAATCCATCAAAATCCTAGAGGAGAACACAGGCAGCAACCTCTTTGACCTTGGCTGCAGCAACTTCTTACTAGACACGTCTCCAGAGGCAAGAGAAACAAAAGCAAAAATGAACTATTGGGACTTCATCAAGATAAAAAGCCTCTGCACAGCAAAGGAAACAATCAACAAAACTAAAAGGCAACCTACAGAATGGGAGGCGATATTTGTAAATGACATATCAGATAAAGGGCTAGTATCCAAAATCTATAAAGAACTTATCAAACTCAACACCCCCCAAACCCCCAAATAATCCAGTCAAGAAGTGAGCAGAAGACATGAATAGATATTTCTCCAAAGAAGACATACAAATGGCTAACAGACACATGAAAAAATGCTCAACATCACTTGACATCAGGGAAATACAAATAAAAACCACAATGAGATACCACCTCACACTGGTCAGAATGGCTAAAATTAACCCATCAGGAGAAACAGATGTTGGGAAGGATGTGGAGCAAGAGGAACTCTCTTACACTGTTGTTGGGAATGCAAACTGGTGCAGGGACTCTAGTTCAAAAGTTAAAAATAGAACTACCTTACAACCTGGCAATTGCTCTACTAGGTATTTATCCAAAGGATACAAAAATAGTGACTTGAAGGGGCACATGCACCTCAATATTTATAGCAGTAATGTCCACAGTAGCCAAAATATGGAAAGAGCCCAGATCGAAGTGGTTGCCTTCATCAGTAATTTGTTACTTCTTATTACAGAGTAGTACTGCACACTATGTATTTATCATGGATTCTTTTTAAAAATATTTATTTATTTTATGGAAAGAGAGAGAGAAAGAGAGAGAGAGAGAAAGAGAGAGAGAGGAGAGTAGGGGCAGAGGGAGAAGGACAGGGAATTCAGGCAGACTCTGCACTGAGTGCTGAGCCTGACTCAGGCATTGATCTCATGAACCCGAGATCACGACCTGGGCCAAAAGCAAAAGTCGGATGCTCAACCGACTTTGCCATAGGGGGAACCCAGACACCCCTATCATTGATTCTTTTTTAAAAGATTTTATTTGTTTATTTATTTATTTATTTATTTATTTATTTATTTATTTAAGAGGGAGAGAGTGAAAAAGCACAAGCGGGTGAGCAGCAGAGGGAGAGGGAGAAGCAGGTTCTCTGCTGAGCAGGGAGCCCAATGTGGGGCTCTATCCCAGGACCCTGAGATCATGGCCTGAGCCAAAGGCAGATGCTTAACCAACTGAGCCACCCAGGCACACCCCTATCATGGATTCTTTTTTAAAATTTTAATTCCAGTGTGGTTAACATACAGTGTTATATTAGTTCCATATAGTAATTCAATTCCATACATCACTCAGTGCTCATCATGACAAGTGCCCTCCTTAATCCGCATCACCTTTTTCACCCATCCCCCCACCCACCTTCCCTCTGGCAGCCATCAGTTTGTTCTCAATAGTTAAGAGTCTGCTTCTTGGCTTCTCTCTCTCTCTCTTTTCCCCCTTTGAACATTTGTTTTTTTTCTTAAATTCCACATGAGTTAAATCACATGGTATTTGTCTTTCTCTTGAATGACTTATTTCACTTAGCTTTATAGTCTCCAGCTTCATCCATGTCCTTGCAAATGACAAGATTTCATTTTTTATGGCTTTCCATCTCCTGGTTTTGGCTTTTATTTCTTCTTTTTATAGTTTCTGTAAGTGTAAGGTTAGTTTTTTTTTTTTGAGATTTTTCTTGCTTCTTGAGGTAGAACTGTATTGCTATAAACTTTCTTCTTAGAACAGATTTTGATGCATCCCAAAGGTTTTGAGCCATTGTGTTTTCATTTTCATTTGTTTCCATGTATTTTTTAAATTTCTTCTGTTATTTCCTGGTTGACCCATTCTTGTTTATTAGCATGTTCTTTAACCTCCATGTATTTGTGGTCTTTCCAGATTTTTTTTTGTGGTTGACTTCTAGTTTCACAGCACTGTATTCAGAAAAGCAACATGGTATGACTTCAATATTTTTGTATTTGTTGAGGTTTGTTTTGTGGCCTAACGTGATATTTTCTGGAGAATGTTCTATGTGCACTTGGAAAGAATGTGTATTCTGCTGTTTTAGGATGGAATGTTCCAAATATATCTGTTAAATCCATCTGCTCTTGTGTGTCATTCAAAGCCATTGTTTCCTTGTTGATTTTCTGTTTAGATGATCTGTCCATTCATTTGAATGGGATGTTAAAGACCCCTGCTACTATTGTATTATTATCGATTCATTCCTTTATTTTTGTTATTAACTGTTTTATGTATTAGGGTGATCCATGTTGGGTGCATAAATACTTAAATTTGTTATATCTTCTTGTTGGATTGTCCCTTTCATTATTACATAGTGCCCTTCTTTGTCTCTCATTACAGTCCTTGTTTTAAAGTCTATTTTGTCCAATATTAGAATTGCTACTCCAACTTTCTTTTGACATCCATTTGCATGATAGATATTTCTCCATCCCTTACTTTTAATCTTCAGGAGTCTGTGTGTCTCAGTTGAGTCTCTTGTAGGCAGCATGCAGATAGTTCTTGTTTTTTTTTTTAACCATTCTATCACCCTATGTCTTTTTATTGGAGCATTTGTTCCATTTACATTCAAATAATTATTGATATGTATTTATTGTGATATTATTACTTCTTTTGTTGTTGTTTATGAATATTTTTTCTGATCCTTTCTTGTCTTTTTCTTTTTCATGGCTTGCTAGTTTTATTTATTGATATACTTGGATTTCTTCCTCTTTAGTCTTTCCATATTTATAGATGGTTTTTGTTTTGTGGTTACCGTTAGGTTTGTATATATCATATTCAGTATTTAGCAGTCCATATTTAAGTTGATGATTGCTTGAACCAATTCTTTACTTCTCTACCCAGCATGTTTTAGGTATATGGTGTCATATTTTACATCCTTTCATTTTGTGGGTTCCTTTACTAATTTTATACAGAAATATTCATTTTTACTGCATTTGTGTTTCCTGTCTTCATAATATCACTTTTGATCTTTCCTTTCCACTCAGAGTCCCCTTTAATATTTCTCTCAGGGCTGATTTAGTGGTCATGAACTCCTTTAGTTTTTGTTTGTCCAGAAAACTCTATCTCTCCTTCTATTCTGAATGATAGCCTTCCTGGATAGAGTATTCTAGGCTATAGATTTTTCACATTCTGCACTTTGGATATATCATCCCAGTCCCTTCTGACTTGGAAAGTTTCTGCTGAAAAATCCACTGATACCCTAATGGAGTTTCTCTTGTATGTAACTGTCTTATTTTGTATTGTTGCCTTCAAGATTTTTTCTTTATCACTATATTTTACCATTTTAATTACAATATGGATTGGTGTGGATCTAATTTTGTTGATGTTGGGGGTATTTATGTGCCTCTTGGATCTGGATATCTGTTCCCTTACTCAGATTAGGGAAGTTTTCAGCTATTCTTTCTTCAAATGAATTTTCTGTAAATTTTTCTCTCTTCTTCTTTTGGGACTCTTATAAATATGAATGTTATTACATTTGATGGAGTCGCTGAGTTCCCTAAGTCTATTCTCATTTCTCTTTTGTTCAGAATGATTACTTTCTATTATGGTCTTCTAGGTCATTAATTCATTTCTCTACTTCTTCCAGTCTGCTGTTCATTGCATCAAGTGTGTTTCTTATTTCAATTATTGTATCTTCATCTCTGATATGTTATTCCTTATCTCTGTGTTAAGGTTCTCACTGATGTCTTCCACGCTTTCTCAAGTCCAGTGAGTATCTTCATATCATTTCTTTAAATTCTCTTCAGGCATGTTAATATCTATTTCACTTAGGTCTCTGGCTGTGGCCTTGTTCTATTTTTTAATTTGGGGCAAATTCACCTATCTTCTCACTTTGTCTAAGTGTCTGTGCCTGTTGACTATGGGTTAGGAAAGTCAGCTATGTCCCCTGTTCTTGAGGGTAAGGGCATTATGAAGAAGAGGTCCTATAGTGCCCTGCTGTGCAGTGTTCCATGTTCCCCCAGGCCTGGCTCTTCAAGGATTATCTCCAATATGTGCTGCATGCTCTCTGCTGTTGTGTCCTGGCTGCTTTATCCTTCAGGCCAGTTATCTGCAGTGACTCTCTTTGCCTGTTGTGGGCAATGTTTTTTCACTGGCCTGAATTGAATGTGGCCAGGTTTAACTCAGTGTGCTCTTGTCTGCTTGTGAAATGAGACCTATTGCCACCGCTGCTGGAACTAAGGCCCTGCAAAACTCCCAGTTCAAGAGATGTGGTGTTGGCAGGGGTTGGGGTTGGTTTTCTGGGAGAGGGGGCCTGCCACACTGGGACTGAGGCAAGTGTGACTGGAAAGGGCAATTCCACCTGAATGCAGGGGGTCAGGGCTTGTTGTAAGCAAGTTAGGTAGCAAGTGTTGGTGTGTGCTGTACTGATTCCCACAGGTTGCCCTGTGCTTATGCTGAGGGGTGGGAGAGGGAACTGGTGCTGGTCAGTTCCTTTGTTCTGGAGGGGTCTTTCCATGAATGCTTCCTCTCTGGGACATGCTCCTAAAAAAGTAAATAACCTCCCCACTGTGTGCCCCAGGCACTCTTCAGATTGCTATTTGCAAGCTATATGTCTGTGGGCTGTTTTCCCTGCCTTCTCTCCAAGAGCTGTGCAATGCCCTCTAGGCTTTCCCTGAGCCAAGACTGCTGACTTTTAAAACAGGCTTTAAGCACCACTGGTTGCAAGAACTCACAAAATTTGTTCTCTCTTTCCAAGACATTTTCTATGGGGAATTGTCGTCCCCTTGTGGGCACTTTGAAGGGATGCCTGTGGAGTAGGAAGGGTTGGATGCGGTGAACTTCAAAGGAACATGGGGGCAGGGCATGAGGTGCTAGCAAGATAGGTGGAAAGTGCTAGCACTGGCTTGTGTAAGTGTCTGGCTATCTAGGCTCAGGTTGGGGGCTGAGATACATGACACCCACTAGTACTTTTCTTCTTGGTGAAGTCTCCTAAAGATCCCTTCCCCTGAAGCATGTGTTGAGACTGGTGAATAAATTTCCTTCACTATACTCCAGGTGCTTTTCAACCTGCTGTTTCTATGCAGTGTCTGGGCCAGGTTATTTGTTATGCTGGCTCTTTAAAGGTGGGGACTCTGTTTCCTATTGCCCTCTGGCCCTCCTCAAACTAAGGTGACTGATTTGAATTTACCTGGAGTTAAGCCTCTGTGATTGTAAAAACTCACAATGTTAAGTCCCACTGGTTTTCAAAGCCAAATGATATGAGGACTTGTCTTCCTAGTACATGCCCCAGTGCCTGTGGTGCCTGCTGTGGGGTCTGATCTTGTTGCTTCTCCGTGCTTGTGATGCCCTTTCCATTTGTAGTTAGTGTCACTGGGAATTTGGTGCCTGAGTCTCTGCCCCTCCTACCCTTTTCAGTGTTGCCTCCTCTCTTTGATTAACTCTGAAAACTCTGTACTAGTAGTCTTTAGTTCATTTAAGAGTTAGTTTCTCTGGGTGCCTGGGTGGCTCAGTCAGTTAAGTGTCTGCCTTGGGCTCAGGTCATGGTCCTGGAGACCTGGGATCGAGCCCCATATTGGGCTCCTTGCTCAGCAGGGAACCTGCTTCTCCCTCTCTCTCTGCTCCATTGCTCCTGCTTTCTCTCTATCTCAAATAAATAAATAAAATCTTTTTAAAAAAAGGAGTTAGTTTCTCTGATGTAGCTATTTTCTCAGTGTGTCTTTGGGTAGAGGTGAGCTCAGGATCCTCATACTCTGACATCTTTCCAGAAGTCTGGATTCCCTTAATTTTTATCTGAAAAGTCTTTATTTTGCCTTATTTTGCCTAAAATTCTTGTTTCACAAGTGTTTTTCCTTGAGAACTTTGAATATGTTATCCTACTGCCTCTGGCCTCCATTGCTTCTGCTGAGACATCAGCTATTGATCTTATTGGGGTTCCCTTATAAATGATATACAATTTTTTTTCCTTGCAGCTTTCAAGACATTTCTCCTTGTTTATTTTCAGCATTTTTTTTTTTACTATGATGTGTCTGTGAATGTCTTTGAGTTTATCCTACTTGGACTTCATTGAACTACCTTGACATGTATGTTGTCATTTTAAAAATACATTTTAAAAAGTTTTGGCTACTATATCTTTGAATATTTATCTTCTTCTTTCTGTCCTACTGACACTCCCATTATGTGCATTTTGGCATTCTCAATGATGTCCCAATTTTTCTGAAGTTATGTTAATTTTTCTTCATTCTTTTTTCTGTCTGTTCTTCAGTTTGCATAATGTCTATTAATTTATGTTTGTTTGTTAATTATTTTTCTGCCTGATAAATCTACTCCTGAGGGACTTCTAATAAGTATTTTAATTCAGTTATTGTGTTTTTCAAGTCCAGAATTTGCATTTGATTCATTTAAAATTTTGGGTTTAAAAAGAATTCTAAATTATTATCTTTTTTAAAATTTTACTTTATTACATTAGTCACCATACAATACATCATTAGTTTTTGATGTAGTGATCCACGCTTCACTGCTTTCGTATAACACCCAGTGCTCTATGCAGTACGTGCCCTTCTTAATACCCATCACTGGGCTAACCCATCCTCCCATCCCACTCCCCTCTAAAACCCTCAGTTTGTTTCTCCAAGTCCATAGTCTCTCATGGTTCATCTCCCACTCCGATTTCCCCCCCTTCATTTTTCCCTTCCTTCTCCTAATGTCCTCCATGCTATTCCTTATGTTCCACAAATAAGTGAAACCCTATGATAATTGACTTTCTCTGCTTGACTTATTTCATCTCCTCCAGTCCCATCCATGTTGATGTAAAAGTTGGGTATTCATCCTTTCTAATGGCTGAGTAATGTTCCATTGTATATATGGACCACATCTTTATCCATTTGTCTGTTGAAGGGCATCTCGGCTCTTTCCACAGTTTGACTATTGTGGACATTGCTGCTATGAACATTGGAGTGCATATGGCCCTTCTTTTCACTACATCTGTGTCTTTGGGGTAAATACCCAGTAGTGTAATTGCTGGGTCATAGGGTAGCTCTATTTTTAACTTTTTGAGGAACCTCCACACTGTTTTCCAAAGTGGCTGTACCAACTTGCATTCCCACCAACAGTGTAAGAGAGTTCTCCTTTCTCCACAACCTCTCCAACATTTATTGTTTCTTGCCTTGTCAAATTTTGCCATTCTAACTGGGGTAAGGTGGTATCTCAATGTGCTTTTGATTTGGATTTCCCTGATGGTTAATGATGATGAATATTTTTTCATGTGTCTATTAGCCATTTGTAAGTCTTCTTTGGAGAAGTGTCTGTTCATGTCTTCTGCCCTTTTTTTGACTTGACTATTTGTTTCTTGGGTGTTGAGATTGAGAAGTTCTTTATAGATCTTGGAAATCAGTGCTTTGTCTGTAGTGTCATTTGCAAAAATCTTCTCCCATTCCGTGGGTTGCCTCTTTATTTTGTTGACTGTTTCCTTTGTTATGCAGAAGCTTTTTATCTTGATGAAGTCCCAAAAGTTTGTTTTCACTTTTGTTTCCCTTGCCTTTGGAGATGTATCTTGAAAGAAGTTGCCATGGCCGTTGTTGAAGAGGTTACTGCCTATGTTCTCCTCTAAGATGTTGATGGATTCCTGTCTCACATTGAGGTCTTTCATCCATTTAGAGTTTATCTTTGTGTATGATGTAAGAAAATGGTCGAGTTTCATTCTTCTGTATACAGCTGTCCAATTTTCCCAGCAGCATTTATTGAAAAGACTATATTTTTTCCATTTTATATTTTTTCCTGCTTTGTTGAAGATTATTTGACCATAGAGTTGAGGGTCCATATCTGGGTTCTCTATTCTGTTCCATTGGTCTATGTGTCTGTTTTTGTGCCAGTACCATGCTGTCTTGGTGATCACAGCTTTGTAATATAGCTTGAAATTAGGCAACGTGATGCCCCAAGCGTTGTTTTTCTTTTTCAACATTTCCTTGGTGATTTAGGGTCTTTTCTGATTCCATACGAATTTTAGGAGTGTTTGTTCCAGCCCTTTGAAAAATGCCATTGGTATTTTAATTGGGATGGCATTGAAGGTAGAGATTGCTCTGGGTAGCATAGACATTTTAACAATGTTTATTCTTCCAATCCATGAGCATGGAATGTTTTTCCATCTTTTTGTGTCTTCAATTTCTTTCATGAGTGTTCTGTAGTTCCTAGAGTATAGATCCTTTACATCTTTGGTTAGGTTTATTCCTAGGTATCTTATCATTTTTCATGCTATTGTAAATGGAATCAATTCTCTAATTTCTCTTTCTACAGTTACATTGTTAGTGTATAAAAAGCAACTGATTTCTGTGCATTGATTTTGTATCCTGCCACATTACTAAATTGCTGTATGAGTTCTAGTAATTTGGGGTTTTCCACATAAAGAATCACATCATCTGCGAAGAGAGAGAGTTTGACTTCTTCTTTGCCAATTTGAATACTTTTATTTCTTTTTGTCTGATTGCTGTTGCTAGGACTTCTAGTACTATGTTGCACAATAGTGTTGAGAGTGGGCATGCTTGTCGTGTTCCTGATCTTAAGGGAAAGGCTCTCAGCATTTCCCCATTGAGAATGACATTCGCTGTGGGGTTTTCATGGATGGATTTTACGAAATTGAGGAATGTTCCCTCTATCCTTATACTCTGAAGAGTTTTAATCAGGAAAGGATGCTATATTTTGTCAAATGCTTTTTCTGTATCAATTGAGAGGACCATATTGTTCTTCTGTCTCCTCTTATTAATGTGTTCTATCACATTGATTGATTTGTGAATGTTGCACCACCCTTGCATCCCAGGGATACAACCTACTTGGTTGTGGTGGATGATCCTTTTAATGTACTGCTGGATCCTATTAGCTAGGATTTTGTTGAGAATTTTGGAATCCATATTCATCAGGGATATCAGTCTAAAATTCTTTTTGATGGGGTCTTTGCCTGGTTTGTGGATCAAGGTAATGCTGGCCTCATAGAATGAGTCTGGAAGCTTTCCTTATGTTTCTATTTTTTGAGACAGCTTCAGGAGAATAGGTATTACTTCTTCTTTGAATGTTTGGTAGAACTCCCCAGGGAATCCATCAGGCCCTGGACTCTTGTTTTTCAGGAGATTTTTGATCACTGCTTCAATCTTGTTACTGGTTATTGGCCTATTCAGGTTGTCAATTTCTTCCTGTTTCAGTCTTGGGAGTTTATAGGTTTCCTGGAAGGCATTCATTTTTCCCAGGTTGCTTAATTATTGGCATATAGTTGTTGATAATAATTTCTAATACTTGTTTCTATTTCCTTGGTGTTAGTCATGATCTCTCCGCTTTCATTCATAATTTTATTAATTTGGGTCCTTTCTCTTTTCTTTTGGATAAGTCTGGCCAGTGGTTTGTTGATCTTAATAATTCTCTCAAAGAACCAGCTTTTAGTTTCCTTGATCTGCTCTACTGTATTTCTGGTTTCTAATTCATTGATCTCTGCTCTAATCTTAATTATTTCTCTTCTAATGCGTGGTTTAGGCATCATTTGTTGCTTTTTCTCCAGTTCTTTAAGGTGAAAAGTTAGTTGGTGAATTTGGGATTTCTCTATTTTTTTTGAGTGAGGCTTGGATGGGTATGTATTCCCCCTTAGGACCGCATTTGCAGTATCTCATAGGTTTTGGACCAATGTATTTTCATTCTCATTGGTTTCCATGAATTGTTTGAATTCTTTGATTTCCTGGTTGACCCAAACATTCTTAAGCAGAGTGGTCTTTAGCTTCCAAGTGTTTGAATTTCTTCCAAATTTTTTCTTGTGATTGAGTTCCAGTTTTAAAGCATTATGGTCTGAGAATATGCAGGGAATAATCTCAATCTTTTGGTATCGGTTGAGACCTGATTTGTGACCCAGTATGTGGTCTATTCTGGAGAAAGTTCCATGTGTGCTCGAGAAGAATGTGTATTCTGTTGGTTTAGGTTGGAATGTTCTGTATATATCTATGAGGTCTATCTGGTCCAGTTTGTCATTCAAAGCTCTTGTTTCTTTGTTGATTTTCTGCTTAGATGATTTGTCTATTATTGAGAGTGGAGTATTGAGGTCTCCTACAATTAACATATTATTATCAGTATGACTCTTTATTTTGGTTAACAGTTGGCTTATGTAGTTGGCTGCTCCTATGTTGGGGGCATAGATATTTACAATTTTTAGATCTTCTTGTTTGATAGACCCTTTAAGAATGATACAGTGTCCTTCTGTGTCTCTAACTACAGTCTTTAGCTTAAAATCTAATTTGTTTTATATGAGAATTGCTACCCCAGGTTTCTTTTGAGATCCGCTGGCATGGAAGATGGATCTCCATCCCTTCACTTTCAGTCTGGATGTATCTTTAGGTTGAAAATGAGTCTCTTATAGACAACATATTGATGGGTCTTGTCTTTTTATCCAATCTGCAACCCTGTGCTGTTTTATGGGAGCATTTAGGCCTTTCACGTTGAGAGTGATTATTGAAAGATATGAATTTATTGTCATCATGTTGCCTGTGAAGTCCTTTTTTCTATAGATTGTCTCTGTAAATTTCTGTTCTATATCACTCTTGGGGTCTTTTTCCTTTTATAGAACCCCCCCTTAATATTGCATGGCTGGCTTAGTGGTTACATATTCTTTCAGTTTCTGCTGGTCCTGGAATCTCTACATCTCTCCATCCATTCTAAATGACAGCCTTGCCAGATAAAGTGTTCTTAGTTGTATGTTCTTCTCATTTAGTACCCTGAATATGTCTTGCCAGGCCTTTCTGGCTTGCCAGGTCTCTGTGGATAGGTCTGACGTTATTCTGATGTTCCTCCCTCTGTTTGTAGGGAATCTCTTCCCTCTAACTACCCTTAAGATGGTTTCCTTGGTTCTAAGATTTGTGAGTTTTACTCTTACATGCTGGGGTGTTGGTCTGTTATCCTTGATCTTGGGAGAGGTCCTCTCTGCCTCTAGGGCACGAATGTTTGTTTTATTCCCCAGATTAGGGAAGTTCTCAGCTACAATTTGCTCAAATATATCTTCTAGTCCTCTCTCTCTCTCCACCCCCTCAACGATCCCAATAATTCTGACATTAGAACATTTCATGACATCACATTTCTCTCATTCTGTTTTCATGGATTTTAAGCTGTTTCTTCCAGGCCTCCTCATTTTCCTTCTTTTGTATCAGTTTGTTTTCTAGATCACTAATTCGTTCTTCTGCCTCATTTACCCTAGCTGTTAGAGTCTCTAGATTAGATTGGATCTCATGGATAGCATTTTTAAGTTCTGCCAGATCAGCTCTGATTTCTGCTCTTAGAGACTCTATGTTGCCATTAATTGATTTCTCCATTCTAGCTATCATCTTCATAACTGTTACCCTGAAGTCTATTTCCAACATCTTGCTTATATCTATATCCATTTGTTAATCTATGGCAGAAGTCACAGTCTCTGAATCTTTCTTATTTTGGGCATTCCTCCTCTTAGTCATTCTGTTGAGGGGTGGATGAGGGAATGTACACAGTCCAAATGATTGATCACAACCCAAGCAAGATGCACCTGTTTTATAGGGACCTTAGTGTTGTCAGCCTCTTGTTCTTCCAGCCTGTCTTCTGGGGGAGGGGCCTGCCACACAGTTACTCAGGCAACCCTATTTGGGCAAAGTTGCCCTTCCCCCTGTGGGGGGATGGGCTCAGTAAAAACCATTTTTGGGGGGCTTTTTTTCCTCGGGCAGCTTTCCTTGGTGGCTTTCTGTGTCTCTTCCAAGAGTCAGAGCAGAAGTGACTCTTTCCAACCCTATGCCTCAGAACAGAGAGATCGCAGTCTGTTCTTCAGTGAGCTCTCCAGGCTACACCGTCTCCGTTACTGTCTATGCTGCTAAAACCTCAGTGTCCTGGGTTGTGTGTCTCACAGCAGCACTTCCAGTCCTTGCTTCCAGATCCAGTTACGTCTCCGCCTTTTGTGCTTCTAAAACTGCCAGCCACCCCCAGTTCACACGCATGCCCCGACAGCTCCAGGTTTCAGTCTGGGGGGCTGCCCTAAAGTCCTTTTCCCACCACTACCAGTCTGCGAGTCTGTGCCCAGTCCCCAGCGTGGGAGGCTTTCGAACTCCGGTGGTGCAGAATCATGGAGGCTCCCTCCCTCTTCCATTTATCTTCCGATATCTGCCCTTGGAATCACGACTCCCTGCTTCATACCTCGAAACTGACTGCCGGCAATATTCTGTTTGTAGAGATCCATATATATCTTCTTACATCTCAGGCTGATTTCGTGGGTGTTCAGAGTGATCTGATAGATATCCAGATCAATTCAGGGGACCGGTTGTAATAGGGTCCCCTACTCCTCTGCCATCTTTGCCCCCTCTCTAATTTATTATCTTTTGATCAACAATGTCATATCTTCTTTTACTTCTCTATTCAAGTGTTTTTGTGTTTTTCTAGTTATATGAACATATTTATAATGGATACTTTGAAATATTATCCTCTTAAACTTGACATCTTGTCACTCTTACAGGTGCATGTGTCATACTTTCTTGTTTCTTTCCTTTCCTTATAATTTGTTTTTTTTTGGGAACTGGATATTTTAGAAAATATATTGTAGCAATTCTGTATACTAGTCCTCCCACCCCTGGTGTTTTTTCTTAATAGTGACTTGTTTACTTCTTCAGTGAATGACTGCATTTTTTTAATAACGTCTACTTTCTTCCAACCCTCCACAGTCTTAAATCTCTGATGTTGTTTTTCTGGATGATGAAACTTTGGGAGTGTCCACAGCTACCAGGGGATGACAGTGATAATAGTAAGGTTCTCTCCCACTCTTTCTCTGACCATACTCAGCTGCTAAGCTTCACTAATTTCTTCCCTATTTCTCTATCATTTACAACAGTGTGGTGGAGCATAAAATTCATCTACAAACCAATCTAATCAAATTGTGGCTCCTTTTATGGAATTGTTTCAGTGGTCAGTGTTTCATATTTGTTCTGACATTAGCAGAGCTCCTCCCAGCTGTCTCATTCCCTAGTTCTCTCCTTCAAACTAGCCAGTCTACAGTTTAGGCTGTATCTTCATTAGATATATAAATGTTTTATCAATTCCCTTCACCATAATGTCACTGGTTTTGAGAGAACTTTTCATTTTAAACTTCTTCATGTTCTTACAAATGAAGTCAGTTCCTTTGAGAAGAGATTAAGAGCTATCTGTTTTATGTCCTGCAGCTCCACCCAAACAAAATGTTTAAACTAGGGCTCAGGAGGTCAGGGGCAATGACAAGTATCTCTCTGAATGACACTGTCATTCTAGGAGCTGAATGCTCAGTGATGGTGGGGAAGCTGGGCAGTAGCCTGAAGTCCTCTCATCTTGCTTCTCCTGGTATTTAACCACCATTTGAAATTATGGGTGAAAAGCCCCATCACTCAGTATTCTCAACACATCATACCCAGGGCAAGGTCACCCTTTCAGAAGTGGAGGTTAGGCAGAAGAAAAAAGCCCGCTGGTCCCAAATCTAGATTGAGCTTCCTATTTATTGAGCCTCAGCAACAGATATCTGAAGGCAATGTGAAAAATGCTGAATTCCTGTTTCTCTAGGGAAGAATGCCCTCTGACTGGTAGCTGAGGGAAGAGGGAACACTGTGTTTTTGGCTTCAGCTGTTTGGAGTGGAGTATTTACCTTGTTAATCTGGGAGCAGAATGGGAGGGAGTGGTTTTGGTTCAAATACCACATACTCTACTTTCTTACCTAATCTTTGCGTATTTTTCTTGAATACTTGTTGCTTCATTTGCTGTTTTCCTTCAGGACAACTTCCAGAGCTTTTAAATGGTTGTTTTAAAATAATGTTCAAGAGTTTCACCAGGGAGTGGGACCATGGAGTTCCTCACACTGGCATGTCATATATGTATATGTACCTTTTCTTGGATATGTGCTTTGAAAATCTTTTCTCCTAGGCTTCAATTTGTCTTTCCATCCTTTTCTCATGGGCTTTTACAGAACAAATTTTTTTTATAATTTTGATGAGGTTCAGTTAATCAAATTTGCTTTTGATGGATCATGCTTTGGCAACAAATTAAAGAACTCTTTTCTTAGTCTCAGATACCAAAGATTTTGTCCTTTTTTTCTAAAAGTTTTAGAGTTTTATGTTTTACATTAAAGTCTGTGATACATTTTGAGTTGTTTTGTGTAAAGGAATTCAAGTCAAATTTCATATTTTTTGCCCATGAATATCCAATTGCTCCTGCACCATTTGTTGAAAAGGCTAACCCTCTTGCATTGAATTGCTTTGTACCCTCCTCAAAAATCAGTTGAACATATTTGTGTGGGTCTATTTCTGGTTTCTCTATTTTTTTCTATTCAACTATATGTCTGTCCCTCAATACTATAGTCTTGATTACTGCAGCTATATATGAACAGTTCATATCTGAGTTATTCCTCCCACTTTATACTTATTTTTCAAAACTGTTGTAGATGTTCTAGTTTCTTTGCCTTTTCATCCACATTTTAGAATTATCTATTCTGTATATACAAAAAATATTGCTGAGATTTTTATAGCAATTATGTTAAACTTATATAAATTGGGGGAGAATTGACATTTTTTACTGTGCTGATTCTCCCAACCCATGACCATCATATTTCTTTCCATTTATTTATGTCTTCTTTGATCTCTTATATCACAATTTTTAAATTTTCAGCATACAGATTCTATAGCCAGGGAAAAAAAGAAATAGCTTATATGTTCAATTATAGGGAATTGTTTAAATGAATACGAAACATCTTTGCAATGAGATACCCTGTAGCTGGTTAAGTGACAAGACAGAAATATAGTTATTGACATAGATCTTCACTGTTAAATATCAGAATACCATTTACCTTTTTTGTTCTCCATTTTTCTGGCAAATGGAAAGCACACAAGAAGATAATTACTCAAAAGGAAAACAAGTGTTAATTGTATTCACTTGGGCAAGATGTTTATACCCCCAGTGTAGAGCTATAGTTTAGAGAAAGTAGTGTAGGTTTGAGGCTGAATTGCTGCATTTTACACTCTCTTGAATCTGCAAAACTGGTCTGGGTACATTTACCCAACAAGTTCTATAGATGAAGATTAGAGTTTGCCATATACATCAATTGCAAGCAGAAGAAAGTGAGTTGGGAGGATAACTAAAAGGCAAGTTTGTGTTTTTTACCTAGTGCCCTTACCTTATAGTGTCCAGAATGTGGAGGAGGGCCAGAAATGCATAAGTATTGCAAATGAAAGGAAAGAAGGATGCTACTTTTTAACTATTGTAACCTTGCCCATCAATACATATGTCCACTCCAAATTTTTCTGAATTAATAACTACTATAAGAGCTTGGGAAGATGGCAGTGTAGGAGGACCCTGTGTTCAACCCATCCCATGTTTACAACTAGATATCATCCACATTCAAGTCAATAAGCCAGAGAGTGATCTGAAGACTGCAAGAACAAACACCACAACTAAATATAGGGAAGAAGTTCCATCTGAAAAGTTAGGAAGGTCAGAAAGCCTGAGGGAGGCTGCCCTCAGGAGGGGGGATGCTATAAGCATGGAGAGGACAAAGAAATGGGCCCTTTCACCAGGGAGCTCACATGGGGAAGACTAATCCCCATAATATTTGGCTTTACAAACCAGAGGGACTGAATTCCATGAGTTTGTATAACCAGTGGTATTTGGAGCCTGAAGCTTTAAAAGTCAGTTGACTCAGCACTAGGCGAGCAGGGATGGTGACTGATAACTGGGTTGCTGTCCTTAGCAGCCTGTGTTGAGAGGCAACATTAAAATGGCAGTTTACATAATGCAAAGGGCAAATGGGAGATAAATCTGTTCATATTGATTTTGGAGCATGTTGGAGGACTTCTCTGAAAGCAAAGGAGCTGGAAGGCTCCACATTCCTCCCCCATCCCCCTGCAAAAACACAGAACCATCTGCATGAGGTGGTGCTGCACAGACACTTGCTACCTAACTTGCTAGCAGTGCACCACAGCCATGAGTTCTGTAAAATGGCCCATTCCAAGATGGCTAGCCTCAGGCCTGGGCTGAGGGCAAATTCTGGTAAAGCCCAATGTGCACTACACCCAGCAACCATGCCCAGCTACACTCTCCAGCCAGCATCCTGCACTGGGCCATACTGAACCCAGGCATCATCAAATACTATGCTAAGCCTCATGTCCCCAACTACACTGACATGCAGCCCCCAGCCACTGTAGTACTTCATGGGTTCTGGCATAAGACTACTGGCCTGGTACAAATTTTGCTAGCACCTCTGCCCTACTCCTAAGTTCTCCAGCAGGCATGCACCCCCAGAACTGCCCTGCCTGGGTCCCACTAATACAACAAAGAGCAAGCACAGCCCCTAAAAGGCAGAGAGTCAGTGCATATGACTTCACTGTAAGGAAAAGTGACTCAGACAAAAGAGCAGAGCATAAGCAACATAGGATACTCTCCTGAAGTGCCAGGTTCTGGTGAACAAGGGACACCTCCCTACAGGGCCCTCGAGGACCTCCTCTTCATAAAGGCACTACTTTCAAGAGCAGAACATAGATGACTTTCTTAACACAATGAGGCAAACAAAATGAGAAAGAGAATTTTATCTCAAATGAAAGAACCAAGGCCATGGCCAGAGATCTAAGTGAAACAGATATAAGTAACATACCTGATAGAGGATTTAAAGCAATGATCATAAGGATACTTACCTGACTTGAGAAAACAGTGGAAGACATGAGTGAAACCCTTAACACAGAGATAAGGAATAACATAACAGAGATAACGTGCTCAATAAACTAAATGAGAAACATGCATGATGGAATGAACAACAGGATGGAGGAAACAGGAACAGATTAGTCACCTAGACGACAGAGTAATGGAAAGTAATTAAGCTGAAGAAATGAGAGAAAAAAGAATTATGTAAAACGAGAATAGACTAAGGGAACTCAGTGACTCCATCAAACATAATAGCATTTATATTGTAGGAGTACCAAAAGAAGAGAGAAAAAAAGGGACAGAAAATTTATTTGAAGAAATAATAGCTGAAAACTTCCCTAATCTGGTGAAGGAAATAGATATCCAGATCCAGGATGCACAGAGAATTCCCATCAAAATCAACAAAAGTGGATCCACACCAAGACATGTTGTAATTAAATTGGCAAAATATAGTGACAAAATATAGTGGCAAAGAAACAAATATTTAATAAAGCAGCAAGGCAAAAAAAGTCAGTAACTTACAAAGGAAACCCCATAAGGCTAGCAGGAGATTTTTCACCAGAAACTCTGCAAACCAGAAAAGAGTGGCATGATATATTCAAAGTGCTGAACATGAAAAATCTGCAGCCAAGAATACTCTGTCCAATAAGGCTATCATTCAGAACAGAAAGATATAATTTCCCAGACAAACAAAAACTAAAGGAGTTCATGAACAATAAGACAGCCTTGCAAGGAATATTAAAGGGGACTCTGTGAATGGAAAGGAGAGACCAAAAGTGACTGTATGAAGGTAAGAAATAGAAAACCAGTAAGAATGAATAGCTCTGTAAAAAATCAGTCAAGGAAATAAAAAATGATATAAAATATAATAATATATACCTAAAATGTGGGGAGGAGAGAAAAAAAAGATTCAAACTTAAACAACCATCAACTTAATACTGACTGCTGTATGCAGAAGAGGTTATATACAAACCTAATGGTAATCATATATGAATAACCACTAATAAATATGCAAAGAATAAAGGGAAAGAAATCCAAATATACTAAAGAAAATCAGCAAAACATGAAATAAAGAAAGTATCAGAGAAAATATTCAGAAACAATGACAAAACGAGTAATAAAATGGCAATAGGTACATATCTATTAATAATTACTTTGAATGTAAATGGACTAAATGCTCCAATCAGAAGACATAGGGTGAAAGAATGAATAAAAAAACAAGACCCATCTATATGCTGCCTTCAAGGGACTCATTATAAACCTAAAGACACCTGTAGATTGATAATGAGGAGATGAAGAAACATCTATCATGGACATGGATGTCAAAAGAAAGCTGGAGTACCAATATTTATATTGAACAAAATAGACTTTTATAACTGTAACAGGAGACAAACATAAAGAAACTAATTAGTAATAATATAATAATAGTAGGGGATTTTCACACCCCATGTACATAAAAGGACAAATCATCTGAACAGAATATCAACAAGGAAACAAGGGCTTTGAATGACACATTGGACCAGATGGACTAAGCATATATATTGAGAGCATTCCATCCTAAAACAGCAGAATACACATTCTTTCCAAGTGCACATGGAACATTCTCCAGAATGGATCACATATTAGACCACAAAACAAGCCTCAAAAATTTCAAGAAGTTTGAAAGTATACCATGGATCTTTTCTGACAACCATGTTATGAAATTAAAAGTCAAACACAAGAAAAAAAAAAAAAAGGAAAGACCACAAAGACATGGTGGTTAAATAACATACTACTAAACAATGAATGGGTCAGTTGAGAAATGAAAGAAGAAATAAAAAGTATGTGGAAGCAAAAGATAATGAAAATACAGTGGTCTAAACTTTTGGGATGTAGCAGAAGCTGTTCTAAGAAAGAGGTTTATTGCAAAGCAGCCTACCTCAGGAAGCAAGGAAAGTCTCAAATAAATGACCTAACCTTGCACCTAAAGGAGCTAGGAAAAGAACAACAAATGAAGCCTAAAGCCAGCAGAAGGAAGAAAATAGTAAATATTAGAGCAGATATAAATAATATAGAAAGTAAAATAACAATAGAACAGTTCAATGAAACCAGGAGTTCATTCTTTGAAAAATCAATGAAATTGATAAACCTCTACTCAGATTTATCAACAAAAAAAGAGAAAGGACTCAAATAAATAAAATCACAAATGAGAAGCAGAAGTAACAACCAACACCACAGAAATACAATTAAAAGAGAATATGATGAAAAACTGTATGCCAACAAATTGGACAACTTAGAAACTACCAAAACTGAAACAGAAAGAAATAGTAAAATTGAACAGACTGATAAACAAATAAATAAAATTAAATAAATTGAATGAGTGATTAAAAACTCCCAACAGGCGTTCCTGAGTGGCTCAGTTAGTTAAGTGTCTGCCTTTGGCTCAGGTCATGATCCCAGAGTCCTGGGAGAGAGCCCCACATTGTGCTCCCTGCTCAGCAGGGAGTCTGCTTCTCCCTCACTCTCTGCCTCTCCCTCCACTTCTGTCTCTCTTTCTCACTCAATCTCTCTCTCTCAAATAAATAAATAAAATCTTTAAAAGAATAAAAAATAAAAATTAATAAAATAAAAATTAAAAACTCCCAACAAACACAAGTCCAGCCCTGGATGCCTTTACACATGAATTCTAACAAACATTTAAAGAAGAGTTAATACCTATTCTTCTCAAACTATTCCAAAAAACAGAAAAGGAAGAAAAACTTCCAAATTCGTTCTATGAGGTCAGTAATACCTTGATAGCAAAAACAGATAAAGACATCACTAAAACAGACAACTACAGGCCAATATCCCTCATGAACATAGATGCAAAAATCCTCAATAAAATACTAGTAAATGCATTTCAACAATATGTCAAAAAAATTATTCACCACAATTAAGTGGGCTTTATTTCTGGGTTTCAAGCATGGTTCAATATTCACAAATCAATCAACGTGATACATCACATCAATAAGAAAAGGATAAGAACCATATGATCACTTCAATAGACACATAAAAAGCATTTGACAAAGTACAACATCCATTCATGGTATAAACTCAACAAAGTAGGTTTTACAGGGAAAATACCACAACATAATAAAGGCCACATATGAAAAACCCACAGACAATATCATCCTCAAGGGGGAAAAACTGAGAGATTTTCCCCTAAGGTCAACACAAGACAAGGTAGTCCACTCTCACTACTTTTATTGCACAAAGTATTAGTATTAGCCACAGCTTTCAGACAACAAAGAGATATAAAAGGCATCCAAATTGATAAGAAAGAAGTAAAACTTTCACTATTTGCATGACATGATACTTTATATAGAAAACCTGAAAGACTCCACCAAAAACTGCTAGAACCTTTACATGAATTCAGTAGTCACAGGACACAAAAATCAACACACAGAAATCTATTGCATTTCTGTACACAATAATGAAGCAGCAGAAAGATAAGTTAAGGAATCAATCCCATTTATAATTGCACCAAAAATCATGCCATACCTAAGAATAAATCTATCCAAAAAGGTGAAAGACCTGTACTCTAATACTATAAAACTCTGATGAAAGAAATTAAAAATGACACAAAGAAATATAAAGACATTCCATGCTCATGGATTGAAAGAACAAATATTGTTAAAATATCTATACTACCCAAAGCAATCTACATACACTTTTAATGTGATACCTATCAAAATGCACACATTTTTCACAGAGCTAGAACAAACAATCTGGAAATTTGTATGAAACCACAAAAGAACCCTGAATAGCCAAAGTAATCTTGAAAAAGCAAAGCAAAGCTGGGACATCACAATTCTGGATTTCACATTATTATTGCAAAGCTGTAGTAACCAAAACAGTATGGCACTGGCACAAAAAATGGACACATAGATCAATGTAACAGAATAAGAAAACCAGAAATGAACCCATAGCTATATGGTCAATTAATCTTCAACAAAACAAGAAAGAGTATCCCATGGAAAAAAGAGTCTCTTCAACAAATGATGTCAGGAAAACTGTAGAGCAGCATGCAGAATGAAACTGGACCATTTTCTTACACCATACACAAAAATAAATTCAAAATGGATTAGAGACCTATATGTGAGACCTGAAGCCATAAAAATCCTAGAAGAGTACATAGGCAGTAACCTCTTTGACAGCGGCTATAACATTTTTTTCTAGAAATGTCTCCCCAGGCAAGGGAAACAAAAGCAAAAATAAGTTATTGGGACTTCATCAAAATAAAAAGCTTCTGCACAGTGAAGGAAACAATCACCAAAGTAAAAGACAACCTGATGAGTGGCAGAAGATATTTGCAAATTACATATCCAAAACTGTGTCAGTATCCAAAAAATATAAAGAAGATATTTGCAAATTATGTATCCAATAATGGGTCAGTATCCAAAATATATGAAGAACTTAAAAACTCAACATCCAAAAAACAAATAATCCAATTAAAAAATGGGTGGAAGACTTGAACAGACATTTCTCCAAAGAATAATAGAAGGCCAAAAGACACATGAAAAGATTTTCATCATCACATACCATCAGGGAAGTGCAAATCAAAACTACAATGAGATATCACCTCACACCTATCAGAATGGCTAAAATCAAAACACAAGAAACATGGCTAAAATTAGCAACTTAGGAAATGACAGGTATTGGCAAGGATTTCTAGAAAGGGGAACGAACCCTCTTACACTGTTGGTGGGAATGCAAGCTGGTGCAGCCACTCTGGAAAACAGTATGGAGATTACCCAAAAAGTTGAAAATAGAGCTACCCTACAACCCAGCAATTGCACTACTGGATATTCACCCCAAAGATACAAATATAATGATCCAAAGGGTCACCTGTACCCCAATATTTATAGTAACAATGTCCACAATAGCCAAACTATGGAAAGAGCCCAGATGTCCATCAACAGATGAATGGATAAAGAAGAGGTAGCGTATATATACAATGGAATATTACACAGCCATCAAAAAATGAAATCTTGCCATTTGCAACGATATGGATGGAACTAGAGGGTATTATGCTAAGTGAAATACAAGTCAGCCAGAGAAAGCAATTATCATATGATCTCACTGATATGAAGGAACTTGAGAAACAAGACAAAGGATCATAGGGGAAGGGAGGGAAAAATGAAACAAGACAAAACCAGAGAGGGAGACAATCCATAAGAGACTCTTAATCTTAAGAAACAAACTGAGGGTTGCTGGAGGGGAGGGGAGGGGTGGGGTGAGGGGATGGGTTGGCTGTGTGATGGACATTGGGGAGGGTATGTGTTGTGGTGAGCACTGGCTGTTGTGTAAGACTGATGAATCACAGACCTGTACCCCTGAAACAAATAGTACATTATATGTTAATTAAAAAATAAAGAAAGAAAAACAAAAAAAAAACCCACAAATATTTGGAGGAAAGTAAAAAAATAAATAAATAATTTTTTTTCTACAAAAAAAAGGAAAGAAAGAAACAGGGTGTTGGCAAGGATGTGGAGGAAAAGAAACCCTCTTGCACTGTTGTTGGAAATGCAAACTGATGCAGCCACCATGGAAAACAGTATGGAGGTGCTTCAAAATTTAAAAATAGAACGTTTCTATCATCCAGCAATTGCACTACTGGATATTTACTCAAAGAATACAAAAATACTAATTCAAAGGGATATATACACCCCTATGTTTATAGCAGCTTGTGTACAATAGCCAAACAATGGAAGCAGTCCATGTGTACATGGATTGATGAATGGATAAAGAGGGCATGATATATATATATCATGTATATATATAGTATTCCATGGTATATATATATAGTATTTCATGGAATATATATTCCGTTGAATACTATTTTGCCATAAAAATGATGAAATCTTGCCATTTGCAACAACGTGGATGGAGCTAGAGAGTATTATGCTAAGTGAAATGTCAGTCAGAGAAAGACAAATACAATACAACTTCACTCATATGTGGAATTTAACAAAACAAAGGAGCATAGAGTAAAAAGAAAAAGAGAATGAGGCAAACCAAGAAACAGACTCTTAACAATAGAGAACAAACTGGTGGTTACCAGAAGGCAGGTGGTTGAGGTGATGGATTAAATAGGTGATGAGGATTAAGGAGTGCACATTGTGAAGAGCACTGGGTGTTGTATGGAATTGTTGAATCACTATGTTGTACACCTGAACTGGTATAACACTGTATGCTAATTAATGGAATTAAAATAAAAACTTAAAAAAGTAACTACTGTGAAGGAGCAAATAAGGAATTAGTGAGACTGTGACAAGAGGGGTAAATAATCCCTCTCTACCTTATACCTGTATAAAGAGAGAGAACAGAGATCTCCTATGTTTCAAATCCACAACATGAAGAAGGTGGCATAAATTTTCCATCTCTGCACAATATTCATTATGCATTGTGAATTGAAAAAAAGTAGATTACAAAATAGTAGTCTGTATGGTATTTAAAAAAAAAGAAAAGTACAAACTCAATATATAAGCATAGATAAAGGTGCATAGAAAATGTTCAGAAGGGTATATACCTCTCAATTTTAATTGTAGTTATCTCGAAGAAATGAAATTCTAATTTATTTTTCTTTTTCTTTTGTTGTTTATATTTTTTTATTGTTGTGCAGTGACCTTGTAATACTTGTGTAATATTTTTAAATTAAAATAAACTATATTAAAAATTCTTAAATCTGTATGAGAGTATGAAGAGGCCACAGTAGACTGTCAGAAATAGAAAGGCCCCTAGATACTAGTTAATCTACCTCTTGGTGTTCTCATGTGGAAAAAAATGCCCAAAAAAGTAGACACTTGGCTAGGATTAGAATTTTGATGTCCTGACTTCTAGCCCCCTGATCTCTCTTACTACCTCATTTAATTAAACATCTTAGTTTAAACATAGTCAGGAATAGACAGCAACCACCTGGAATGTCTATACTCACCAATTCCAAGAAGCAGGGTAAATATTTATGTTATATTGCAAAATCAAATGTGAGCTAATCCTGATCCTTCAGCGCCCTGCACTGGAAGAATGGAGAGCATCTTCTCCCCCCTGAGGTAACAGAGACTTCAGTGACTACTCAGAATTCACAAAGCAAGTGAAAAGCCCATTCAGGGTCTGAACCTGGCTAGAACACCATCTTCCAGACATTTAGGTGCAAGCAGTCACATAGCTCTCTAGCTTAGGCCCCAGGTCATAAACTTGCCGAGATTAGGTTCTTATTTCACTTACAAAATGAAGTTATTGGAAATCTCTCCCTATTGCATCCCTCCCTGTGAGTCAGGCACATTATCAATCACTCCTAATGAATTATTAAATGCTTTAAAAGTGATAAAAAGAAATAAGCCAGCCTGAAAGCCAGCAGGAACTGCACCCCTTGTGAGCCTGCTAAAAAGAGGAGCCCTCATCTTTGTTCATCATGCATGCAGGATAAGCCCAAGTCATTTTGCCGCTGCTCCCTACTTCCTCCTCACCAAGTTTCTCTCATGGACTTGAAAGTTGAGCACCCTAAACCTTGACTAAAGGGAAGAAGGAAGTGAACCAGAATAAGAAACTTTTCCTTGAGGGCACCTAGCATGGCAGTGTGGTACAGTGGAGAGATTACCAGGTCTGAGAACACACAGACTGAGTTAAAATCCCACCACTGTCAAGTATTGATATTAGAACCTCTACTAGGTCCTTTCATCTTTCTGAGACTCACTGTTGCCTCATCTGGAAAATGGTGTAAAGTGGGTTTCAATGAAGTGCTTTCCCACTTGCTTCCATATCTTGAGTTTCTAAGTACATCTTCCCTGTCTTCTTCCAGGAATCTGGCACAGGAAATGTTTCCCTTTCTTAAAGTGTGGGCACACTCAAACATTCTCATGCTTTTAAGCCCCATGCCAATGTTCTGGGGTTTGCAGTCTGCAAATGCAAAGCAGATTTTGACTACACACTCACATACCACAGAGCTTTGCGTGTCTCCAGCAGTTCAGACAGAACATTCCCTAATGGCGTGGACTGGAGGGTGTGGCTTGTCACCAATCACTAAAAGCTTCATCCACTGGAGACCAGATGGGCTTTAAGGCCTCCAGCTCCTTGGCTGTGGTAAAAGGGGCTTGTTAAGAGAAGGCTGATCCCACTGTGGGTGTAAACTACCCTGATTCAGAGGCCCATGGTAGAGCAGAAAGAACATTAGAGGGGGAATTACGTAGTCATACAATGTGTCCTTGCACAAGTCAAAGCCCCTCTCTGGAACATGGTTTTTTTCTTTTGAAAGTGGGGATAATAACCTCTGATCTACTTATTTCACAGGGAAGGATTAAAATAAATCATGGGCATGCGTGCTTTAAAAGCTTTACTGCTCTATTTACACATGTGTTATTATTATGTCATAGGGTTTAATCTGCACATCCACCCTTGGAATTTTGAGCTAGTAGAGCCTAAGACCAGGAGAATTGGTTCAACCAGGCAGAGCCCAAGCCCTCCTGATAAACGCAGTGAGACAACTTTGTAACTGAATATAAACTCTGGAACAAAAAGAGAGGACAAAAAGTGAGCCGATTTAGTTAAGAGGGAAACCATTGCTCCAGGAGAGGTATAATGCTCACCCTGAGAAAAGAGGGAAACAAACAAACATGTACCCATTCTTAGAACCATGAGTTATTTATCTTGTGAAAGATGTTTGGGCCATAACAAAAGATGGTGGTCTGTCCCTAAGGAGTTTCTTCTGACAAGTTTCTGAAAAAATTTGAAGCCTTTTGGGGGCCTCCAAATAACTGGTCTTATAAAGAGGGATTTCCAAAAGCTAGCATTGAGAACTGAAGTCCGTTCAAGAAGGCAACCTTCTGAGGAGAAGTTGAACAGATTCTGTTTTCCAGAATTAGCCTCTTGGAGGTTGAAAACAACGAGAAATCAACATCAATAGACCTCAAAGAAACTGAAGGAACCAAACATATAAAACAGCCTTTTAGCAAGGGCCAAATAGTGCAGCACCCAATTCAGGGATTTTGAAGAAAATTTTAAAATTCTAAGTCACAGGTCATAGTCCAGTGAAGGAAGGCTAAGAGGTAGGGATAGAATGTTTAAACTCCTAGTAACTAGGACTAAACTAAACATATACTAGAAACCTATAGTCCTCTCTTCTTGTTTTCTTTCTTCTCTCTATAGTCCCAATATCACAGTTCTCTGATCTGACTTTCACCTCTGCCTACATTCTGCAGAGGCCTGTGTCCACAAGATTCCTGTGAGACAGCACTGTTGAGGTACTCCTACCTAGGCTGAGCCAGCAATCCTAACAATTTTGTCCTTGACTCTCTCTCAGCCTTAGTTACCTTCCACAGAGCTTCTGTATCCACCCTCTCTGTATCAGCTGATTTTTGAAAGCCCCAATTCTGCACTCCATTCTTAATCCTTTTGCTTTTGTCTTGATCCCCATTTACCACATCACTGCCTTTCCATCCACATTCTCCCTTTCTACCCAGTCCTAGAGTGAAACATGAATAACATTGCATGTACTAACTAATTAATTGTGACTGTGTTGTGTACCATTTTGGAAAGGATTGTGTGGCTCTATCTGCGCTTGGTGGGAGAGAGTACCATGACTGTATACCATGAGAGTGTAGGTTGATGAGGGACTGTGAGTGGCAGTATGCAGTCTGTATATTTGTTGACAGAGATGAGCCCCTTTGGATAAATGGTTTCAGAGTGTACTTGGCTTTATTTTTGGCTTATTTAAAATACTGACTTTTGGATCAAGCTCAACCATCACCATCACTCTTACTTGTCCCACTCACTTTGGGACAGCCTGTGTTCTTGAGTACTGAATAATTTCTGAGGACTTCTTGACCCAGTCAGTAGTAGGACTTTGGGCTTCTGTCTAGGAGGCATATGTTGGGGGGAACAGAGAGTAAGTGCAGAGTGCAGAGTGCAGAGGATAGGAAAGCTACAACCATTATGCATTTAATAGTGTGTGTGTGTCCAGTCCAGTATCAGAACAGAACTGATAGGATAAAGGGAACACCAACTCACTGCTTTATGCAAATTCTGCTTACATGCCCAGGCTCAAATATCTCTTGGGCTATTATCAGAACTCCTAATTCCAGCGATAACCTTTTCCTTGCTAGGCATTTTAGAGGGAAGTAAACTCCTAGGAAATAAATTATTGTAGTTTTTTCACAACTAGGCCTGGTAACTCCTCCCTCTAATTTTCAAATAGGGTTTTCACATTCTTCAGGAAAATCTATTTTTACCAAGTGCCCCCCAAAATATATGGATTTCTTGCCCTGGCAATGATGGTCCCCCCACAAAGAGGCTTGTCCATAGTTTTATAAATTAAGCATTGTCTTTACCTGTGAATAACAGAAAATTCCAAACAGTTGTTGTTATTAGGGATTTTATTTTTTTCACAGGAGAATTCCAGAGGTAGGTGGCTTTATGATGCCCTGAGATATCTAAGCCTATTCTGGTCTTCTATTCAATCGGGACTGCAACATGTGGTTTTAACAATTTTCACTGTCCAGTGGTGCTCAATAAGGGGGTAAATGAAAGAAGAAATTAACCTTGTGTTTAGAAGTAACACCTTCTCTTTCTCATGACAAAGCTATATGGTTTGGCTATGGTTAACCATGTCTTCTCAAGACAAAAAATAGCTACTCTACTTCCTGTATCACATACATATAATAGATAAGAAGAAAAAAAAGGGCAGAGAACAAAAGAAATACACAAGATGAGTCATCCTGACCGTAAGAGCTTTTCTAGAAGTTCAATCTGGAGATTTCTATTACATCTCAATGACTGAACTCTGTCACATGCCCACTCCTAATTACATAGAAGGCTGGGAAATGTATATCTTCTTTTAAACTGAGAAAATTGTTATACACAAAAATCATAATTCTCTTAATATGAAAGACAAGTCGACTAATGCATTGATGGAATATATTTTCCACAACAATTGTAAGATTCATTCATTCAAAAATATTTTGAGGGAGCTACTATGTGCCAGGTACTATTCTAGACAATGGGGACACAACGGTGAGCAGGACAGGCATGTTCTCCACATTAGGGCAACTCACCTAAACTCTATGGACCTAATTTTTCAAACCTAACAGTGATAATGCCTACCTTGCATGATTGTTGTAAAATACGTCCAATTTTTACATATATGTATATATGTGTGTACAAATAATGATAATACAAATATAAATAATGATAAATTGTATTAGTACCATTTGTAAGTAATCTATAGTTTTCCTATTGATTTGAAAAGCTGTCTTAATTCTACACTGAATTATAAATATTCTTTTTTCTTTTTTCCAGTTTTATTAAAATATAATTGACATATAACATCATATAAGTTTAAGGTATACACCATAGTGGATTGAATATATGAATATATTGCAAAATGATTACCACGATACCTTTGGTTAATATCTATCACCTCACATAGTTACATTTTTTTTCTAGTGACAAGAACTTTTAGGGCTACTCTCTTAAAAACTTTCAAATATACAATACTGTATTGCTGGCTATAGTCATCATGCTGTACAGTACACCCTCATAACTTCTTATGACTGGATGTTCATACATTTTCACCACCTCCACCCATTTTTCTCACCCCATCCATCCATGCTGGCAACTACTAATCTGTTTCTAAAAGTTCAGTATTTCTGGTCCTACTTATAAATGAGATCATGCAGAATTTGTCTTTCTCTGACATTTCACTTAGCATCACACCCTCAAGATTCATTCCTGTCATTTTTCTGGCTGAATAATATTCCATATATATATGGAATATATATGGAATAACATTGCATGTACTAACTAATTAATTGTGACTGTGTTGTGTACCATTTTGGAAAGGACTGTGTGGCTCTATCTGGGCTTGGTGGGAGAGAGTACCATGACTGTGTACCATGAGAGTGTAGGTTGATGAGGGATATATATATATATATATCCCACATTATCCACACATTATCTGCCGACAAACACTTAGGTTTTCATGACTTGGCTATTTTAAATAATGCTGCAATGAGGGGTGCCTGGGTGGCTCAGTCGTTATGCGTCTGCCTTCGGCTGGGGTCATGATCCCGGGTTCCTGGGATTGAGCCCCGCATCGGGCTCCCTGCTGGGCGGGAAGCCTGCTTCTCTCTCTCCCACTCCCCCTGCTTGTGTTCCCTCTCTCGCTGTGTCTCTCTCTGTCCTATAAATAAATAAATAAAATCTTAAAATAAATAAATAAATAAATAAATAAATAAATAAATAAATAAATAATGCTGCAATGAGAATAGGGATGCAAATATCATGTTGGGATAGCGATTTAATTTCCTTTGGATATACACCTAGAAGTAGAATTGCTGGATCATATGATAACTTGATTTTTAATTTTTCAAAGCCCTCTATACTGTTTTCCATGGTGCCTGCACAAATTTACATGCCTAGTATGAGTGTACAAGGATTCCCTCTTCATTTCCTTGCCAGTGTTTGTTATCTTTTGTCTTTTTCATAAGCTATTCTAATAGGTGTGAAGTGATATCTCATTGTATTTTTCATTTGCATTTCCCTCATGATTAGTGATATTAGCACCTTTTCATGTCTGATGGCCATTTGAATACTTTGTTTAGAAAAATGACTACTCAGGACCTATGTCTATTTCTAAATTAGATTATCTCAGTTTTTTGTTTATTATTTGTTTTTCCTGTTAAATTTCATGAATATTTTATGTATTGTGGATATTAACCCCTTATCAGATATGTGGTTTGCAAATATTTTCTCCCATTCCATAGGTTCCCTTTTCTATTCCATTGATTTTTTCCCTTTTTTTGTCACCTTTTTATTGTTATCTTTTTAAAAAATTTTTATTTAAATTCAATTTCATTAACATATAGTGTATTATTAGTTTTAGGGGTAGAATTTAATGATTCATCAGTTGCTTAATACATCATGTGCCCTCCTTAATGCCCATCACCCAATTACCCAATCCCCGCGACCTACCTCCCCTCCAGCAACCTTGTTTCTGTCCTATGGTTAAGAGTCTCTTATGGTTTACCTCCTTCTCTGTTTTTATCTTATTTTATTTTTCCATCCCTTCCCCTATGTTCATCTATTTTGTTTCTTAAATTCCACATATGAGTGAAGTCATATGGTATCTGTCTTTTTCTGGCTGACTTATTTCACTTAGCATAATACCCTGTAGTTCCATCCACATCATTGCAAATGGCAAGATTTCATTCTTTTTCATGGTTGAGTAGTATTCCATTGTATATATATACACCACATCTTCTTTATCCATTCATCTGTCAACGGACATCTGGGCTCTTTCCATAGTTTGCCTGTTGTGGACATACTGTTATAAACATTGGGGTGTATGTGTCCCTTTGAATCACTATTTTTGTATCCTTTGGATAAATACCCAGTAGTGCAATTACTGGATCATAGGGCAGTTCTATTTTTAACTTTTTGAGGAACCTCTACACTGTTTTCGAGAGTGACTGCACCAGTTTGCATTCCCACCAGCGGTGTAAGAGGGTTCCCCTTTCTCTGCATCCTCGCCAACATTTGTTGTTTCCTGAGTTGTTAATTTTAGTCATTCTGACTGGTGTGAGGTGGTATCCCATTGTGGTTTTGATTTGTATTTCCCTGATGCCAAGTGATGTTGAGCATTTTTTCATGTGTCTGTTGGCCATTTGTATGTCTTCTTTGCAGAAATGTCTGTTCATGGTTTTTGCCCATTTCTTGACTGGATTTTTTTGGGGGGGTGAGTTTGATAAGTTCTTTATAGATTTTGGGGTGCCTGGGTGGCTCAGTCGCTGGGATCAAGCCCTGCATTGGGCTCCCTGCTCTGTGGGAAGCCTGCTTCTCCCTCTCCCACTCCCCCTGCTTGTGTTCCTTCTCTCCCTGTGTCTCTCTCTGTCAAATAAATAAATAAAATCTTTAAAAAAAGTTCTTTATAGATTTTGGATACTAGCCTTTTGTCTGATAAGACATTTGCAAATATCTTCCCCCCATTCTGTAGATTGCCTTTTAGTTTTGTTGGCTGTTTCCTTTGCTGTGCAGAAGCTTTTTATCTTGATGAAGTCCCAAGAGTTCATTTTCACTTTTGTTTCCCTTGCCTCTGGAGACATGTCTAGCAAGAAGTTGCTGCAGCTGAGGTCAAGGAGGTTACTGCCTGTGTTCTCCTCTAGGAATTTGATGGATTCTTGTCTCACATTTAGGTTTTTAATCCATTTTGAATTTGTTTTTGTGTATGGTGTAAGAAAATGGTCCCATTTCATTCTTATGAATATTGTTGTCCACTTTTCCCAACACCAATTGTTGAAGAGACTGTCTTTTTCACATTGGATATTCTTTCCTGCTTTGTTTGAGATTAATTTGCCATATAGTTCTATGTCTATGTTCATTTCTGGGTTTTCTATTCTGTTCTATCAATCTATGTGTCTATTTTTGTGCCAGTACCATACTGTTCTTATTGCTACAGCTTTATCATATAACTTGAAGTCAGGAATTGTGATGCCTCCTTCTACTTTTCTTTTTCAAGGTTGCTTTGGTTATTTGGAGTCTTTTGGGGTTTCATACAAGTTTCAGGATTGTCTGTTCTAGTTCTGTGAAAAATGCTGTTAGAATTTTTTTTATTATATGGCCATTTAAAATCTTTAATCAAATTTCATCAAAGATAACCAGCCATATTATATGCCATGATTAGCTTTCTATAAACAACTTTGCTTTCTGTGTATAAATCAGTGTCAATGAAATAAAAAATAAAACCATATCCTAGGCAAAGAACTTTATTAACCTTTTTTCAAACTTTATTTCCAGGCTTCTTCAGCTTAATTAGCTGCAAAGAATGAATTGTGTATAAACAAAACCTGAAAAGAGCTGCAATGTCCAAGGGGCTTGGGCTTAAAAATATTAGAGATCTAGAATTTATCAGATCCATGAACAAAATTGTAAAAAGCAATTATAATATAAAATAGCAGTTCCCAGTAACTTCTTCGAGTTTTATCTTCTTCAGAAGTTGACTCAATTCAGTTTGCTTCATTCTTGGAAGCTTCATCAAAATTCTCCACAAGATCTGGAACTTCATCATCATCATCTTCTCCAGTAGCAAGTGGTGCTTTTCCATCCACAGATTGTTTGGGCAGAGCTTCAGCCAGTCTTCTTAAACTAGTCAGACTGTCTGCACCAAGTTGGTTTAAGATACTGGGTAGCATTTCTGTCAGCTGCTTTATCTCAGCATGGCCTGTAATGGTGAAAGTGTTTGCTGCCAGCAATGCCTGAACTTTGGGGTTGTTAAAGTGGATCACTGTTCCTTGGTCTGTGAACATACTCACTTCTTCAATACCAGAGAAGTTGTTTACCCCTAACTTCTTTAAGGAGAACTAAAGTTTTTTATCATCTGCTGTAGCCATTCTATGAACCACCTTCTTCTTTCAGGGAGCAGTTCTTTTCCCACCAATGCACACTTGTGCTTGCAATTTGGTGAGTTTCTCCCGGTTCATGATAGTTTTTCTTTCATCTTGGAGCGGAAATGGGATGGCACGGAGGAATAGGGTTGGTGTTCAGGGGGTCTCCTGTGGACCAGCTGAGATTAGGTGCACACACGCAGGGACGCAAGATGGCAGCTAGAGGCACTGTTAGTATTTTGATAGAGATTGCATTAAATGTGTAGATTGTTTTTGGTAGAATAGACATTTTAAAAATATTTGTCTTTCTAATCCATGAGCATGGAATGTGTTTCCACTTCTTTGTGTCCTCTTCAATTTCTCTCATCAGTGTTTTATAGTTTTCAAAATACAAGTCTTTCACCTCTTTGGTTAGGTTTATTCCTTGGTATGTTATTGTTTTGGGTGCAATTGTAAATGGGACTGATTCCTTAATTTCTCTTTCTGTTGCATCATTACTAGTGTATAGAAATGCAACAGATTTATGTATGCTAATTTTCTTATCTGCAACTTTACTGAATTCATGCATCAGTTCTAGCAATTTTTTGTGGAGTCTTTTGGGTTTTCTATATAGAATATCATGTCAAAGTATTACTTCTTCCTTGCTGATTTGGATATCTTCTAATTCTTCTTGTTGTCTATTTGCTGAGTCTGGGACTTCTGGTACTGTTAAATAACAGTGGTGAGAGTGACATGCCTGTCTTGTTCATGACTAAAGAGGAAATGCTCTTAGTGTTTCCCCATTTATGATGATATTAGCTGTGTTTTTTTTCATATAAGGCCTTTATTATGTTGAGGTACATTCCCTGTAAATCTACTTTGTTGAGGGTTTTTATTATGAATCATTGTTGCACTTTGTCAATGCTTTTTCTGCATCTACTGAAACATCATATGGCTCTTATACTTAGTTTTATTAATCTGGTGTATCATGTTGATTGATTTGTGAATATTGAACCACCATTGCAAACCAGGAACAAATCCCACTTTGTTGTGGTGAATGATTTTTTAAATATATTTTAGATTCTGTTTGCAAGTATTTTATCGAGAAATTTTGCATCCATGCTCATCAGGGATATTGGCTTGTAGTTCTCTTTTTTAGTGAAGTCTTTATATGGTTTTGCTCTCAGGGTAATGCTGGCCTCATAGAATGAGTTTGGAAGTTTTCTTTCCTTTTCTATTTTTGGAATAATTTGAGAAGAATCAGTATTATCTCTTCTTTAAATATTTGGTAGAATTCATGTGTGAAGCATTCTGGCCCTGAATTTTTATTTTTGAGAGTTTTTTGATTAATGATTCAATTTCTTTGCTGGTTATCAGTCTGTTCAAGTTTTCTATTTCTTCTTGTTTCAGTTTTGCTAGTTTATATATTTCTAGGAATTTATCCATTTTTTGCAGGTTTTCCTATTTGTTGGCATATAGTTTTTCAAAATATTGTCTGATAATTCTTTGTATTTCTGTGGTTTTGGTTGTTATTTCTCCTCTCTCATTTGTGATTTGATTTATTTGGGTCCTTTCTCTTTTCTTTTGGATGAGCCTGGCAAAAGGCTTATCAATTTTCTTAATTTTTTCAAAGAACCAGCTTCTGGTTTCACTGATCATTTATATTGTTTTTTTTTTGTTTTGTTTTTTTTAGTTTCTTTCTTTTTTTTTTTTTTTAGATTTAGTTATTTGAGAGAGAGCGTGTATGTGCATACATGCAGGGGGAGGGCAGGGGGAGAGGGAGAGAGAGAATCCTCAAGCAGACTCCCCACTGAGGACTGATCCCCTCTTAGGGCTCAATCCCAGGACCCTGAGATCATGACCTGAGCTGAAATCAAGAGTTAGACACTTACCCAACTGAGCCACCCATATTCCCCTACTGTTTTTTAGTTTCTATATCATTTATTTTTGCTCTAATCTTTATTATTTACTTACTTTCTGTTTTGGCTTCAGGCTTAATTTGTTTTTCTTTTTCTAGCTCCTTTAGGTGTAAGTTTAGGTTGTTCATTTGAGATTTTTCTTGCATCTTGTTGTAGGCCATTATTGCTCTGTTCTTCCCTCCTAGGATGGCTTTCATTGAATCCCAAAGGTTTTGGACAGTTTTGTTTTCATTTTCATTTTTCCCATGTATTTTTTATTACTTCTTTGATTTCCTGGTTGACCTATTCATTGTTTGTTAGCATTTTGTTTAACCTCCATGTACTTGTGGTCTTTCCAGATTTTTTCTTATGGTTGACTTCAAGTTTCATAGCAATATTGTCAGAAAAGATGCATAGTGTAATTTCAATCTTTTTGTATTTGTTGAGGCCTGATTTGTGACCTAGTATGTCATCTATTCTGGAGAATACCCCATGTGCACTTGAAAAGAATGTGTATTCTGCTGCTTTAGAATGAAATGTTCTGAATATATCTGTTAAGTCCATCTGGTCCAGAGTGTCATTTAAAGCCATTGTTTCCTTGTTGATTTTCTCCTTAGATAATCTGTCCATTGATGTAAGTGGGGTGTTCAAGTCCCCTACTATTATTGTATTATTATCAAGGAGTTCCTTTTTTATTTGTTATTAATTGTTTTATATATTTGGGTGCTCTCATGTTGGGTGCATAAATATTTACATTTGTTAGATATTCTTCTTGGATTATCTCCTTTATTCTATATAGTGTTCTTCTTTGTCTCTTGTTATAATCTTTGTTTTAAAGTCTAGTTTGTGTGATATAAGTATGGCTGCTCTGGCTTTCTTTTTTTTTTTTTAAGATTTCATTTATTTGCGAGAGAGAGAATGAGAGACAGCATGAGAGGGAGGAGGGTCAGAGGGGGAAGCAGACTCCCTGCTGAGCAGGGAGCCCGATGTGGGACTCGATCCCGGGACTCCAGGATCATGACCTGAGCCGAAGGCAGTCGCTTAACCAACTGAGCCACCCAGGCGCCCTTGGCTTTCTTTTGATATCCTTTTGCATGATAAATATTTCTCCATCTTTTCACTTTCAATCTGCCATGTCTTTATGTCTAAAGTGACTCTCTTGTAGGCATCATATAGATGGGTCTAGTTTTTTTTTTTCTTTTTAATCCATTCATACAACCTATGTCTTTTGATTTGAGCATTTAGTCCATTTGTGTTCAGAGTAATTATTGACAGATACGTATTTAGTGCCATTTTATTACTTGTCTTGTTGTTGTTTCTGGAGATTTTCTTTGATCTTTTCTTGTCTTTGTCATTTTTGGTCTTTCCTTTTCACTCAGAATCCCCCTTAATATTTCTTGCAGGGATGGCTTCAAGAACACCTTTAGTTTTTGTTTGTTTGGGAAACTCTAGCTCTCCTTCTATTCTGAATGGTAGCCTTGCTGGATAGAGTATTGTAGACTGTAGATTTTTCGTATTCAGCACTTTGAATATATCATGTCACTCTCTTCTGGTTTGCAAAGATTCTATTGAGAAATCTGCAGCTAGCCTTATGGGTCTTCCTTGTAAGTGAATGACTTTTTCTTGCTGCTTTTAAGATTTTTTCTTTATCAGCATATTTTGCAAATTTAATTACAATATATCTTGGTGTTGGCCTGCTTTTGTTGATTTTGATGGGAGTTCTCTGTGCCTCTTGGATCTGGATGTCTGTTTCCTGCCTCAGATTAGGGAAGATTTCAACTATCATTTCCTCAAATAAATTTTCTGCACACTTTCCTCTCTCTTCTTCTTCTGGGACTCCTATAATATGATTGTCATTATGTTTGATGGAGTCACTGAGTTCCCTAAGTCTATTCTTGTATTCCATAAGTCTTCTTTCTCTCTTTTGTTCAGCTTCATTATTTTCCACTATTTTGTGTTTTATATCACTAATTCATTCCTCTGCTTCTTCCAGCCTGCTGTTATTGCATCAAACCTGTTTACAATCTCATTTGTTGCTTTCTTCATTTCTGATCGATTTTTTTTAACTCTTTTATCTCTGTGGTAAGGATCTTTTTGATATCTTCTATTCTTATCTCAAACCCAGTGAATATCCTTATGATTTTTCCTTTAAATTCTCCATCAGGTGTGTTACTTATATCTGTTTCACCTAGATCTCTGGCTATAGCCTTAACTTGTTCTTTCATTTGGGATAAATTTCTTTTCCTGGCATTTTGTCTAAATCTCTGCCTTCTTCTTTCATGTATTAGAAAAGCCAGTTATGGTTCTGCTCCTGAAGGTAATGGCTTTATGAAGAGGCTATGTAGTGTCCAGAACCTGGTGCTTCATAGAGACTCTGGTGTGTGCTGCCTGTGCTCTGCTGTTGTGTTTTGGCTGCTCTGTCCCTCAGGCCAGTCGTCTGCAGAGGCTCTCCTTGCCTGCTGCGGGCAGTGTTTGTTTCTTGGTCAGAATGTGGCAAGTTTTAACTAGCTGTACTCTGGTTTGCTTGTGAAATGAGACCTGATACTAGTTCCACTATAACTGAGGCATTGCAGATCTCTGGTTGGGAGATGTGGTGTGGGTTGGATTTTGTGCTGGTTCTGGGGGAGGGGCCTGCCATGCTGGAACTGAAGTAAGCTTGACTGAGAAGGGCAGCTCCACCAGAGAGCAGGGTGTGTGGCTTGGTGTAAGCAAGTTAGGCAGCCAGTGTGAGCTCTGTGCTGCTACTAGCAAGTGCCTCTGTTTGTATGCTGAGGGGTGGGAGTGGGGGGAATGGCACTGACCAGGTCCTTACTCCCTGGAGAGGCACGTCCTTGAATGCTGCCACTCAGGGAAGCACTCCCAGAGGTGTGAATAAACCCCTTGCCCCCCACTACATGAACTCCAGGCATTATTCAGATTGCTGTTTCCATGCTGTTTGCCTCCAGGTTTTTGCCTGCTTTCTCTCCAGGAGCAGTGCAGTGCCTTCCTGGTTTTATCCCAGGCAAGCCTGCTGACCTTTAAAACTCCAGGGTTTAGGGAAGTGGTTTGGGCAGGGGCCTGTGCTGGTCTTCTGGAGGAGTGGCCTGCAGCACTGGTACTGAGGTGAGCTTGAGAGAGAAGGGCGATCACACCAGAGCACATGGGTGTGGGACTTGATGTAACCAAGTTAGGCGGCCTGTATCAGCCCTGAGCTGATTCCCCCAGGTGGCTCTGTGTTTATGCTGAGGGGAGGAGGAGGGAAATGGCACCGGTCAACTCCTTTGTTCCTGGAGAGGAGTCTCCCTGAATGCTGCCTTTCAGGGAAGCACTTTGAGTGAATAATCTCCTCCCAGTGTGCCCCAGGCATTCTTCAGATCACTGTTTCCACTTTGTCTGCCCCCAGGTTGTTTGCCTGCCTTCTCTCCAGGAGCAGCACAGTGCCCGCCAGGCTAATACCAGCCAAGCCCATTGTTCTTTAAAATTTTTAAGCCCTGCTGGTTGTTAAGGATTCAGATAATTCAGCTCCTTTCACTTTCCAAACCAATTGCTTTGGGGAAATGTTCTCCTTATACATTTCCCAGTATGCTCCTCTCTCTCTTGCCCTTCTCCTCACCCACTGCTCCCTCTCCTCTGTATCACCTGCAGTCCCTGTATGTCTTACCTTCTTCCACATGGCCTCGTCTCTCCCTTACATTATGGAGTTTCTTCTGTCAGTGTTCAGATTGATTTTTGGGGTATTTAGGATGAGTTTATAGTTATTTAGTTGAGTTCATGGAAAAGATGGGCCTAGGGTCCTCCTACTTCACTACCATCTTCTTGAATCTGATTATTTTCTTTCACTATCTAAAAAACTTTCTCATTTTGACATAATCCCACTTAATTATTTGTGCTTTTATTGCTTGTCCTTTAGGTGTCATGTCCAAAAATAATTTCCAAGACCAATGTCAAGGATGTGTTCGCCTTTGTTTTTGTTGTTGTTGTTAGAAATTTTATGATTTCAGGTCATACATATAGTCTTTAATATATTTCAGGTTAATTTTTGTGAATGGTGTAAATAGTGGTCCAATTTCATTCTTTTGCATGTAAACATCCAATTTTCCCAGTACCATTTACTGAAGAAATGATCTTTTCACCATTAAATATTCTTGAACCCCTTGTCAAATATTAGTTGAACAGATGTGCATGGGTTTATTTATGGGCTCTTGATTCTCTTCCATATATCCATTTTCATGCAAATAGTATACTGTTTTATTACTATAGATTTGTAATATAGTTTAAAATCAGGAAGCATAATGTCTTCTGCTTTGTTCTTCTTTCTCAATCTTCTGTTCACAACCTTCTGTGGTTTCACATACATTTTAGGATTTTTTTTCTATTTTTATAAAAATTCCACTTGAATCTTACAAAGATTGCATTCAATGTACAGATGACTTTGGGTAGTAGGGATATTTTAACAATATTAATTCTATAAGCCATGAACATGATATTTCCTTTATTTATGTCTTATTCAAATTTTTCACCAATGTCACAGTTTTCAGTGTAGAGATTTTTCACCTCCTTGGTTAAATTTATTCCTAAAGTGTTTTTTTGAAGCTTTTGTAAATGCGATTGTTCACTTTATTTCTTTTTAATATATTTTGTTATTAGTGTATGGAAACATTATTGATTTTTTAATGTTGATTTTATATCCTGCAACTTTATGGCATTTATTGATTAGATCTAAAAGTTTTTTGGTGGAATCTGTAGGATTTTCAATATATAAATCATGTCATCTGCAAACAAAGATAATTTTACTTCTTCCTTTGTGATTTAGATGCTTTTTATTTCTTGTTTTTATCTGATTGCTCTGGCTAGGACATCCAGTACTAAGATAATTAAGAGTGGTTCGAGTGGTCATTCATATCTTGTTCCTGATCTCTTAAGCAGAAAATTTTTCAACTTTTCACCATTAAGTATTATGTTAGCTGTGGGTTTGTCATATTTAGCCTTCATTTAAGATACATTCCTTCTATACTCAACTTATTGAGAGTTTTAGTAAGAACGCATGTTGAATTTTGTCAAATGCTCTTTCTTCATTTGTATAGGTGGTAATTTGATTTTTTTTAACCCTGACCTGAAGTTTTTTTTTTTAATTGAAGTATAATTGACATATAATATTATATTAGTTTCAGGTATACAACATAATGATTCAATATCTGCCTACACTGCTAAATGATCACCACAATAAGCCTAGTTATCATTTTTCACCATACAAAGTTATAATTTTTTTGGGATGAGAACTTTTAGGATTTACTTTCTTGGCAACTTTCAAATATGTAGTACAGTGTTATTGGCTATAGTCTCTGTGCTGTACATTACATCTCCATAACATGTATTTTATATTTGAAACTTTTTACTTCTTGACCCCCTTTAGCCATTTCACCCAGCCCAAAGCCCCCTCCACTCTAGCACTTACAGTTCTGTTCTCTGTATCAATGAATTTTGTTTTGGTTTTAGATTCCACATATAAGTGAAATATAGTATTTGTTTTTCTCTGTCTGACTTATTTCATTTACCATAATTCCCCCAAGGTCCATCAGTGTTGTCACAAATGGCGATATTTCATTCTTTTTTAATGGCTGGGTAGTATTACATTGCATTTATATACCACATCTTTGTTATCCATTCATCCACTGATAGACACTTAGGTATTTCCATATCTTGGATATTGTAAATAATACTGCAATGAACATAGGGGTGGACATATCTTTTAGAAGTAGTGTTTTCATTTTATTTTTCCAGATAAAAACATTGTAGTGGAATTGTTGGATAAGATGGTAGTTTCATTTTTCATTTTGGGAAGAAATCATATTGTTTTAAATAGTGGTTGCACCAATTTAAATTCCCACCAACAGTGCATGAGAGTCCCCTTTTCTCCACATATTAGCCAACACTCATTATTTCTGGTCTTTTTGATACTAGCCATTCTAACAGATGTGAGGTGGTATCTTGTTGTGAATTTGTTTTGCGTTTCCCTGATAATTAGTGATGTTGAGCATCTTTTCATAGGCCTGTTGGCCACTATATGTCTTATTTGCAAAAAAGAAGTCTATTCAGGTCCTCTGACAATTTTTCAATCAGATTTTTTTTGCTGTTGAGTTCTATGAGTTCTTTATATATTATAGATATTAATCCTTTACCAGATATGACTTGCAAATATTTTCTTTCATTCAGTAGGTTTCTTTTTTTAAAAAAAGATTTTTAATTTATTTAAGCAAGAAAGAACAAGCAGGGGGAGTGGCAGAGGGAGAGGGAGAATCAGGCTCCCTGCTCATGTGGGGCTTTATGCAGGGCTCGATGGTGGGTTCAATCCCAGGATCCTGGGATCACGACCCGAGCCAGAGGCAGATGCTTAACCAACTAAGCCACCCAGGTACCCCGTCATTCAGTAGGTTTCTTTATCATTTTCTTGGTTTCCTTTGCTGAGCAGAAGTTTTTCAGTTTGATATAGTCCCATTTACTTATTTTTGTTTTTGTTTTTTTTTTTTTTTACCTTTCTTTTATGGTCAGGTACAAGATCATTGCCAGAACCAATGTCAAGGAACTTATTGTGTGTGTTTTATTCTAGGAGTTTTATGTTTTTAGGTCTTCCTTTTAAGTCTAAAACATTTGAGTTCATTGTGTATGGTGTAAGACAATAGTCTAGTTTCATTCTTTTGCATGAGGCTGTTCAGTTTCCCCAACACCATTTACTGAAAAGATTATACTTTCCCCATTGTGCATACATAGATTCTTTGTCATAAAATTCAGGTGGGTTTATTTGTGAGCTTTCTATTTTGTTCCATTGATTTGTGTGTCTGTTTCTTGACAATATCATACTGTTTTAATTGCTATACCCTGTAATACACTTATAAATAAAGAATGTGATGTCTCCATCTTTGTTCTTCTTTCTCAACATTGTTTTGGGTATTCATGATGTTTAGCAGATACATACAAATTTTAAGATTGTCTGCTATTTCTGTGAAAAATGCCATTGAAATTTTGATAGGGGATAGTAGATGGAACCTAGACCCAGAGGGTCCAAAGTGTGGGATACACCAGCTGGACAGCCTCACCGAACCTTAGAATGTAAGAAGGAGGGCGACAGCTGTGGCAGAAGTGGTGGCCAAGGAAAGGTGCCTTAAAAAGTCCTTTCAAGACAATCTTGAAGACATAAAGGAATGGATGAAAGAGAAAAGGAATAAAAATGTGGCAGAGATTGGCAAACAAAATTCTTTTATAACTGCACCATGCCAAATAATCTCCAACACTTCTATACTGCTAAAAAACTACCATGACAACAGAATGTTAGTTTTAGCTTTGGAAAATGAAAAATCCAAAGTGAAAAAAGCCCAAGATACCATCCTCCAACTTAGAAAAGAATGTTACTACCTCACGTGTCAGCTATATGCATTGAAAGAAAAACTGACTTCACAACAAACAGAAGAAACTTCTCAGAACCAGGAAATATGTCCCTCTGGAATGAACTCCAATAGTGACAACAACTCTGGGAATTTATTTGTGAAGGATATAACACAAGTTCCTCTTCAGGAAGCTCACCTTCCAAGACAAGGAGAATCATTCCAAATAGAAGAGCAAATACCTATTTCTCAAGATAGACTGGGATTTGATTTGGATTCAGATGAAGATAAATCTGTTGATAATGTCTTACCTAGAACTGTATCTGTCCACTGAAGTTTAAAGAAACATTTTAACAATCTATGTCAGTTCAATACCTTGGATGATTTTGAAATCAGTCATTTCTCAGTGCAGCCCTTTGAATCCAAAAGAATTAGATGTGTAGACCCTGAAAACGTAGAACAAAGTGTTTGTCAGTAAAATAAGGATCAAATTAACTTATCGCCAAAGTTGATTGACCCAGGAAGATCTACTAAAACAAAAGAAAACATTTTAGAATATAAACTTGAACAAACTAAAAGTAAGCATAGAGGTGCACAAGGAAGAAAAGGAGAAAAGAAAAGCTAACAGGAGAAAATCAAAATCTGTATCAAAGTATGAAGGGAGCAAAAGTGAAAATAAAAAAAAAAACTGTTTCCAAAAAAAAAAAAAAGTTAAATGAATCTGTCACTTCCAGTGATGCTTACAAGTTTAATTTGGAAGAGGGTATTCATCTCACTCCTTTCCGACAAAAAATGAGCAACGATTCTAACAGAGAAGAAAACAATGAATTTGAAGTGAGCATCTGTGAATCAAGTAGTTCAGGAGATGATTCTGACGACCTCCATTTGCTCACTTGCAAGTAGAGTCAAGATCTCTCCAGTGAATCAGATAGGAGCCCAGTCACCAGGTCTCAACCTAAAAAAGCACTAAAATATGGAGATGAAAAAGAGATGGAAGATTCTAAGCTTACAAAAACAACTATCAGTGCACTACCTAAAACTCACTGCTCACTTCATTTTAGCCTGAAGGATATCACCAATGTCCCCTTGTATCCTGTAGTGAAAATCAGTAAACTTTCTTGTTCTCCAAAAAAGAAAGAAAACCCAGCAGTGTCTCTGCCTAAGCACAGGTGTGCAGTCAGTATGAATTACAAGGAACACACACTCGCTTCAAAATGGAGAAGAGGTATCATTTTACATATTTATGTTTCTTGAAATCTCTGATTTTCAAATAGAAAAAGGATTCCAGAAGCAGTTCCAAAAAAAAAAAAAAGTATGAAGCAAATACAGTGAAGTGTTTGTTGGATACTGTTTAAATTCATCCTACTACACCTCCTTCTATCTCTCCAAGAGAGAATCTCTAAGATAGTACACAATAGGATGGGACTGTTGCCATGGAATATTCTCTGACTGAACTGTAGATCACAAAAATTTCTTCACAACTATACTTCAAATGTGATGCTTTTTTCCACACCATTAACAAATTTGGTTTATTTTTTCTTTTAAATATAAATAACTGGACCTAAGCCTTTTTTCTTTTTTTAAGATTTTATTTTATTTATTTGACAGAGAGAGAGACAGCAAGAGAGGGAACACAAGCAGGGGGAGCGGGAGAGGGAGAAGCAGGCTTCCCATGGAGCAGGGAGCCCAATGCGGGGCTAGATCCCAGGATCCCGGGATCATGACCTGAGCAGAAGGCAGATGCTTAACGACTGAGCCATCCAGGTGTCCCATAAGCCCTATTTCTTAAACTGCCTAAAACTCTTAATTTTACTCAGAATGTATCTTCTACAAAAATTTTAGAAATGAATAATCAAATTAAGATGTTTTAATTATAAGGTTCTGGTGTCTTTATTTTTCCCTTAAGAGGAAAATACTAGAATGAATGATTTTTGAAGACAGCCCAAGGATCTTTTGAAACTCTTTATATAATATTTGAATAAATAAGTCCTTGACACACACAGTAGGGTGTACCCTAAGTTATTTGTGGATCTGTTATACCACTGTTATATTTAAAATTTCAAATAAAATCTGAGATCATTATTAAAGAATTAATGGTTGCTTAGGCTCAGGGAATAGGTAAGTGACTAGCTCTGAATACCAAGCTCTACGTGTACATTGTTCAGTGATACCTCAGCAAAATCACAAATTGTTGTCTTGGACTTTCAGGATAGTTCCCTAATTAGTGGTTACCATGTTGGGGTTAATGCAGCTATAAAACATTTCCATCACCACAGAAAGCTCTCTATTGGGTGATTGCAAATTTGGTGTCTTTGTACTTTTAATATTTCTGTATTCTTGCTGTAATGATTATCCATAGATTGTTAAGAATTGCTTTATATTTTAACATTTTACATGAATGTTATATTGTATATATTTTCTTGCAAATGACTTTTAATTCACCATTGCTTTTGAGATTTATCCATGTAGGCAGATGTAGATTATTTTCATCAGTATTTTATTATATAAATAAACTGAACTTATTCTTTTGAGAGATTAAAAAAAGAAATTTTTATAGGGATTGCAACGAATCTGTTAATTGTTTTTGGTGGTATGGAAATTGTAGCAATGTTAATTTTCCCAATCCATGAGCATGGAATACCTTCCTATTCATTTGTGTCTTTTATTTCTTTCATTTATGTCTTGTTTTCAATATACAGGTCTTTAACCACCTTCACTGAATTTATTTTTAAGTATTTCATTCTTTTTGATGCAATTATAAATGGGATTGTGCTGGGCGCCTGGGTGGCTCAGTTGGTTAAGCGACTGCCTTCGGCTCAGGTCATGATCCTGGAGTCCCAGGATCGAGTCCCGCATCGGGCTCCCTGCTCGGCAGGGAGTCTGCTTCTCCCTCTGACCTCTTCCCTCTCATGCTCTCTGTCTCTCATTCTCTCTCTCTCAAATAAAATAAATAAAATCTTTAAAAAAAATAAAAATAAAAATAAATGGGATTGTTTTATTAATTTCTCTTTTGATATTTCATTATTAGATGTTTGTATATTTATTTTATAACCTGAAACTTTATTAAATTCAAATACTAATTATATGTGTTCTTTTTTTATCATATGACCTCACTGATATGAGGAATTCTTTTTTTAAAATTTTTTATTGTTATGTTACTCACCATACATTACATCATTAGTTTTTGATGTAGTGTTCCATGATTCATTGTTTGTGCATAACACCCAGTGCTCCATGCAGAACGTGCCCTCTTTAATACCCATCACCAGGCTAACCCATCCTCCCACCCCTCTCCCCTCTAGAAACCCCAGTCTGTTTTTCAGAGTCCATTGTCTCTCATGGTTCATCTCCCCCTCTGATTTCCACCCCTTCATTCTTTCCTTCCTGCTATCTTCTTCTTTTTTTAAAAAACATATATTGTATTATTTGTTTCAGAGCTACAGATCTGTGATTCAACAGTCTTGTACAATTCATAGCACCCACCATAGCACATACCCTCCCCAATGTCTATCACCCAGCCACCCCATCCCTCCCACCCCCCACCACTCCAGCAACCCTCAGTTTGTTTCCTGAGATTAAGAATTCCTCATATCACTGAGGTCATATGATACATGTCTTTCTCTGACTTATTTCGCTCAGCATAACACCCTCCAGTTCCATCCATGTCATTGCAAATGGCAAGATCTCATTCCTTTTGATGGCTGCATAACATTCCATTGTATATATATATCACTTCTTCTTTATCCATTCATCTGTCAATGGACATCTTCACTCTTTCCACAGTTTGGCTATTGTGGACATTGCTGCTATAAACATCAGGGTGCACGTACCCCTTCAGATCCCTACATTTCTATCTTTGGGGTAAATACCCAGTAGTGCAATTGCTGGATCATAGGATAGCTCTATTTTCAACTTTTTTTTAGTAAAGATTTTATTTATTTATTTGAGAGAGAAAGAATGAGAGATAGAGAGCATGACAGGGAGGAGGATCAGAGGGAGAAGCAGACTCCCTGCTGAGGAGGGAGCCTGATGCGGGACTCGATCCTGGGACTCCAGGATCATGACCTGAGCTGAAGGCAGTTGCTTAACCAACTGAGCCACCCAGGCGCCCTATTTTCAACTTTTTGAGGAACCTCCATACTGTTTTCCAGAGTGGCTACACCAGCTTGCATTCCCACGAACAGTGTAAGAGGGTTCCCCTTTCTCTGCATCCCCGCCAGCATCTGTCGTTTCATGACTTGTTAATTTTAGCCATTCTGACTGGTGTGAGGTGGTATCTCATTGAGGTTTTGATTTGGATTTCCCTGATGCTGAGCGATATTGAGCACTTTTTCATGTGTCTGTTGGCCATTTGGATGTCTTCTTTGGAAAAATGTCTGTTCATGTCTTCTGCCCATTTCTTGATTGGATCATTTGTTCTTTGGGTGTTGAGTTTGAGAAGTTCTTTATAGATTTTG
>NC_138385.1:60715450-60755341 GCF_054177405.1 Leptonychotes weddellii
CCTCAATTTCTTTCATGAGTATTTTATAGTTTTCTGAGTACAGATCCTTTGCCTCTTTGGTTAGATTTATTCCTAGGTATCTTATGGTTTTGGGTGCAATTGTAAATGGGATCGACTCCTTAATTTCTCTTTCTTCTGTCTTGTTGTTGGTGTATAGGAATGCCACTGATTTCTGTGCATTGATTTTATATCCTGACACTTTACTGAATTCCTGTATGAGTTCTAGCAGTTTTGGGGTGGAGTCTTTTGGGTTTTCCACATAAAGTATCATATCATCTGCAAAGAGTGAGAGTTTGACTTCTTCTTTGCCAATTTGGATGCCTTTTATTTCTTTTTTTTTTTAAGATTTTATTTATTTATTTGACAGAGAGAGAGAGAGCACAAGTAGGCATAGAGGCAGGCAGAGGGAGAGGGAGAAGTAGGCTCTCCACTGAGTGGGGAGCCCGACATGGGGCTTGATCCCAGGACTCTGGGATCATGACCTGAGCCGAAGGCAGCTGCTTAACCGACTGAGCAACCCAGGCGCCCCACCTTTTATTTCTTTTTGTTGTCTGATTGCTGAGGCTAGGAATTTCAGTACTACATTGAACAACAGTGGTGAGAGTGGACATTCCTGCTATGTTCCTGACCTCAAGGGAAAGCTCTCAGGTTTTCCCCATTGAGAATGATATTCGCTGTGGGTTTTCATAGATGGCTTTTATGATATTGAGGTATGTACCCTTTATCCCTACGATGTGAGGAGTTTTAATCAAGAAAGAATGCTGTTTTTTGTCAAATGCCTTTTCTGCATCTATTGAGAGGATCATATGGTTCTTGTTCTTTCTTTTATTAATGTATTGTATCACATGGATTGATTTGCAGATGTTGAACCAACCTTGCAGCCCAAGAATAAATCCCACTTGGTCGTGGTGAATAATCCTTTTAATGTACTGTTGGATCCTATTGGCCAGTATTTTGGTGAGAAGTTTTGCATCCATGTTCATCAAGGATATTGGTCTGTAATTCTCCCTTTTGATGAGGTCTTTGTCTGGTTTTGGGATCAAGGTAATGATGTCCTCATAAAATGAGTTTGGAAGTTTTCCTTCCATTTCTATTTTTTGGAACAGTTTCAGAAGAATAGGTATTAATTCTTCTTGAAATGTTTGGTAGAATTCCCCTGGGAAGCCATCTGGCCCTGGGCTCTTGTTTGTTGGTAGAATTTTGATTACTGTTTCAATTTCCTTACTTGTTAGGGTCTGTTCATGTTTTCTATTTCTTCCTGGTTCAGTTTTGGTAGTTTATACATACCTAGGAATGCATCCATTTCTACCATATTGTCTAATTTGCTGGCATATATTGGCTCATAATATGTTCTTATAATTGTTTGTATTTCTTTGGTGTTGGTTGTTGATCTCTCCTCTTTCATTCATTATTTTATTTATTTGGGTCCTTTCTCTTTTTTTTTGATAAGTCTGGCCAAGGGTTTATCAATCTTATTAATTCTTTCAAAGAACCAGCTCCTAGTTTTGTTGATCTGTTCTACTGTTCTTCTGGTTTCTAATTCATTGATTTCTGCTCTGATATTCATTATTTCTCTTCTCCTACTGGGTTTAGGCTTTATTTGTTGTTCTTTCTCCAGCTCCTTTAATTGTAGGGTTAGGTTGTGTATTTGAGACCTTTCTTGTTTCTTGAGAAAGGCTTGTATTGCTATGTACTTTCCTCTTAGGACCGCCTTTGCTGCATCCCAAAGATTTTGAACAGTTGTGTTTTCATTTTCATTTGTTTCCATGAATTTTTAAAATTCTTCTTTAATTTCCTGCTTGACCCATTCATTCTTTAGTAGGATGCTCTTTAGCCTCCATGTATTTGAGTTCTTTCCAACTTTCCTTTTGTGACTGAGTTCTAGTTTCAAAGCACTGTGGTCTGAAAATATGCAAGTAATGATCCCAATCTTTTGGTACTGTTTGAGATCTGATTTGTGACCTAGGATGTGATCTATTACCATGCTAATGGACACCAAAAGAAAGCTGGGGTGGTAATCCTTGTAGGGCTGGTTTCGTGTTTGCAAATTCTTTTAGTTTTTGTTTGTCCTGGAAGCTTTTTATCTCTCCTTCTATTTTCAGCCTAGCTGGATATAGTATTCTTGGCTGCATATTTTTCTTGTTTAGTACCCTGATTATATCATGCCAGTGTCCTTTCTGGGCTGCCAGGTCTCTGTGGATAGGTTTGCTTCCAATCTAATGTTTCTACCATTGTAGGTTACAGACCTCTTGTCCTGAGCTGCTTTCAGGATTTTCTCTTTGTCTCTGAGACTTGTGAGTTTTACTATTAGATGTTGGGGTGTTGACCTATTTTTATTGATTTTGAGGGGGGTTTTCTGTGTCTCCTGGATTTTGATGCCTGTTTCTTTCCCCAAATTAGGGAAGTTTTCCTCTATAATTTGCACCTTCTGCCCTCTCTCTTCTTCTTCTGAGATCCCAATTATTTTAATATTGTTTTGTCCTTTGGTATCACTTATCTCTTGAATTCTGCCCTTGTGATCCAGTAGTTGTTTATCTCTCTTTTTCTCAGCTTCTTTATTCTCCATCATTTGGTCCTCTATATCACTAATTCTTTCTTCTGCTTCATTTATCCTAGCAGTTAGAGCCTCCATTTTTGATTGCACCTCATTAATAGCCTTTTTTATTTCGACTTGGTTAGATTTTAGTTCTTTTATTTCTCCAGAAATGGATTCTCTTGTATCTTCTATGCTTTTTTCAAGCCCAGCTAGTATCTTTATAATCGTCATTCTGTACTCTAGTTCCGGCATCTTACTAATGTCCGTATTGATTAGGTCCCTGGCAGTCGGTACTGCCTATTGTTCTTTTTTTTGAGGTGAGTTTTTCCATTTTGTCATTTTGTCCAGAGATGAATAGATGAATGAGAGAACAAAATCCTAGAAGGAAAATATACACTAAACAAATCAGAGGAGACCCGGAACCAGGGGGAAAAGAAATGAAAAAAAAAAAAAGAAAGAATATGATCAGACTGGTGAATAGACCAGAGCGACCCACTAGATTTTGAGTGTATTTTGGTCTGTTAGAAGAGACTCCCAAAATTTTAAAAAAAGAAAACATATATATACAAAAATAAGGGTAAATATGATGAAGGAATGGAATATGACTGTGAAGATGAAAATTAAAAACGATTTTTAAAAAGGAACTGATAAGATAAGAAGGTTGAAAAAAGAAAGAAAAAAATTAAAAAGAAAAAAAGGAGAGAATATGATCAGGTGCAAGACTAGAACAAAGCCATACACTAGATTTAGGATATATTGTGGTCTGCTAGAAGAAACTGTATCCGAAAATTTTAAAGTTAGAAAAACTTAGGAATAGAATATGACCGTAGAAATGAAAATTTAAAAAGTTTTTAAAAGAGGAATTGATAAGGTAATGTGTTGGTTGAAAAAAGAAAGAATAAAAATTTTAAAAAATAGAAAAAGAAAAAATACAGAAAATTAAAAACATTAACTTTGAAAGACTAAAGAATCATGGGGGAAAAAGCCATGAATTATATGTGCTGTATTCCCCTAGCGCTGGGTTTTGCAGTTCTTATTGATTGGTAAACTTGGTCTTGGCTGGATGTTCTTACTAATCTTCTGGGGGAGGGGCCTGTTGCAGTGGTTCTCAAATGTCTTTCCCCAAGGTGGAATTGCACCGCCCTTGCCAGGGGCTAGGCTAAGTAATCTGCTTGGGTTTGCTCTCGGTAGCTTTTGTTCCCTGAAAGCTTTCCATAGAGCTTTGGAGGACAAGAATGAAAATGGTGACTTCCCAATCTCTCACCCTGGAGGAGCTGTGAACCTGGAGTCCCACTTCTCAGTAAGCCCTCAGAGAAAAGCAGTCAATCATTCCCATTTCCCTGGTCTCCAGCCACTCACCATGCTCACTCGGCCTGTGACTGATCATTTCTATCTCTGGCACACAACCCCGTTCGGAGTCTCTAAACCCAGCAGATTCCTGAGGTGCACTCCCGTGCCACTCCTCCCAGGGGAGGAAGGAGAGTCTCCCTGGATTTGCCACTTGTTGGGTCCCTGCTCAAAGAGTAGTGGCCCAACTGTGCCAAGAATCACAGTTTATGGCAACCTCGAGCTGAGAGCCCACTCTTTGGCTCTGTCTTTGCAGCTGGCTTCCCTGCTCCAATACCTGGGAGCTCTGCCACACTCAGGCACCCCCAGTCTTTCTGTGACCCCGAGGGTCCTGAGACCACACTGTCCCAGCAGGAGTTCCACCCCCCGCTTAGCCACTGGAGTGATGTCACTTGCTGTATCACTTTCTGGTAGCTGGCTGACAGAGGCTCCCTCCCCCTGCAGTCTGTCTTTCCAAATATCACCTCAGATTCACGTCTCTGCACACCCTACCTTCCAGAAAGTGGTTGCTTTTCTGTTCACAGAATTGCTATTATTCTTTCCTTTGATCTCCTGTTGAGTTTGTAGGTGTTCAGAATGGTTTGATAACTATCTAGCTGAATTCCTGGGACCAGACTAAATTTAGGTCTCCTACTCCTCTGCCATCTTGCTCCTCTCCCTTTGATTCAACAATTCTATACATTACTCAGTGCTTATCATGACAGGTATATTCTTAATCTTCTTCACCTATTTCGCCCATCCTCCTACCCACTTCCACTCAGTAACCATCATTTTTTTCTCAATAATTAAGAGTCTGTGTTTTGGTTTGTCTCTTACTTTGTTCATTTGTTTTGTTTTTAAATTCCACATATGAGTGAAATCATATCATATTTGTCTTTCTCTGACTGACTTATTTCACTTAGCATTTTAGTGTCTCTATCCATCATGTTGCAAAATACAGGATTTCATTCTTTTATATGTCTCAGTAATATTCCATTAAATATATATATAATATATAATATATAACACACACACACACAATATATCACATCTTCTTTATCCATTCATCTATCAGTGGACACGAGATGCTACCATAATTTGGCTACAGTAAATAATGCTGTAATAAACATAAGGGTGCCTGTAGCCTTTTGAATTAGTGTGTGTGTGTGTGTGTGTGTGTGTGTGTGTGGTTTTTGTTTTTGATTTTGCTTTTTGTTTTTTAGTAACTACCTAGTAGTGTGATTACTGGATCATAGGGTACTTCTATTTTTAACTTTCTGAGGAAATTCTACAGTTTTCCACAGTGGCTGCACCAGTTTGCCTTCCCACCAACAGAGCAAGGGGGATCATTTTTCTCCACATCCTTTCCAACACTTGTTTCTTCTGTTTTTTATTTTAAACATTCTGATGAATGTGAGGTGATATCTATTGTGGTTTTGATTTTGATTTCTATTTCCCTGATGCTGAGTGATGTTGAACATTTTTTCATGTGTCTGTTGGCCTTCTGGATGTCTTCTTTGGAGAAATGACTGCTCATGTCTTCTGCCCATTTTTAAATTGGATTATTTGTTTTGTGGGTATTGAGTTTTATATGTTATTTATATATTTTGGATACTAACCTATTATTAAACTTGTCATTTATAAATATCTTCTTCCATTTGGTAGGTTATCTTTTAGCTTTATTGATTGTTTCCTTTGTTATGCAGAAACTATTTATTTTCATGTAGTCCCAAGTTTATTTTTGCTTTGGTTACTTTGCCTCAGGAGACATATCTAGAAAACTGTTGCTATAACCAATCCCAGAGAAACTACTGTGTGTCCTTTCTTCTAGGATTTTTGTGGTTTCAGCTCTCACACTTAGGTCTTTAATCTATTGAATTTGTTTATGTGTTTGGTGTAAGAAAGTGGTCCAGTTTCATTCTTTTGCATGAAGATGTCCAGTTTTCTGAACACAATTTGTTGAAGAGACCATCTTTTCCCCATTGGATATTCTTCCTTCCTTAGTCAAAGATTAATTTACCATATAATTGTAAGTTTAATTCTGGGTTTTCTATTCTGTTCTATTTTATCTGCATCTATTTTTGTGTTAGTACAATACTGTTTTGATTACTACCATTTTGTAGTATAACTTGAAATCTGGAATACCTCCAGTTTTGCTTTTCTTTTTTCAAGATTGCTTTGGCTGTTTGGGGGTTTATTGTGGTTCCCTAAAACTTTAGGATTGTTTGTTCTAGTTCTGTTAAAAATGCTGTTGGTATTTTGAAAGAAATTGCATTAAATGTGTAGATTGCTTTGGGTGGTATGTGTATTTAAAAAAATATTTGTTCTTCCATTCCATGAGCATGGAGTTATCTTTCCATTTGCTTCTGTTGTCTTCAATCTCTTTCACCAGTGTTTTATACTTTTCAGAGTACAGGACCTTCACCTCCTTGCTTAAGGTTATTCCTAGGTATTTTATTTTTTTGGTGCAGTTGTAAAAGGGATTGTTTTCTTAATTTCTTTTTCTGCTCCTTCATTATTACTGTAAAGAAATGCAACAGATTTTCCCCATTTAGGATGATATGAGCTGTGGGTTTTTCATATATGACCTTATTATTTTGAAGTACATTCCATATAAAACTACTTTATTGAGGGATTTTATCATAAATGAATATTGACCTTTGTCAATTGCTTTTTCTGCTTCTATTAAAATGATCATATGTTTCTTATCCTTTCTTTTATTAATGTGATTGATTTACAAATATTGAATCACCCTTGCAATGCAGGAATAAATCCCATATGATCACGGTGAATGATTTTTTTAAATGTACTATTGGGATAAGTTTGGTAGTATTTCATTCAGAATTTCTGCATACATGTTCATCAGGGATATTGGCTTGTAGTTCTCTTTTTTAGTAGAGTCTTTATCTGGTTTTGGTATTAGGGTAATGCTGGCCTCATAGAATTAATTTGGAAATTTTCCTTCCATTTCTTTCTTTCTCTCTCTCTCTTTTTTTTGGAATAGGTTGACAATAGGTATTAACTCTTCTTTAAATGTTTGGTAGAATTCATGTGTGAAGCATTCTGGCCCTGGACTTTTGTTTCAAGGAAGTGTTTTGATTACTGATTTAATTTCTTTGCTAGTTATTGGTCTGTTCCAGTTTTATATTTCTTCCTGTTTCACTTTTGGTAATTTATATGTTTGTAGCAAGTTATCCATTTCTTCCAGATTGTCCAATTTGTTGGCATATAGTTTGTCCTAATATTCTCTTATAATTGTTTGTACTTCTGTGGTGCTGCTTGTTATTTCTCCTCTTTCATTTGTTATTTTATTTACTTGGGTCTTTTCTCTTTTCTTTTTGATGAGTCTGGTGAGGGCTCTATCAAATTTACTATTTTTTTCAAAGATCCATCTCCTGGTTTCATTGATATTTTCTGTTTTTGTTTTTGTTTTAGTTTCCATATAATTTATTTCTGTCTAATTTTCCTTATTTCCTTCCTTCTGCTGGCATTAGGCTTTGTTTGTTGTTATTTTTCTAGCTCTTTAGGTGTAAGGTTAGGTTGTTTAATTGAGAATTTTCATGCTTGTTGAGGTAGGCCTCTATAGCTAGGAGCCCATTTGCTGTATCCCAGTGGTTTTTAACCATATATGAAAAAGCCCACAGGTAATATCATCCTGAATAGAGAAAAAGTGAGAGCATTTCCTCAATAGTCAGGAACAAGTCAGGGATTCCAATCTTGTCACTGTTATTTAACATAGAACTGGAAGTTGTAGCCCCAGCAATTACACAACAGAAAGAAATAAAAAGCATCAAAATCAACAAGGAAGAAGTAAAACTTCCACTATTTGCAAATGACATGATACTCTATATAGAAACCCTAAGAAGTCCATCAAAAAACTGATAGAACTGATACATGAATTCAGTAACATCACAGGATACAAAATCAATGTACAGAAATCTGTTGTATTTCTATATACCAATAATGAGGCAGTGGAAAAATAAATCAAGGAATCAATCCAATTTACAATTAGAGCAAAACCTATAAGATACCTAGGAATAAACCTAACCAAAGGTGGTAAAATACCTGTACTCTGAAAGCTATAAAATTCTGATGAAAGAAATTGAAGATGACACAAAGAAATGGGAAAACATTCCATAATCATGGATTGGAAGAACAAATGTTGTTAAAATGTCTATACTACCTAAAGCAATCTACGTATTTAATGCAATCCCTATAAAATACCACTAGCATTTTTCGCAGAACTAGAACAAACAATCTTAAAATTTGCATGGAACCACAAAAGACCTTGAAGAGCCAAAGCAATCCTGAAAAAGAAAAGCAAAGCTAGAGGCATCAAAATTCCAGACATCAAGCTATATTACAAAGCTGTGATCATCAAGACAGTATGGTACTGGCACAAAAATAGACACAGAGATCAATGGAACAGAATAGAAAACCCAGAAATGAAAGCACAACTATGTGGTCACCTAATCTTCAACAAAGCAGGAAAGAATATCTGAATGGATAAAGACAGTCTCTTAAATGTTTAGTGCTGGGAAAACTGGACAGCAGCATGCACAAGAATGAAACTTGACCACTTTCTCTTTTTTTAAGATTTTATTTATTTCATAGAGAGAGAGCACAAGCAGGGGGAGCAGCAGGCAGAGGGAGAGGGAGAAGCAGGCTCCCTGCTTGTGAGCCTGATGCAGGGCTCAATCCCAGGACCCTGAGCTGAAGGCAGACACTTAACTGACTGAGCCACCCAGGCATCCCATGATGAATGATTTTTTTAAACTTCTAGGAAGTTATCTTTTTCTTCTAGTTTATCCAATTTGTTGGCATATAATTTTTCATAATATTATCTTCTATTCCTTTGTATTTCTGTGGTGTCAGTTTTTAATTTCTCCTTCATTTCTGATTTTGTTTATTTGAATCTTCTCTCTCTCTCTCTCAAGTCTGCTAAAGGTTTTTCAATTTTGTTGATCTTTTCAAAGAACATACTCCTGGTTTCAGTGATCTCTTCTATTGTGTTTATTAAAATTTTGTATATCATTTATTTCTGCTCTACTTTTTATTATTTCCTTCCCTCTCTTTTGTTGTTGATCCTCTTTTTCTAGCTCCTTTAGGTGTAAGGTTAGATTGTTTATCTGAGATTTTTCTTTTATCTTCAGGTAGGCCTGTATTGCTATTATCTTCCCTGTTATTTTTTGTCTTCTCCAAATTTTTATTTAAATTCCAGTTAGTTAACATAGAGTGTAATATTAGTACCAGGTGTAGAATTTAGTGATTCAACATGTACACACAATACCTGGTACTCATCATAAGTGCCCCCTGCTATACCCATTACCTGTTCAACTTATCCCCCATCCACCTCCCTTCCAGTAACCATCAGTTTGTTTTCTATAGTAAAGAGTCTGTTTCTTAGTTGGCTGCTCTTGCCCCCCCATGTTCATTTCTTTTGTCTCTTAAATTCCATGTATGAGTGAAATCATATGGTATTTGTCTTTCTCTGACTGACTTATTTCACTTACCATAATACTCTCTAGCTCCAACCATGTCATTGCATATGGCAAGACTTCATTCTTTTTTATAGCTGAGTAATATTTCATTACCTATATATCACTTCTTTATCCATTCATCAGTCCATGAACACTTGGGCTCTTTCTATAATTTTACTATTATTAATAACGCTGCTATAGACATCAGGGTGCATGTATCCCTTTGAATCAGTATTTTTGTATCCTTTGGATAAATACCTAGCAGTGCAATTGCTGGGTCGTAAGGTAGTTCTATTTTCAACTCCATACTGTTTTCCATAGTGGCTGCACCAGTTTGCATTCCCATCAATAGTGTGAGAGGATTCCCCTTTCTCTGCATCCTCACCAACAACTGTTGTTTCTTGTGTCATTTATTTTAGCCATTCTGCCTAGTGCGAGGTGATGTCTCATTATAGTTTTGATTTGTATTTCCTAGATGATGAGTGATGTTGAACATCTTTTCATGTGTCTGTTGGCCATCACTGTGTCCTCTATGGGAAAATGTCTATTCAAGTCTTCTGTCCATTTTTTGACTGAATTATTTTTTGTTGGGTGTTCACTGTTAAAAGTTCTTTATAGATTTTTGATGCGAACCCTTTATCAGATATGTCATTGGCAAATGTCTTCTCCCATTCTGAAGGTTTCCTTTTAGTTTGTTGATTGTTTGCTTCACTGTGCAGAAGATTTTATTGTGATGGAGTCCCAATAGTTCATTTTTGCTTTTGTTTCCCTTGCCTCCAGAGACATATCTAGTAAGAAGTTGCTATGACCAATGTCAAAGAGATTGCAGCCTGTGTTCTCCTTTAGAATTTTGATGGTTTCCTGTCTCACATTTAGGTCTTTCATGCATTTTGAATTTATTTTTGTGTATGGTGTAAGAAAGTGGTCCAGTTTCATTCTTCTGCATGTGGCTGTCCAGTTTACCCAATATCATTTGTTAAAGAGACTGTGTTTTTTCCATTGGATATTCTTTACTGCTTTGTTGAAGATTAATTGACCATGTAATTGTGGGTTTATTTCTGAGTTTCCTATCCTGTTCCATTCATCTATGTGTCTGTCTTTGTGCCAGTACCATACTGTCTTTATCACTGCAGCTTTGTAATATAACTTGAAGTCCAGAATTGTGATGCCACCAGCTTTGCTTTTCTTTTTCAGGATTACTTTTGCTATTCTGGGTCTGTTGTGGTTCCATGCAAATTTTAGGATGGTTTCTTGTAGTTCTGTGATAGGGATTGCATTAAATGTGCAGATTGCTTTGGGTAATAGAGTTGTTTTCACAATCTTTGTACTCCCAGTACTATGCTAAATAATAGTGATGAGAGTGGACTTCCCTGTTCCCTCCATCCCTACTTTGTTGAGGGTGTTTTTTTTTTTTAATCATGAATGGATGTTGTACTTTATCAAATGCTTTTTCTGCATCTATTGAATGGATCATATGGTTCATATCCTCTCTTTTATTAATGTGGTGTATCATGTTGATTGATTTGTGAATACTGAACCACACTTGCAATCCAGGAATTAAGCCCACTTGATCATGGTAAATGATTCTTTTAAAGTATTTTTGGGTTCGATTTTTTAGTATCATGTTGAAAAGTTTTTCATCCATATTTATCAACAATATTGGACTGTAGTTCTCCTTTTTATTGGAGTCTTTGTCTGGTTTTGGAATCAGGGTAATGCTGGCCTCATGGAACGAATTTGGAAGTTTCTTTCCATTTCTTTTTTTTTTTTTTAATTTGAGAGGAATAAGTATTAAGTCTTCTTTAAATGTTTGGTAGAATTCATGTGTGAAGCATTCTGGCCTGGACTTTTTTTGGGAGATTTTTTATTACTGATTCAGTTTCTTTGGTTATCAGTCTGTTCAAGTTTTCTATTTCTTCCTGTTTCACTTTTCTAGTGTATAAATTTTTAGGAATTTATCATTTTTTCTAGGTTCTCCTATTTGTTGGCATATAATTTTTCATCATATTCTCTTATAATTGTATGTATTTCTGTGGTATTGGTTGCTATTTCTCCTCTCTGTGATTTTATTTATTCTGGTCCTTTCTCTTTTCTTGTTGGTAAGTCTGGCTAGGGGGTTATCAATTTTTTTTCAAAGATCCAGTTCCTGCTTTCATTGATGTTTTCTTTTAAATTTCTATATCCTTTATTTCTGCTCTCATTTTTATCATTTCCCATCATGTACTGGCTTCAGTCTTTGTTTGTTGTTCTTTTCCTAGTGCCTTTAGGTATAGTTATGTTTTTTATTTGAGATTTTTCTTGCTTATTGAAGTAAGCTTGTATTTCTATATACTTCCCTCTTATCACTGCTTTTGCCACATCCCGAATGTTTTGGACTGTTGTGGTTTCATTTGCATTTATTTTATGTATTTTTTATTTCTTCTTTGATTTCCTGGTTGACCCGTTTGTTCTTTAGTAGCATATTGTTTAACCTCAATGTATTTGTGGTGTTTCCAAACTTTTTCTTGTGGTTTACTTCAAGTTTCATAGCGTTCTGGTGAGTAAATATGCATGGTATGATCTCATTCTTTCATGCTTGTTGAGGCCTGATTTGTGACCTAGTATGTGATCTATTCTGGAGAATGTCCCATGTGCACTTGAAAAGAATGTGTATTCTGCTGCTTTGGGATGAAATGTTCTGAATATGTCTGTTAAGCCCATCAGGAACAGAGTGTCATTCAATGCCATTTTTTCCTTGTTGATTTTCAGCTTAGATAATGTGTCCATTGATGTAAGAGGGGTGTTCAAGTCCCCTACTATTATTGTATTATTATCAATGAGTTCTCTTATGTTTCTTATTGTTTTATATATTTGCGTGCTCCCATGTTGGGGGCATAAATATATACAATTGTTAGATATTCTTGTTGGATAGCCCCCTTTATGATGATATAGATATTTTCTTTATCTCTTGTGCAGTCTTTGTCTTAAAATCTAATTTGGGGGGAAATCGGAGGGGTAGACGAACTATGAGAGATGATGGACTCTGAAAAACAAACTGAGGGTTCTGGGAGGGGGGTGGGAGGATGGGTTAGCCTGGTGATGGGTATTGAGGAGGGCACGTTCTGCATGGAGCACTGGGTGTTATGCACAAACAGTGAATCATGGAACACTACATCTAAAACTAATGATGTAATGTATGGGGATTAACATAACAATAAAAAAAAGATGCACACAAAAAAATCTAATTTGTTTCTGGATACCTGGCTTGCTCTGTCTATAGAGCATGCAACTCTTGATCTCAAGGTCATGAGTTCAAGTCCCATGTAGTGTCTGGAGCCTACTTAAGAAAAAAAAAATCTAGTTTGTCTTATATAATTATTGCTACACTGGGTTTCTTTTGACTTCCATTTGCATGAAAAGTGTTTCTCCATCCCTTGGTTTCTATCTGCAGGTGTCTTTAGGTGTAAAACGAGTCTTTTTTAGGCAGCATATAGATGGGTCTTGTTTTTTAATCTATTTTGACACCCTATGTCATTTGATTAGAGCATTTAGTCCATTTACATTCACAGTAATTATTGATTGATATGTATTTATTGCCATTTTATTACTTGTTTTGTCATTGTTTCTGGAGATTTTCTCTGATCCTTCCTTGTCTTTGTCACTTTGGTCTATCCTTCCCACTTGAAGAGTCTCCTTTAATATTTCTTGCAGGGTTGGTTTAGTGGTCACAAACTCCTTTAGATTTTGTTTGTCTGGGAAACTATCTCTCCTTCTATTCTGAATGATAGATAGCCTTACTAGATAGAGTATTCTTGGCTGCAGATTGTTCCCACTCAGCACTTTGAATATATCAATCCACTCGTTCTGGCTTGCCAAATTTCTGTGGAAACATGTTCAGCTACCTTTATGGTTCTTCTCTTGTAAGTTAGGGTCTTCTTTTGCTGCTTTTAGGATTTTTTCTTTATCAGTATATTTTGCAAATTTATCTACAATATGTCTTGGTGTTGGCCTGCTTTTGTTGAACTCCTTAATGGGAGTTCTCTGTGCCTCCTGGATCTGGATGTCTATTTCCTTCCCCAGATTTGGGAGGTTTTCAGCAATTATTTCCTCAAATAAACCTTCTGTCCTGTCTTGTCTTCATCTGGGACTCCTATGATATGAATATTATGTTCCATGAAGTCAATGAGTTCCTTACATCTGTTCTCATGATCCATAATTTCTCTATTTTGTTCAGCTTCATTATTTTCCATTATTCTATCTTCTATATCATTTATTTATTCCTGTGCTTTTTGCATCCCTGTGGTAATTACATCTACGCTGTTTTGAATCTCAGTTATTGTGTTGCTCTTTTTTGTATTGCTCATTTTTGTATTGTATTGCTCATGATTATTTTTTTTAGTTCTTTTGTCTCTGTGGTAAGGGTCTTCCTGATGTCTTCTATGCTTTTCTCAAGCCCAGCAAGTATCCTTATGATTGTTGCTTTAAATCTCCATCAGGTATATTAATTATATCTGTTTTGAATAGATCTCTCGTTGTGACCTTTTACTGTTTTTTGTTTTGGGATAGGTTCCTCCATCTTGGCATTTTGTCTAAGTCTCTGTCTTCTTCTGTGTGTAATCAAAGTCTATTATATTTCCTGCTTCTGAGAGAAAGGCTTTATAAAGAACATTTCATATAGTGTCCAGAGCCTAGCTCTTCAGGGACACACTTCAGGGTGTGTGTTGCACGTATTCTGCTGCTGTGTTTTTCTGACTTATCCTTCAGGCCATTTGTCTGCAGAAGCTCTCCTTGTCTGCAGTGGGCAGTGTTTGGACCTTGGTCAGAGTGTGGGGAGTTTTAACTAGGTGTGCTCTGGTCTGTTTGTTAAATGAGACCTGATGCCACGCTGGGACTGAGGCAAGCATAACTAGAAAGGGCAGTTCTACCTGAATGTGAGGGTTCAGGGCTTGGTGTAAGCAAGTTAGGTAGTGAGTGTTGGTGCTGCAGTGGTTCCCACACATGGCCCTGTGGTTATACTGAGGGGCAGGGGAGAGAAAGGGTTCCAGCCAGTTCCTTTGTCCCTGGAGAGTGATCTCCATGCTTGCTGCTCTCAGGGAAGCACTCCCAGTAGAGCAAATAACTTCCCTTTGTGTGTCCCAGGCATTTTTCAGATCACCATTTTCATGCTGTCTGTTCTTGTTGCTTGTCTGCCTGGAGCAGTGTAGTGCACTTTGGGCTCTATCACAGCCAAGCCTACTGACTTTTAAAACTCCATACTTTAGGGTCATGCTGTGGCAGGGGCCTGCACTGGTCTTCTGGGGGACGGACTCACCACACTCAGACAGATGCAGGTTTGACTGAGAAGGGCAGTCACACCAGAGTGCAGGGTTGTGGGATTTGGAGCAAGTAGGCTAAACAGCCAGCGTTAGGGTTAGCTGCCCTCAGCAGGTATCTCTGCACCTATGCTGAGGGTCAGAGGAAGGAAATGGCTCCCACCAGCTATTCTGTCCCAAGAGAGACATCTGTGAACACCACCTCTCACAGATGGACTCCAAGAAGTAGGAACAGTCTTTCCCCCATGTGCTTTGGGTGATCATGCTGTCTTCCCACAGATTGTTTGCCTGCCTTTTCTCCAGAAGTAGGGGAATTCCCTTAGGGCTCTATCTCAGCCAAGCCCATCTACATTTAAAACTCCATTCTTTGAGCCCCACTGGTTGCAAAAACTCATGAAAAAGCCCCTCTCGTTTTCCCAGCCAACGGCTTTGGAGTAGTGTTCTCCTTGTGCATTTGCCTATGAACTCCTCTCTCTCACCTTTCTCCCTCCCATTGGCAGCACCAACAATCAGATTCTCCCCCAAACCACATCTCTACACTTACTACCTTCTTCAATGTGGTTTCTTCTCTTCTCTAGCTGTGCAGTTTGTTCTGTCAGTCCTCAGATCAATTTCTTTGGTATTCAGAATGATTTGATGGTATCCAGTTGTGTTGGAGGGTGGAGACAAGCCTAAGGTTCTCCTACTATGCCATCATCTTAGCTCCTCCCCTATACAGTGTTAATTTTCCCTCTTAAATCAACTTTTGGTGAACTCAAGTTTTTGAACTATTGTGTTTTCATTTTTTCTCCATGTATTTTTAAATTTCTCTTTGATTTCTTAGTTCACTCATTCATTATTTTACCTCCATTTATTTGTTTTCTTTTCAGATTTTTTTCATGTACTTAATTTCTAGTTTCATAGTGGTGTGGTTGGAACAGATTCAGGGTATGACTTTGACCTTTTCGAATTTGTTGAGACTTGTTTTGTGACCTAATATAAGCACAACGCTTCCATGTGCACTTGAAATAATTTATATTCTGCTGTTTTAGGATGGAATGTTCTCAACATATCTGTTAGATCCATCATGCCAATATGTCATTCAAAGCCACTGTTTCCTTGTTGATTTTCTATTTGGATCATCTATTTGTTGATGTAAGTGGGGTGTTAAAGTCTCCTACTATTATTGTATTAATATCAATTACTTCTTTATGTTTGTTACTAGCTCCTTTATGTTTTTGGGTGCTCCTATGTTGGGTACATAAATATGTACAATTGTTTTATCTTCTTGTATTGTTCCTTTTATTATTAGTGTCCTCTTTTGTTTCTTGTTATGATCTTTTTTATTAAGTTTATTTTATCTGATATAAGCATTGTTACCCTGGCTTTCTTTTCACACCTATTTGCATGATGCTTTCCCATACCTTTCTTTTTACTTTGTATGTGTCTGTAGGTGTGAATTGAGTTCCTTGTAGGCAGCATATAGATGGGTCTTGCGTTTTTATCCATTCCATCACACTATGTCTTTTAATTGGAATGTTTAGTCCATTTTCATTCAATATAATTATTGATAGGTGTGTACTTATTGCCATCTTGGTTGTTTTTGTATGGTTGTTTTATGGTTGTTTTTGTAGTTCTTCTCTCTTCCTTTCTTCTCTTGTTCTCTTTTCTCACAGTTTGCTGGTTTCTTTAGCAATGTACTGGGATACATTTCTCTGTATATTTTGCTTATCTATTATTAGCTTTTGATTTGTGATTACCATTAAGTTTGTATATAACATATTATGCATATATAAGTCTATATTATGTTGATGGCAACTAAAGTTTGAACACATTTTTACTCCTCTCCTCTACATATTTTATGTATATGGTGTTATACATTACATACCTTTAGTTCATGATTCCCTTGGCTGATTTTTATAAACATATTTATTTTTATTGCTTTTCTGTTTCCTACTTTTCTTATTCCAACATATGGTCTTTTCTTTCCACCCAAATAAGCCCTTTAACATTTCTGATCGGGATGCTGGTGGTCATGAATTTCTTTAACTTTTGTTTGAGAAACTCTTTATTGTTCTTTTTATTTTGAATGGTAGCCTTCCTTGATAGTATGTTTTTGGTTCCAAGTTTTTTTTTTCTTTCAGCACTTTGAATAGATCATGACTCAACCTTCTAGCCTGCAAAGTTTCTCCTAAAAGTCACCTTGTACCCTTATGGGGTTTCTTTTATATGTAACTGCTTTCTTTTCATGTGTTGCTTTTAAAATTCCCTCTTTATCATGAGGTTTTGCCACTTTTATTACTATATATTTTGGTGTGGAACTCATTTGGTCAGGTTTTCTGGGGGCTCTCTGTGCCTCCTGGATCTGGATTTCTGTTTCCTTCCCCAGATATGGGAAGTTTTCAGCTCTTATTTCTTTAAATATTTCTTTAAATATTTTCTCTCTCCTCTTCTGGGATTCTTATAATGCAAATATTATGGTCAATGGTAACAATGAGTTCCCCAAGTGTATTTTCATTTTTTTAAATTTTTTTCTCTCTCCTGTTCAGCTTCATTACTTTCCATTAGTCTGTCTTCCATGTTGCTGATCCATTCTTCTGCCTCCTGTAAGCTACAGTCTATTCCATCTGGTGTATTTTAATGTCACTTATTGAGTTCCTCATCTCTAATTGGTTCTTTTTTGTTTTCTATCTCTTCGTTTAGGGTTTCACTCAGGTCCTCCACTTTTTTCTCAAGTCCAGTAAGCATCTTCATGACCACTACTTTAAATTCTATATCAGGCATATTACTTATCTCCCTTTTACTTAGGTCGCTTGCTGTGATTTTGCCCTGTTCTTTCACTTGGGACATATTCCTCTGTCTCCTCCTTTTGTGTAACTCTCTGTTACTGTTTCTGCATGCAGGAAAGTCAGCTGTGTCTCCCACCCTTGAGAGTAGTGGCTTTATGACGAAAAGTTCCTGTAGTGCCCGGCAGTACACTGTCCCCTGTTCACCAGACCCTGGCTCTTCAGGGGTGCCTTCCATGTGTTGCATATGTCCTGTTTTGAGACTGAACAGCTTTTGTCTTTAGTCCAGTTCTCTATAATGTCTGCCCTGTGAGCAGAGTTTGGTCCCTCTGTATATAGTGGCCCAGTCTGGGGCCACCTTGTGTTTGAGTTAAGTCAGACCAGCCATTTGTCAGAAATGCAATACCACTGAAGTAGCAGGCACTTTTCCTGTGTTGTCACCTGAGAAGCTTTTGTTGGTGGGTAGGGCCTTCTGTTAGACCAGCTGTCTGTGCCCAGCCTACTAATGTGGCCTTTTCTCTACATTTAGCTGTAGAGAGTCTGTTTTGCCAGTCTTTGGGTCATTTTCTGGGTTATTTACACTGATGTGGGTGTTATCTAGTTGTATTCACTGGACATGGTAAGTTTAGCATCCTCCTACTCTGCCATCTTCCCTAGAATTTTACCATACTGTTGCGATTACTACAGATTTGTAGTGTATTTTGAACTCTTGCATTGATACCTCCAGCTTTGTTTTTCTTTCTCAAGATTGCTTTGGCTATTCAGGGTCATTTGTGGCTCCATACAAATTTAGTATTATTTGTTCTAGTATTATGGAAAATGCTGTTGGTGTTTTTACAGAGATTGTATTGGATCAGTAGATTGCTTTGTGTAATATGGACATTTTAACAATATTAATTTTTCCAATCCCTGAGCATGATATATATTTTCATTTGTTTGTTTCATCTTCAATTCCTTTAATGAATATTTTATAGCTTTCAGAGCACAGTTCTTTTACCCCTTTGGTTAAGTTTATTCCTAGCTATTTTATTGTTTTTTTTGGTGCATTTGTAACCATTGAAACCACCTGGCCATGGCATTTTCCCTGATGGGAAGTTTATGATTAGTGATTCAATATCCTTGCACTTTATTCATCTGTTCAGAGTTTCAATTTCATGGCTCATTTTTGTCAGGTTGAATGTTCTAGGAATTTATTTCTTCTAGGTTTTCTATTTTGTAAGTATATAGTTATTCAAAGTACTTGTTTTTGATTCTTTGTACTTCTGTGATATGTTTTAATTACTCCTTTCTTTTCTGTTTTTATTTATTTACATGTTCTCTTTTCCTTAGTCAAGCTAAATTTTTAAAATTTTGTTTATCCTTTCAAAAAACACACTCTTACTTGGATCAATCTTTATTAATTTTCTGTTTCTATTTCACTTACTTCACTTATCTTTGCTATTTTCTTGTGTCCACTAGCTCTATGCTAAATTTCTTCTTTTTCTAGTTCTTGAGGAATATAGTTAAATTGTTTATTTGAGATCTTTTTTTTTCTTGATGTATGCATTTATTGCTATAAAATTCCTCTTCCATTATCACCTGGAGGGGAACTTGCACACACATCTTGTGCCCTTGTTTTTATATCTGGTACTTTGGTTTTTATGTATACTACCCAGTAGATGTCCCTTGATCTCATGCTCAGTGATGAATAAGGATTCTGCTCATGTGTTCCATCAGAGTTTAACAGATGGAGAGGCATTTCATGGCCACCTATTAGCACAAACAGCAGACTGAAATGCACACCTGCTCTTTATGTGAAAAATGCCTATTCTCTGAATTTGGAGCTTTGACCTAAAAGGCAGGATACTAGATTGGCACACATCCAGGACCCTCCTGAGGGGGTCTTTCTTGGGAAAGTGGTTGGTAGATACCATCTTTTTCTATCCTTCTGCCTCATTTAAGACACCTGGTATCTTCTGAAAAAGAACTTCTAACTTTATCTTGCACCCTGATTTTTGTGGCTACTGCCTAGGGGACAACTCTACAACACTAGATATGGTGGCCAGTGGGGCTTATGCTCAAATCCCACAGGAGTATATATATTTGTATACTTTGGGAAACCAGACAACTTACATGCTAAGAAATGAAACTGGACCACTTCTTATGCCTTATGCAAAATTACATTTACAAAACCATAAAAATCCTACAAGAAAACAAAGGGAGTAGGTAAACCTTGACATTAGTCTTGGAGATGATTTTTTTTTATTTGACACCAAAACCAAAGGCAATAACAACAAAAATAAATAAGTGGAATTATATGAACCTAAAAAGCTTTTTCCTGATTAAAAACAGGGCAGAGGAACTGAATGGACATTTTCTTTCAAGAAGATGTACAAATGGCAAACAGACATATGAAAAGATGTTCAACATCACTAATCATTAGGGAAATGCAAATCAAAACCACAATGAGATATCACCTCACACTAGAATGGCCAGAATCAAAAAGACAAGAAATAACAAGTGTTGGTGAGGACATGGAGAAAAAGGAACCCTCAGGCACTGTTGGTGCAAATGCAAATTTATGCAGTCATCATGGAAAACAGTATGGTGTTTCCTCAAAAAATTAAAAATAGAATTACTGTAAGATCTAGTAATTTTACTATTGGGTATTTACCCAAAGAAAATGAAAACACTAATTCAAAAACATATTTGTATCCTTATGTTTATTGCAGCAGTATTTACAATAGCCAACATAAAAAAGCAAACCTAGTGTCCATCCATAGATAATTGGATAAATATGTTTTATATATATAAATATATTTATATTTTTAATATATATACTCATTATATATCTTATATGTATATAATGAAATATTACCCAGCCATAAAAAAGAATGTGATGTTCCCATTTGCAACAACATGGATGGACCTAGAGGATACAATGCCTAGTGAAATAAGTCAGAGAAAGAGAAAAACATTATTTCACTCATATGTGGAATTTAAGAAACAAAACAAATGAACAAGGGAAAAAGCAACAAACAAAAACTCCAGACTGAAATATAAAGAACAAACTGGTGGTTGCCAGAGGGGAGGTGGGTTGGGGAATGAGCAAAATAAAGAGGATTAAGAGTGCACTTATCCTGATGAGCACTAAATAATGTGTAAAATTGGTGAATCATTATTTATACAACTGAAACTATTATAACACCGTATTTTAATTGTCTTTCAATTGAAAAAAGCTAAAATACTTATGCATAGCAAAGGAACCCATCAGTAATATTCAAAGGCCACCTACAGAATGGGAGAAAATATCTGAAAATCATTTATCTGTTTGGGGTTAATATCCAAAATATGTAAAGAACTCATACAACTCAACAATAAGAAATAAAAATAAGTAGAAAATAAAAACAATCCAATTAAAGTGTAAGCAAAGAATCAGAAGTTTTCCCAAAAAGACATAAAGATGTCCAACAGGTACATGAAAAGTTGCACAGCATTACTAATAAAGGAATTGTGAATCAGAACCACAGTGAAATATCACCTCAGACCTCTTTGAATACCTATTATTAATAAGACAAGAAGTAACAAGTGTTGGTGAGTCTGTGGAGAAAACAGACCTTTTGTGCAGCAGTGGAGGAAATGTTAATTAGTACAGCCACTATAGAAAACAGTATGGAGATATCTCAAAAAAATCAAAACTAGAACTAGCATATGCTACAGCAATTCTTTTTTTATTTTTTTAAAAGATTTTATTTATTTATCTTTGTGTGTGTGTGAGAGAGAGAGAGAGAGAGAGAGAGAGAGAGAGCATGAGTGGGGGGAGGGGCAGAGGGAGAAGCAGACCCCCCTCCCCGAGCAGGGAGCCCCACAAAGGATCCATCCCAGGACCCTGGTATCATGACCTAAGCTGAAGGCAGATGCTTAACCACCTGAGCCACCCAGGTGCCTCCTTTTTTTTTTTTTTTTTTTTAAGATTTTCAGCAATTCTATACCCATTTTCTGAAGGGATGGAAAATGCTGACTCAAAAATATATATGTACCAACATATTCATGGTAGCTTTATTTATAATAGCAAAGACATAGAGGCAAATTAAGTGTGCATCACCAAATGAATAGTTAATGGAAATGTAGTATATATACCATGGAACACTATTCATACACTAAAAGGAAGGAAATCTTGCCATTTATGACAACATGGATAGACATGGAGGGTATTATAAGTGAAATAAGTAAAAAAAAAAAAAGACAAATACCTTATGATATCACTTATTTGTAGAATTAATTTTTTTAAATTAGAATATCTCATTCTTTTTATGGTTAAGTAATATTCCAGTGTGTCTGTATGTGTGTGTGTGCGTGTGTGTGTATCTTCTTTATTCACTCATCTATCAATGGATATTTGCAACAACATGGATTCATCTGGAGAGTATAATGCTAAGTGAAATAAGTCAGAGAAAGAAAAATACCATATGATTTCATTCATATGTGCAATTTAAGAAACAAAAAATTAACAAAGGAGAAAAGACAAACAAGAAAACCTTGATCTCCTTTTTAAACTTATTTTTTAATTTTTTTCAAATTTTATTTAAATTCTACTTCTTTAACATATAGTGCAATACTGTTTTCAGAAGTAGAATTTAGTGATTCATCACTTACATATAACAATGCCCATTGCTCATTATAACAACTGCCCTCCTTAATACCCATCACCTATTTAGCCCATACTCCACCCACATCCCTCCATCAACCTCCAGTTTGTTTTCTATCAGTGTCTCTTATGGTTTGCTTCCCTCTTTCTCTTTTTTCTCCTCTCCATATGTTCATGCTTTGTTTCTTATATTACACATATGAGTAAAATCATATGGGATTTGTAGTTCTCTGACTTATTTCACTTAACATAACACATTCTGGTTCCATCCACCTCATTGCAAATGGCAAGATTTCATTCTTTTTGATAGCTGAGTAATATCCCATTATATATATAATACACACATGTATATATAGACACAAAATATCTTTATGCATTCATCAGTTGATGGACATTTGGGCTCTTTCCATAGCTTGGATATTGTTGATAATGGTACATGTACCCATCTGAATCTGTATTTTTGTATCCGTTGGGTAAATACCTAGTAGTGCAATTGCTGGGTCATAGGGTAGTTCTATTTTAAACTTTTTGAGAAACCTCTGTACTGTTTTCCAGAGTGGCTGCACCAGTTTGCATTCCCACCAAAATTGTAAGAAGGTTCCTCTTTTTCTGAATTCTCACCAATATTTGTTGTTTCCTGTGTTGGTAATTTTAGCCTTTCTGACTGGTGGGGGTGGCATCTCATTGTGATTTTGATTTGTATTTCCCTCATGATGAGTGATGAGCATCTTTTCATGTATCAGTTAGGAATGTATCCATTTCTTCCAGATTGCCTAATTTGTTAGCATACAATTACTCATAATAGTCTCTTATTATTTGTATTTCTTCAGTGATGGTTGTAATCTCTCCTCTTTCATGGGTCTTTTTTCTTTTTGATAAGTCTGACTAGGGGTTTATTGATCTTATTAATTCATTCAAAGAACCAGCTCCTAGTTTTGTTGATCTGTTCTACTGATTTTTTATTTCTATATCATTGATTTCTGCTCTAATCTTTATTATTTCTTTTCTCCTGCTGGGTTTAGGCTTTATTTGCTGTTCTTTTTCCAGTTCCTTTAGGTGTAAGACTAGGTTGTGTATTCGAGACTTTACTTGTTTATTGAGAAATACATGTATTGCTATACACTTCCCTCTTAGGACCATCTTTGCTTCATCCCAAAGGTTCTGAAGATCTGTGTTTTCATTTTCATTTGCTTCCATGAATTTTTTAAATTCTTCTTTAATTTACTGGTTGACCCATTCATTCTTTAGTAAGATGATCTTTAACATCCATGTATTTGTGTTCCTTCCAATTTTTTCTTGTGATTGAGTTCAGGTTTTAAAGCATTCTATTCTGAAAATATACATGATAAAATCTCAATCTTTGAAGAAAATAGCAGGAGGGGAAGAATGAAGGGGGGAAATTGGAGGGGGAGATGAACCATGAGAGACGATGGACTCTGAAAAACAAACTGAGGGTTCTAGAGGGGAGGGGGGGTGGGAGGATGGGTTAGCCTGGTGATGGGTATTAAAGAGGGCACGTTCTGCATGGAGCACTGGGTGTTATACATAAACAATGAATCATGGAACACTATATCAAAACTAATGATGTAATGTATGGTGATTAATATGACAATAAAAAATTTAAAAAAAACCTTATGACAATAAAACTATATGCTGGATAATAAAAAAAAAATCTCAGTCTTTTTGTATTGGTTGAAACCTGATTTGTGACCTAGTATGTGATCTAGTCTGGACAATGTTCCATGTGCTCTCAAGAAGATTGTGTATTCTGTTGCTTTTGGATGAAATGCTCTGAATATATGTGTGAAGTCCATCTGGTCCAGTGTGTCATTCAAAGCCCTTGTTTCCTTCTTGATCAGTTTTAATGATCTGTCCATTGCTGTGAGTGGGGTGCTAACATCCCCTACTATTATTGTATTATTATCATTGAGTTTCTTTAAGTTTGTTATTAATTGGCTTATATATTTGGCTGCCCCCAAGTTAGGGGCATAAATATTTACAGCTGTTAGATCTTCTTGTTGGACAGACCCTTTTATTATTATATACTGTCCTTCTTCATCTCTTATTACAGTTGTTGGTTTAAAATCTAATTTTCCTGATATAAGGATTGCTACTCCAGCTTTCCTTTGATGTTTATTACCTTGAAAAATGGTACTCCACCCCCTCAGTTTCAATCTGGAGGTGCCTTGGGGTCTAAAATAAGTCTCTTGTAAAAAATAAAATAAAATAAAAAAGTCTCTTGTAAATAGTGTATTGATGGGTCTTTTTTTTTTAAGCATTCTGATACCCTTTGTCTTTTGATTAGAGCATTTAGTTCATTTTCATTCAGTGTAATTATTGAAAGATATTAATTTAGTGCCATTGTATTACCTGTAAAGTCACTGTTTCTGTAGATTGTCTTTGTTCCTTTGTTCCTTTCTGGTCTTTGTTACTTTTGGGCTCTCCGCTCAATGGATCCCCTTTAATATTTCTTGCAGGGCTGGTTTAGTGTTCACAAATTCCTTTTTTTTTTCTTGGAAACTCCTTATTTCTCCTTCTACTCTGAATGACAGCCTTGCTGGATAAAGTATTCTTGGCTACATATTTTTCCCATCTAGCCCATTGAATATATTATGCCAGTCCTTTCTGGCCTGCCAGGTCTCTGTGGATAGGTCTGCTGCCAGCCTTATGTTTCTACCTTTGTAGGTTAAAGACCTCTTGTCCCATGCTGCTTTCAGGATTTTCTCTTTATTTTTGAAATTCGCAAGCTTCACTATTATATGTTAAGGTGCTGACCTATTTTTATTGATTTTGAGGGGTGTTCTCTGTTCCTCCTGGACTTGAATGCCTGTTTCCTTCCCCAGATTAGGGAAGTTCTCAGCTATAATTTGTTCAAATAAACCTCCTGCCCCTCTCTCCCTCTGTTTATCTTCTGGGACCCAATTATCCAGATACTATTTTGCTTTATGGAATTGCTGAGTTGTCGAAGTCTCCCTTTGTGATTCAGTAGTTGTCTTTTTTCTCTTCTTTTCAGCTTCCTTATTTCCATCATTTTATCTTATATATCACTGACTCTCACTTCTGCCTCATTTATCCTCTCTTTTAGAGCCTCCATTTGGGACTGCATCTCAGTAATAACATTTTTTAATTTTGGCCCGAGTAGATTTTAGTTCTTTTATTTCTACAGTAAGGATTCTCTAGTGTCTTCTATGCTTTTTTCAAGCCCACCTAGTATCTTTATAATCATTTAAATTATAGTTCAGACATCTTACTTATATCTGTATTAATTCAATCCTTAGCACTGAGTACTACTCTGTCTTGTTCTTTCTTTTTGGGTGAATTTCTCCATTTTGTCATTTTGTCCAGAAATGAAAAGAAGAAAGAAAGAGAAAAGACAACAATCACAACAACAGTAACAAGAAAAAAAAAAACCCAAAACAAACCAGAAAAAAACAAAAACTAAACAAAATAAGAAAAATCAAACAAGAAACAAAACAGAACAAAACAAAAAACTAGATTCTGTGTGTGTTTCAGTCTGCTTGTTAAAACAAACTAGATCCCAAAAGAAGAAAGAAAGAAAAACATATATTTACAAAAATAAAATAAAATAAAATGAAAGGAAACCAAAAATAAAACTATATGTATATCTGATATATATATATATATCATATATATAAAAATAAAAATTTTAAAAAGAATAAAATATTGAAAAAATAAGACAATAACTGAAAAAATAAATCTGAAAGACTAAATAATAATAATAATAACCCCCCCCACAAATGCTATATACTCTTTTCCCCGGGAACTGAAACTTTGCAGTTCTCTATGGTCAGTAAACTTTGTGTTATTCTTTGAGAGGGGCCTGTTGTGCTGATTCTCAGTTGCCCTTGCCCTTGTGGAAATGTGCCTCCCTTGCCAGGGGGCCAGGATCAGTGTAACTGGCCCTTGATTCCACTATGTGGTGCTGTTTTGCTCCCTAAAGGCATTCAGCACGGATAGGCAGGGTTGAAATGGCAGGCCCCCCGTTCTTTAGCCCTGGAACTGATAGTTCATGCCCCCCACTCTTTAGTGAGCCCTCACAGAAAAGCAGTCATTCACTCTTGTATCCCTGGTTTCCATCCGAACTCTGTTCACCTAGCCTGTGATGGAGCTTTTTTATCTCAAACATGGAACTGAGTTTCAAGACTCCAAATTTTATGGACTCCTGCAGCAAGGACCCATACCAATTCTCCTGGGGGGAGGAGGGGGATCTCGCCATGCTTCCGCCTTTTGCTGGTCTCCTGACCTGAAAGCAGTTGCATGACTGTGCAGCAGTTTGCAGTTTATGGCAGTACAGAGCATAAAGCCAGCACCTACACTCACTGTTTTCAGCCGGCTTTCCTGCTCCAATGCGTGAGAACTCTGCCACACTCAGGCACCCCCATTCTTCTTATGACTCTGGGGATCCTGAGTCCATGCTGTCCCACCTCAGATTCTGCCCTGCTTTGCCACTTGAGCAACTTTAAGCCAGGGACATCCCCCACTGTAACAGATTTCTAAAAGTTCCAATTTTGCACTCTGCTGCTTATAATACTTTGTGGTAGCCTTCTTAAGCTGGCTCCCTAACCTCCTCTTCCCCCATATCCTCAGATATATCAACCTGGATTCAAGTTTCTGCAGTTCCTACCTTCCAAAAGTGGTTGCTTTTCTATTTGTAGAATTGCAACATTTCTTTTCTTAGATCTCGGATTGATTTCACAGGTGTTCAGAATAATTTGATAACTATCTAGCTGAATTCCAGGGACCAAACTTAGGGTCCCTTACTCCTCCACCATCTTAACTGAAAATAGTTCTTATAGGCTACAAACTCTGGTTGCAAAGGATGATATTATTTTCTAGATCAAAATCCCATCAAATTAGGGTTGCTTTTTTTTTTTTTTTTCCAGTTAAGTCCAAAGTAATTTAAGGTTATTTTTCTCCCATCTTTCCTGGGTTGTTTTTTTTTTTTTTTTTTTTTAAGATTTTATTTATTTATTTGACAGAGAAAGACACAGCGAGAGAGGGAACACAAATGGGGAGTGGGAGAGGGAGAAGCAGACTCCCTGTCGAGCAGGGAGCCCGATGTGGGACTCGATCCAGGGACTCCAGGATCATGACCTGAGCCGAAGGCAGTCGCTTAACCAACTGAGCCACCCAGGCGCCCTCCTGGGTTGTTTTTAAGTTCCAGGAAATTAACAACATGGTCCATTTCATGTCGGAGGAACTACCTAGTCCATAGTGGTTGACATCTATGCCAACTGAATTCTACTGAAAAGTGTGGAACATCAACCAACATCTTTTCATTGGTCTGAACAAATCTCTGGAGTTCTCAGCCTGACCATAATACCTCTAAGCCTTACCTCAATTTTACTGTATCTAATATAAACTTTTTATCCTTGAACACAAAGGATAGGCTCCATGAGCCTAACATAGGCCCATTTGTACTAAGCTCCCCATTCCACCAACTCTATTCTCTCATTCACCTCCTAAGAAAGCAGTGAGAAGCAAGATAAAGATATAATTTTCTCATCTGCACAAAACCATCTAGAGGTTTCCAATGCTCCATTTCTTAGAGGGATCAGATTGACACTTTTTTCAGTGACCCTCACTAGTCTGTACCTCTTACTTCCCTCTCTCTATCTCCATCTCTAGATGGATAACTCCCACCACTAGAGTGGGATAACTAACTCTTATGTCTTCATTCATTCTTCCTAATCTATAAACTATTGAATATATCTTGACTGTTAGTATTCAAAAGCGTATTTTGAAAATCAGAATCCAAAAATGAACTCTTGTCATTTGTTATTCTTCTGTGGCCTCCTTTTCAAAGAGTAAACTAATATTTCACAAACATTATCTAAAAAGGAGAGAGGGTGTAGGACAACAGGAATTAAAGGGACTAAAACTGACTTGTCTAATATTAAAATATTGCCATAATATGAATACTCAGAAAAAAAGTGGAAGATTCCCCCTTTACTACTCTCACCTTATTCTTTTCTCCTACCAGAGATAACCAGTATTAACTATTTTGGTATATTTCTGATACTTTCCTATGCCTTTTAACATATATATGGATACATGGTTTTCTTACTATAAATGGAAAAATACAATACATATGCTTCTGAAACTTATGATTTTTACTTAGTAGTATATGAGTCATTTTTGCATGCTAGTTCATGTAGGCTGATACCATACTATTTAATGGCTCCTTATGCATAATGTGGATGTACTGCAATTTAGCCATTTGCATATTGAGGGATATTTAATTAATTCCAGATTTTTATAATCCAAACAATAGTGCTGTCTAATAAGGATCCTGGAAGGTTGTGGCCTCAGGGCACATATCCCCTGTAATTTTTTAAAAATATTATTTATTTATTTATTTATTTATTTATTTATTTATTTATTTGACAGAGAGATAGTGAGAGAGGGAGCACAAGCAGGGGGGGAGTGGGAGAAGCAGGCTCCCCGTGGAGCAGGGACCCCGATGTGGGGCTCAATCCCAGGACCCTGGGATCATGACCTGAGCCTAAGGCAGATGCTTAATGACTGAGCCACCCAGGCGCCCCTCCCCTGTAATTTTTTATCTGCACTCGCACAACAACCAATTGACATGCTTTCTGGTCCTGTAGTACACATTTGAGGCTATAGGTTCTTCTGAGATTTACAGAAGAAAGGGCTGGCATGGGATTTAATCTTCCATGCTACCAAAAGAGAGACAGTATTCTAGAAGCGGAAAAGAAAGACATCTCCAACAGTGCCTGTAAGGTAATCGATAAGGGAGAACCTCCCAGAAAGAAAAGCCAGGCAATAAGAAAGTCAATGCACAAGGGAATGAATGCCTCCAAGATTAAAGAAACATGGGCTCACCAAGATTACTTCACAATTAAGAAAGAGAATTGTTACAATTTCTACTCAGTAAGATCTTATAATTTTTATGGACCTTTTTTTTTTTCTTTTCCACATTGGTGTTTTAATGCAGGCATATTGTCTCTTTTCCTCCATCGTATATTGTGTGTGTACAGATAACTTGTCTATTAGTGTATTGGTCACTGCTACAGGAAGCCACATCCAGACAAGATGGCAATAACTTCTCATCATTCAGATACTTTGAGCTTGATGCAAGTGTGTCTCTTGAGGACAGGGGTGAACATATTGATATGTGGGAGGAAGGGTACACATTTAGATGGTCAATAGGGTAGAATGTTGAAAAAAACTACAAATCCCCCAATATCCATTTTAACCTTCTTTCTTAGTAGTTAAACAGCAATAAAACTAAATTGTGACTAATTTGGTGGGAATGGAGGTAACTTGTGCAAAATATGGGTCATACACTTAGAGGGAGGAAACAAGCCCTCCCCTCTTCTACTCTGCCTTCCTGTTGCCTGGACTCTAAATATGATAGTGATAGCTATTGATTCCAACTTGTACATGAGATGTAAGCCATGTTTTGAGAATGAAGGAGCAATAAAATACAAGAAGCATGGGTCTCTTCCACTGTTGAATTGACATACCTACATTAGATTACCTACCTTGACTTTTATATGAAAGAAAAATAAACTTACATCTTATTTAGATAACTCTTTGTATGTTCCCTTTGTTGCAGAAACCTAATCTGTTTCCTGACTAATACACACAGAAAGCCAGAAGACAGTGAAACAATCAATATATGTAGATGATTAAGAGAAAAAGAGCAATGAATCCTGAAACAAGCTAAAATATCATTCATCTGATGGGGAAAAGGAAAAAAAATGTGTACATATATAGCATGAGATACAGTGCCACTTACTTTCCTCTATTTGAGGAAAATATTTAAGGAAGTGCCCTAAACAAATGTAAATGGAATGTTAACAGTGTTCTTAAGCTAACCTATGATGAAAAGTATAAGAAAAGAGTAGTTAGGGGCGCCTGGGTGGCTCAGTCCTTAAGCGTCTGACTTCGGTTCGGGTCATGATCCCAGCGTCCTGGGATCAAGCCCCGCATCAGGTTCCCTGCTCAGAGGGGAGCTTGCTTCTCCCTCTCCAGCTCCCCCATGCTTGTGTTCCCTATCTCTCTCTGTCAAATAAATAAATAAAATCTTAAAAAAAAAAGAGTATTAGCAATTAATCTTGTAATGTGTGTGTATATAATTAATGTTAAGTGAGTAATGATACTATACTGCCAAAATATTTAAATGTTAATTAAAGATTGTTGAAACAGAAGAGTCATGAAAATGATATAAGGAAAACATAATGATTACCTGGAATTAAAACGTCTAAAAGTCTTTGCAATCACTGTAGTAGTTAATTTTGTTTTTCTTGTTGCTATTGGTAGTTGATGTGGCTGATGGGAGTTTGTGTCAGAGTGCAGAGAAAGATGAATCTTGGGTAATAGGGAAGTTTAAGTGAGCAAAGGTCCCAATTTAGTCTATGGGTGAGAAGAGGGTTATGGGTAAGTAAAGCATCCTGGCAAAAATACAGTTATTAAATATCAATTAATAGTAATAGAGAAAATTAAGGTTGTGAGATTAAATGAAGCCATTATCAAAATTGAATTTAAAAAACTAGTAGAACTTTCAAAATAACATTGGGGAAAATGGGAATAAATGAAAGCTGACAAAACCAGAAAAATTAAGGAAAGGGGAAAAGTGAGTCAGCCAAAGAAAGAAAGTCAGAGAAGAGGAAATGACAATAAGGTATAATAAATATTTAAAAAGATAGAAGTATTAACCAAGTCTCAGTTATCAACATAAATGTAAACAAACAGGGCACCTGGGTGGCTTAGTCTGTTAAGTGTCTGTCTTTGGCTCAAGTCATGATCTTGGAGTCCTAGGATCAAGACCCGCATAGGGCTCCCCGCTCAGTGGGAAGCTTGCTTCTCCCTCTGCCTGCCACTCCCCCTACTTGTGCATGCTCTCTCTCTGTCAAATAAATAAATATATTTTTTAAAAAATTTAAAGAACTGAATTCTCCAAGCAAAAGAGAATCTGTAATATTGGATTAAGACACAAACTATGATGCTTATGAGAAACACTTTTAAAAAAAAAAAAAAAGGTGAAAAGGAGAATTAAAAAAAAATGTTTTGACATACTAAAGGAGAAATGTTATTGTTGGAAAAAGTGGAGTTAAAGGATAAAACCATTACGTAAGACAAAGGGGTATAATATTGCTCTGGTTATCTATTGCTACTTAACAAGCCACCCCAAAACTTAGTGACTTCAAACAACCATTTTTATTATATTTCATGATTTTCTAGGTCAGGAATTTGGTAAGGACTTTGGTTAGGTAGTTTCTGATCTACCTGATGCCTGCTATGATACCTGAGACTGGAAGATCCCTTCCAAGAAAACTTCTTCACTTATGTGTGGCACCTCATTACTCCTTGGCCTCACTATTTTTCATACTTTCATATTTCTCAGTAGCCTGATTTATTCTTGATAGGTCTCACTTGTTGAGGTTATGCCAAAACCTGTCAGTGTTCCAAAGGGAGGGATAACAGCATGTAATTTCAGGCTGATTTCAAGCAGACTCACCAGCAGCAGCTTGTAAAGTATGCAAACATATACAGTCCTTTGGGACAATTATAACCTCTGCTGGTCTTCAGACCAGGTAATTTAAAGGTGGCCCTTGGGCAACAGTTGCAACAACTGGGGCTCCAGATGAGTTTATAAGCTCCTTTCTGAGCAGTACCAGCAAGCTGTAGGGAGGCCTAGGGAGAATGCAAAACAGGTGTCCCTTGGCCTATATTCTCTAAAAGCTCCTCTGTAACATCTAGACTTGATTAACCTGAAATCTGCCCCTCAGGCTGAGCTCTAGGACAAGTAAATAGGCCCTTTTCACAGGAGGACTGGGGATGTGTTTCAGTCTGCTGTGTTGTGCCCTGGGTGGTTAGCCTGCCAAGAACTACTTTGCCAATTGTTTCAGTCCCCTGGTGCTCAGCAATGTAAGTGCTCCTGGTCACCAGAGCCAGGTGTTTAAGTGGTGTCCCCTTTGTGGAATGCACAAGTCTGCTGGCTTCTGCATAGGCTTTTGGGAGCCTAGGGCTGGAGCAGGCCTGTCAGCTTCAGCAGGAGCACCAAGGAGCTTGGGGTCAGGGCAGGCCTGCAAGCTTCAGCAGAGCCATGGGGGAGCCTGAGTCCAGGCAAGGCTGCTGGCTTTCAGTGGAACTATGGGGGTGCCCAGGGCAAGAGAGTCCTGCTGGCTATGGCAAAGCTATGGGAGCATGTGGGAGCAGGCCAACACAGCCAGCTTCAGCAGGGATTTGGGCTTTGAGGGAGCCTGGGGTCAGGTGCAAGCCCACTGGCTGCAGCAGGGTGACAAGGAAGCCTGGGCCAGAGTGAGCATGTGAGTTACCGCAGGACTAAAGGTGTGCCTGGGGGTGGGGCAGTTCCACTGGCTTCAGGGGGCCTGTGGGAGATCACAGGGGCCGAGCAAGTCTTCAGACTTTATCTACTTGATCAGGGCTGGGTGAAATCTTGGCTGTGGGACACTAGCAAGGTAGATGGAGAACAAAAATTGCACCCACCAATGAGTGCATCCTTCCTTGGAGAAACTCCAAACAGAGCCCCTCCTCTTCCTGAAGATTGGTGGGTTGGGCCAAAAGTTCAAACCCTCTAATTATCGCAGCACTCTAGCTGGTCTTAAGGGCTAACTTACTTAAAGTTAACATACTCCTTGCTTGCTTGCTGACTGACTTAAGGTCTTTCATCTGTAACAGAACTAATTTACTTTCTTTGAGACTTGAAGACCACTGTGCCTTGGGGAATAAAGGACCAGAACATCCCCAGGCCACAGAGGACAGCAAGTCTGTTTGAAGCCCACTTAGCTTTCTGATTAGCCAAGCAATCTTTTAGCAAAATGTTTTTCTTTTTTAAGGCCACACAAATGACTTTACTGACATACCTTTGCACATCTGTAGACTTTGTCCTACTTTGCAGAAAGAGCAGAGTACTCTTGCACAACCCATGGGTACCAAGGAACCTGACCTTCTTGCACAACTCCCCTGGGCACCAAAGAGCTAGAACTTCTTGCACAACCTCTGAGCATGGAGATAACTCTGTAGCTGACATCATTGAGTCTACATGTAATCAAGAAATGTCACAGGGTGCTTGGGTGGCTCAGTCAGTTAAGCGGCTGCCTTGGGATCTGGTCATGATCTCAGGGTCCTGGGATCGAGTCCTGCATTGGGCTCCCTGCTCAGTGGGGAGTCTGCTTCTCTTTCTACCCTCCCCCTTGCTTGTGATCTCTCTCTCTCTGACAAATAAATAAAATGTTTTTTTTAAAAAAGGTATGTCACAGACCACTGCACGCTCTTTTTTTTTAAATTTTTTTATTCTTATATTATCCCCATACATTGCATCATTAGTTTTAGATGTAGTGTTCCATGATTCATTGTTTGTGCATAACACCCAGTGCTCCATGCTGAATGTGCCCTCCTCAATACCCATCACCAGGCTAACCCATCCTCCCACCCCCTCCCCTCTAGAACCCTGAGTTTGTTTTTCAGAGTCCATCATCTCTCATGGTTTGTCTACCCCTCCGATTTCCCCCCTTTCATTCTTCCCCTCCTGCTACCTTCTTCTTCTTCTTCTTTTTTTTCTTAACATATATTGCATTATTTGTTTCAGAGGTACAGATCTGAGATTCAACAGTCTTGCACAATTCACAGCGCTTACTGGAGCACATACCCTCTGAAGGGTAGGACAAAAATTTAAAATTAAAATTTTAAATTTACCATGTGTGATCATTTTTAAGAAATATTCCATGTGGTCTTGAAAAGAATGCATATTCAGCAATTACATATATATGTAATTATAGATGTGTGTATAAAAATATACACATATACATTAAATATATAAAAATATACATAAACATATATATAGGTGGACATAAATATATACACTGTTTTATATATAGATATAGGTATAAATAAATTGGTATGTTTATCTTTTTGCATATGCTTGTCAATTATGTTGATCAAAACCTTCATATCATTACTGATATTTTACCTGCTTATTCTGTGTTATTGTGAGAGAAGTTAAAATCACTCACAGTCATGATGGGTTTATTATTCTTTATATTTGTCAATGTTTATTGTAAATGTTTTGATACAAAATTTGATACAAATTTAAAACAAATTTAAAAGTTTTACCTTATTTCATCTATTCTAAGATTTACAATTCTTCCTTATTTTCACATTTCTGAAATCAATGTGTCTTATAATTGATGGTGTCTTACAATAATAATTAGCTATATTCTTTTAATTTAGCACATATCTATGTATCCTACAATTTATGTAACTCTTGATTTGATGAAATATGGTGTGTCATCACAGTGAGCTAAAACTTCTTTCAGTATAAAGTCATCTTTATGTTCAGTAATGCTTCTGTTTATTTTTTGTTTGCTATGACTATAGCTATACAATATTCTTGTTGGTTGACATTTGTCTGGAATGTATTTTTTCCTTATGTTGTATATATGTATCTTATAATTAGTCTTAAAATTTAATCTGAGCATTTTTGTCTTTTATTTTTTATTTTTTTTATTATTATGTTACGTTAATCACCATACATTACATCATTAGTTTTTGATGTAGTGTTCCATGATTCATTGTTTGTGCATAACACCCAGTGCTCCATGCAGAACGTGCCCTCCTCAATACCCATCACCAGGCTAACCCATCCTCCCACCCCCCTCCCCTCTAGAACCCTCAGTTTGTTTTTCAGAGTCCATCGTCTCTCATGGTTCATCTCCCCCTCCGATTCCCCCCCTTCATTCTTCCCTTCCTGCTATCTTCTTTTTTTTAAACATATAATGTATTATTTGTTTCAGAGGTGCAGATCTGTGATTCAAAAGTCTTGCACAATTCACAGCGTTCACCATAGCACATACCCTCCCCAATGCTATCACCCAGCCACCCCAACCCTCCCACCCCCCACCACTCCAGCAACCCTCAGTTTGTTTCCTGAGATTAAGAATTCCTCATATCAGTGAGTTCATATGATACATGTCTTTCTCTGATTGACTTATTTCACTCAGCATAACACCCTCCAGTTCCATCCACGTCGTTGCAAATGGCAAGATCTCATTCCTTTTGATGGCTGCATAATATTCCATTGTATATATATATCACATCCTCTTTATCCATTCATCTGTGGAAAGAGCCAAGATGTTCATCGACAGATTTTTTTGTCTTTTAAATTACATAGAGTAGTAAGTCATTTTTTATTGTAATACTGATATTTTTGGATTTTCCACAGCTTATTTTATGCTTTCTAATTGTTTTACTTTTTCAGTTTCTTTTTGTTGTTGTTTTTTTTAGGTTATTATACATGTTTCTCTTTGCATTTTCTCACTCTACTAGGAAGTTAAATTCTCTATCTCTATTTCTTTCACTGCTATACTAGAGAATTTTATTTTATTTTATTTTTTTAAAGATTTTATTTATTTATTTGACAGAGAGAGACAAAACAAGAGCAGGAACACAAGCAGGGGGAGTGGGAGAGGGAGAAGCAGGCCTCCCGCTGAGCAGAGAGCAATATGTGGGGCTCGATCCCAGGATGCTGGGATCATGACCTGAGCTGAAGGCAGACGCTTAACGACTGAGCCACCCAGGCGCCCTTATACTAGAGAATTTTAAAGCTAGTCTTGACTGTTAAAAGATTAGTCATTAAAAAGTAAGAAAATAAGAAGAAAAATAAAAAGATTAGTCATTATCTTTACCATTCACCTGAAAGATATGAGGACCTTAGAGCACCATAGTTTTATGGCCCACTACTGACATATTTGAATTTTGTCACGTATGTTAGATTTGTCTCTCTTTTAAACACACAAGATGTTGTTGTTGTTATCACTGTTATTATGGTGTGCTTTTATGGTGTTATGGTAGTTTTATATAATTATTATTCATTTTGATTTATCAATATATTTATAACTTCTTTCATTCTCATTTTTTTTTAAGATTTTTTTATTTATTTGCGAGAGAGAGAATGAGAGACAGAGAGCATGAGAGGGAGGAGGGTCAGAGGGAGAAGCAGACTCCCTGCTGAGCAGGGAGCCTGATGTGAGACTCGATCCCGGGACTCCAGGATCATGACCTGAGCCGAAGGCAGTCGCTTAACCAACTGAGCCACCCAGGTGCCCGTCATTCTCATTTTTTATTGTTTCTCAGACATTCTACCTGGGATTATTTTACTTATGCTGGAAGAACATTCTCTACATCTTCCTTTAGTATGGATCTTTTGGTGACAAACTTTCATTTTTTGTTTGCTAAAAATACGTTTATTCTGATTTTCAAAGATTCCTTTGCTAGATATAAAATTCTGAGTTGATGGATTTTGTTTGTTTTCTTTCATTGTTCTCTTAGCACAACAAAGATATAAATCCATTCTCACCTTGTTGTTGAAAAGCTAGCTAGAGGGAAGCAAGATGGCAGAGGAGTAGGGGACCCCATTTCACCTAGTCCCCTGAATTTAGCTGGATATCTATCAAATCATTTTGAAAACCCACAAAATCAGCCTGAGATGTAAGACTATATATCTGGATCTCTACAAGCAGAAAAGTGACTGCTTTTTGCAAGGTAGGATGTGCAGAGTCATGAATCTGAGGGGAGATATCGGAAGATAAACAGAAGGGGGAGAGAGCTTCCATAAGCTGGCTCCTGGAAAGTGATATAACACTGGAGCATAAAATCAGAACCCTTAGAAATCTGCTCTAGTGAGAGACATCCCTCTCTGAAAGGGGCTCTGGAAATGAAAATGAAGAATTCTAGGTAGGGCATTGTGGTCTCAGGATATGAAGAGCCACAGAGCATAAGGGGCTTCCTGGGCTGGCAGAGTGCCTGAGCAGTGGAGCCAGGAAGCAGGTTATGGTCAGTGAGCCCAGGAAGGGACTCACAGCTCAGAATGCCATAAACTGCAAGCCAGGCCTGTCAGTAACCTCTCTTTTCCTGGGCAGCCTGAAAAAGCCCAGAACCTGCACCTGACTGAACAAAAACTCACAGGGTGGTAGCAGCCCAAAAAGGGCTTTAGAGGGGCACCCGGACATGATACAGAGCTTCAGGTGCCAGCACGAGCCTGTGGCCACTCATGGTTTTAGAATCAAAAAGGGCAGTGGCACTCCCCGGCCCCTGGGACTACCTTTTAAAGGGTTGCAGTGGGCACGCACCATGGGAGGCTGCAGTTTTCCACGGGGCATACAGAAGTGGAGACTGTTTGTCCTGGAAGGCTTATTAAAGAGAGCAGACTGAGATTTTTCTGCTCTGGGCCAGAGGTTTGGGTGTGACCATTTTTGCTCTGATCCTCTGAAGGGGAACAGAAACCCTCCAGGGAACAAAAGCCACACAGAAGACCAGTTTCTACTAAGCCCACCCCCCTGACAGGGGGTGGGGAAACTCCAGCAGGCAAGGTTACCTGAGAGACAGCATGGCAGGCCCCTCCCCCAGAAGACAGGCTGGAAGAACAGGTGAATGACAACCCTATGGATACCATAAGACTTTAAATCCCAGCGTCAGGGGAAAGCCTCATGACTTGTTTATTTTTCAGATAAAACACTCCTTTACTTTTTTTTTCTTTTTCTTATGCTTTTTCTCTGTTTTTTTTTAACCTTTTCCTCATTTCAACTAGATGTTTATTATATCAACTTATATTTCATAGTCACTTTTTAACTTGTATTTTTTCACACCTATATTTTTATAGTTATATGCCTCATTTTAGCCCTTTTTTCACTCTATTCAATTTTACCTTTATATATATGTAAGTTTTACTTTCCTTGTAATTTTAGGATGTAGTGTCCTCTAACACACAGACCAAAATACACCCAGGAACAACTGGAACATCCAGCTTTGTCCACACTGAGAGATTATAGTCCCCCTTCCCCTCACCCTTTTCTTCTTTTTCATTTTTTTAATTTAATTTTTAAATTTTATTCTTGTGTTTCATTTTGGCTTTGTTTTTCAGTGGTGGCTTCTGACCACTCCAGATTTTGCTAGGTGCATCTTGCTTGGGTCGTGGTTGATATTTTGGACTCTGCTCATTCACTCAACCATCCTTCAACAGAATGACTAGGAGGAGGAACTCTCAACAAAAAAAAAGAACCAGAGACAATGTCCTCTGCCACAGAACTAATGGATATGGATATAAACAAGATGTTAGAGATAGAATTCAGGATAGCAGTCATAAAATCAATAGCTAGGCTTGAAAAAAAAAAAAGCATTAGTGACATATAGAATCTCTAAGGGCAGAAATGAGATCTAATCAGGCTGAACTAAAAATGCTATGAATCGGATGCAGTCTAAACTGGATACTCTAACAACCAGGGTAGATGAGGCAGAAGAGTGAATCAGTCATCTAGAAGATAAGCTGATGGAAAGGAAAGAAGCTGAGGAAAACAGAGATAGGCAGGAAGTAGCACATGAAAAAAGGTTTGGAGAGATTAATGATGCCATGAAATGTTCCAGTGTCAGAATTATTTGGATCCCCAAGGGGTTGGAGCAAGAGAGAGGTCTAGAAGGTATATTTGAGCAAATTATAGCTGAGAACTTCCCTAATCTGGGGAAGGAAACAAGCATTTGTGTCCAAGAGGCAGAGAGGACCCCTCCCCAAAATCAATAAAAATAGATCAATACCCGATATATAATATTGAAGCTGGCAAATCTTACAGCCAAGGAAACTATTCTAGGAATAGCTAGGGAGAGGTGTTTCCTTACATATTGAAAGAGGAACTTCAGAATAACATCCGACCTGTCCACAGAAACCTGGCAGGCCAGAAAGGGCTGGCAAGACATATTCAGGGTACTAAATGAAAAGAACATGCAGCCAAGAATACTTTATCTAGCAAGGCTGTCATTCAGAACAGACAGAAAGATAAAGAACTTCCAGGACAGGCAGAAACTGAAAGAATATGTAACCACCAAGCCAGCCCTACAAGAAATATTAAGGGGGATTCTGTAAGCAAAGAGAGACCCCAAGAATCTAACAGACCAGAAAGAAACAGAGACAATCTACAGAAACAGGGACTTTGCAGAGAATACAATGACACTAAATTCATATCTTTCAATAGTTACTCTGAATGTAAATGGGCTGAATATTCCCATAAAAGACACAGGGTTTCAGATTGGATAAAAAGCGGGATCCATCCATATGCTGTCTACAAGAAACTCATTTTGAAACTGAAGACACTTCCAGATTGAAAGTGAGGGGATGGAGAACTATTTACCACACTAATGGACCTCAAAAGAAAGCTGGGGTAGCAATCCTCATATCAGACAAATTAGATTTTAAACCAAAGAACGTAGGAAGAGATGTAGAGGGACACTATATCATACTTAAAGCGTCTATCCAACAAGAAGATCTAACAATTGTAAATATCTATGCCCCCAACATGGGAGCCGCCAATTATATAAACCAATTAATTACCAAAATAAAGAAACAAATGGATATAATACATTAAGAGTAGAAGACTTCAACACTCCTCTCTCAGCAATAGACAGATCATCTAAGCAGAAGATCAACAAAGAAACAAGAGCTTTTTTTTTTTATGTTATGTTAGTCACCATACAATACATCATTAGCTTTTGATGTAGTGATCCATGATCCATTTTTTTCGTATAACACCCAGTGCTCTATGCAATATGTGCCCTCCTTAATACCCATCACCGGGCTAACCCATGTCCCCACCCCCCTCCCCTCTAAAACCCTGTTTGTTTCTCAGAGTCCATAGTCTCTCATGGTTCAACTCTCCCTCCGATTTCCCTCCCTTCATTTTTCCCTTCCTTCTCCTAATGTCCTCCATGCTATTCCTTATGTTCCACAAATAACTGAAACCATATGATAATTGACTTTCTCTGCTTGACTTATTTCACTTAGCATAATCTCTTCCTGTCCCATCCATGT
>NC_138385.1:60755841-60792175 GCF_054177405.1 Leptonychotes weddellii
AGTATGTGGTCTATTCTGGAGAAAGTTCCATGTGTGCTCAAGAAGAATGAGTATTCTGTTGTTTTAGGGTCGAATGTTCTGTATATATCTATGAGGTCCATCTGGTCCAGTGTGTCATTCAAAGCTCGTGTTTCCTTGTTGATTTTCTGCTTAGATGATCTGTCCATTGCTGAGAGTGGAGTATTGAGGTCTCCTACAATTAACGTATTGTTATCAACATGACTCTTTATTTTGGTTAACAGTTGACTTATGTAGATGGCTGCTCCCATGCTGGGGGCATAGATATTACAATTGTTAGATCTTCTTGTTGGATAGACCCTTTAAGAATGATAACTCAAACACTTGGAAGTTAAAGTGCATACTGCTAAAGAACAATTGGGTCAACTGGGAAATTAAAGAAGAAGTTAGACAATTCATTGAAACTAATGAGAATGAAAATACATCAGTTCAAAACCTATGGGATACTGCAAAGGCAGTCCTAAGAGGGAAATACATAGGCATCCAAGCCTCTCTCAAAAAATTTGAAAAATCCCTAATGCACAAGCTAACCTTACACCTAAGGGACCTGGAGAAAGAACAAAAATAAAACCTAAACCAAACAAGAGAAGAAAATAATAAAGATTAGAGCAAAATCAATGAAATAGAAACCAGAAAACAGTAGAACAGATCAATGAAACTAGAAGCTGGTTCTTTGAAAAAATTAATAAGATCAATAAACCTCTGGCCAGACTTATCCAAAAGAAAAGAGAAAGGACTCAAATTAATAAAATCATGAATGAAAAGGGAGAGATAATGACTAATACCAAGGAAATAGAAGTAATTATTAGAAATTTTTATGAGCAAGGACACCAGGGTGGCTCAGTTGGTTAAGAGGATGCCTTCAGCTCAGATCATGATTCCAAGGTCCTGGGACACAGTCCTGTATTGGGTTCCTTGCTCAGCATGGAGCCTGCTCTCTCACTGCCTGCCACTCCCCCTGCTTGTGCTCTGTCTGTCTCTCTCTCTCTGACAAATAAATAAATGAAATAAAAAAAGAAATTATTACCAGTAACTATATGCCAATATATTAAGCAATCTGGAAGAAATGGATGCATTCTTGGAAACTTATAAACTACCAAGACTGAAATAGGGAGAAATAGACAATCTGAACAGAACAATAACCAGTAAGGAAATTGAATTAGTAATCATAAACCTCCCAAAAAACAAGAGTCCAGGGCTTTCCAGGGCAATTCTACCAAACATTTAAAGAAGAAATAATACTTATACCTATTCTACTGAAACTGTTTCAAAAAATAGAAATAAAAGGAAAATTTCCAAACTTGTTCTATGAGGCCAGCATTACCCTGATCCCAAAACCAGACAAAGACCCCATCAAAACGAGAATTACAGACCAATCTCCCTGATGAACATGGATTCCAAAATACTCAACAAGATCTTAGCTAATAGGATCCAACAGTACCTTTAAAGGATTATTCACCATGACCAGGTGGGATTTATTCCTTGTATGCAAGGGTGGTTCAACATTCACAAATCAATCAACATGATAGAGCACATTAATAAAAGAAAAAACAAGAACCATATGATTTTCTCAACTGATGCAGAAAAAGCATTTGACAAAACACAGCATCCTTTCCTGATTAAAACTCTTCAAAGTATAGGGATGGAGGGAACATACCTCAGTATCATAAAAGCCATCTATGAAAAGCCCACAGCGAATATCATTCTCAATGGGGAAAAAGTGAGAGCTTTTCCCTTAAGGTCAGGAAAATGAGAGGGATACCCACTCTCACCATTACTGTTCAACATAGTACTAGAAGTCCTAGCCTCAGCAACCAGACAACAAAAAGAAATAAAAAGCACTCAAATTGGCAAAGAAGAAGTCAAAATCTCTCTCTTTACAGATGACATGATATTTTATGTGGAAATCCCAAAAGACTCCACCCCCAGATCACTAGAACTCATACAGAAATTCAACAATGTGGCAGGATACAAAATCAGTGCACAAAAATCTGTTGCATTTCTATACACTAACAATGTACTGAAGAAAGAAATTAAGGAATCTATTCCATTTACAATAGCACCCAAAACCATAAGGAATAACCTGGGAATAAACCTAACCAAAGAGATAATGGATCTATACTCTAGAAACTACAAAACACTTACAAAAGAAATTGAGGATTGTTAAAATGTCTATGCTACCCAGAGCAATCTATACCTTCAACACCATCCCAATCAAAGTTCCAATGATGTTTTTCAAAGTGCTGGAACAAACAATCCTAAAATTTGTATGGAATCAGAAAAGACCCCAAATCACCAAGGAAATGTTGAAAAATAAAAACAATGCTGGGGGCATCACGTTGCCGGGTTTCAAGCTATATTACAAAGCAGTGATCACCAAGACAGCATGGTAGTGGAACAAAAACAGACATATAGACCAATGGAACTGAATAGAGAGCCCAGATATGGACCCTCAACTCTATGGTCACATAATCTTGAAACAAGCAGGAAAAAATATGCAGTGGGAAAAAGACAGTCTCTTCAATAAATGGTGCTGGGAAAACTGGACAGCCACATGCAGAAGACTGAAACTGGACCATTCTCTAACACCATACACAAAGATAAACTTAAATGGATGAAAGACCTCAATGTGAGACAGGAATCCATCAAAATCCTAGAGGAGAACATAGGCAGTAACCTCTTCGAGATCGGCCACAGCAACTTCTTTCAAGGTACATCTGCAAAGGCAAGGGAAGCAAAAGTGAAAATGAACTTTTGGGACTTCATTAAGATAAAAAACTTCTGCACAGCAAAGGAAACAGTCAACAAAACAAAGAAGCATCCCACAGAATGGGGGAAGATATTTGCAAATGACACTACAGATAAAGGGCTTGTATCCAAGATCTATAAAGTACTTCTCAAACTCAACACCCAAAAAACAAATAAACAAGTCAAAAAATGGGCAGAAGACATGAACAAACACTTCTCCAAAGAAGACATACAAATGGCTAACAAACACATGAAAAGATGTTCATTATCATTAGCCATCAGGGAAATTCAAATCAAAACCACATTGAGATACCACCTTACACCAGTTAGAATAGCAAAAATTGACAAGGCAAGAAAGAACAAATGTTGGAGAGGTTGTGGAGAAAGGGGAACCCTCTTACACTGTTGGTGGGAATGCAAGCTGGTACAGCCACTTTGGAAAACAGTGTGGAGGTGCCTCAAAAATTTAAAAATAGAGCTACCTTATGACCCAGCACTTGCACTACTCGGTATTGACCCCAAAGACGCAGATGTAGTGAAAAGAAAGGCCATATGTACCCCAATGTTCATAGCAGCAATGTCTGCAATAGCCAAACTGTGGAAAGAGCAGAGATGCACTTCAACAGATGAATGGATAAAGAAGATGTAGTCCACATATACAATGGAATATTAGTCAGCCATCAGAAAAGATGAATACCCAACTTTTACATCAACCTGGATAGAACTGGAAGAGATTATGCTAAGTGAAATAAGTCAAGCAGAGAAAGTCAATTATCATATGGTTTCACTTATTTATGGAACATAAGGAATAGCATGGAGGACATTAGGAGAAGGATGGGAAAAATGAAGGGGGGAAACTGGAGGGGGAGGCGAATCATGAGAGACTATGGACTCCAAGAAACAAACTGAGGGTTTTGGGGGGGGTGTAGGGATGGGTTAGCCCAGTGATGGGTATTAAGGAGGGCATGTACTGCATGGAACACTGGGTGTTATATGAAAACAGTGAATCGTGGATCACTACATCAAAAACAAATGATATATTGTATGGTGACTAACATAACATAATAAAATAAAATTTAAAAAAAAGAAAGAAATTGAGGAAGGCACAAAGAGATGGAAAAACATTCCATGCTCATGGATTGGAAGAATAAACATCGTTAAAATGTCTATGCTGCCCAGAACAATCTGCACTTTCAGTGCAAACCCTATCAAAATATCATTGACATTTTTCACCGAGCTGGAACAAATAATCCTAAAACTTGTATGAAACCAGAAAAGACCCCAAATCGCCAAGGAAATGTTGAAAAAGAAAAACAAAGCTGGGGGCATCCCAATGCCTGACCTCAAGCTATATTACAAAGCTTTGATCATCAAGACAGCATGGTATTGGCACAAAAACAGACACATAGATCAATGGAACAGAATAGAGACCCCAGAAATGGACCCTCAACTGTATGGTCAACTAATCTTCGACAAATCAGGAAAGACTATCCAGTGGAAAAAAAGACACTCTCTTCAATAAATGGTGCTGGGAAAATTGGACAGCCACACGCAGAAGAATGAAAATCAACCAGTCTCTTACACCATACACAAAGATAAATTCAAAATGGATGAAAGACCTCAATGTGAGAGAGGAATCCATAAAAATCCTAGAGGAGAACATAGGCAGTAACCTCTTCAACATCAGCCACAGAGACTTCTTTCAAGACATGTCTGTAAAGGCAGGGGAAACAAAAGCAAAACATGAACTTTTGGGACTTCATCAAGATAAAAAGCTTCTGCACAGCAAAGGAAACAGCCAACAGATCTAAAAGGCAACCTACAGAATGGGAGAAGATATTTGCAAATGACATTACAGATAAAGGGGATAAAGGGCTGGTATCCAAGATCTATAAAGTACTTCTCAACCTCAGCACCCAAAAAACAAATAATCCAGTCAAGATATGGGCAGAAGACATGAACAGACACTTCTCCAAAGAAGACATACAAGTGGCTAACAAACACATGAAAAAATGTTCATCATCATTAGCCATCAGGGAATTTCAAATCAAAACCACATTGGGATACCACCTTACACCAGTTAGAATGGCAAAAATTAACAAGACAGGAAGCAACAAATGTTGGTGAGGATGTGAAGAAAGGGGAACCCTCTTACACTGTTGGTAGGAATGCAAGCTGGTACAGCCAGTCTGGAATACAGTATGGAGGTTCCTCAAGACATCAAAAATAGAGCTACCCTACGGCCCAGCAATTGCACTACTAGGTATTTACCCCAAAGATACACATGTAGTGAAAAGAAGGGGCACATGCACCCCAATGTTCATAGCAGCAATGTCCATAATACCCAAACTGTGGATGGAGCTGAGATGTCCTTCAACAGATGAATTGATAAAGAAGATGTGGTCCATATATACAATGGAATATTACTCAGCCATCAGAAAGGATGAATACCCACCATTTGCATCAACATGGATGGAACTAGAGGTGATTATGCTAAGTGAAATAAGTCACACAGAGAAAGAGAATTATCATGATTTCATTCATATGTGGAACATAAGGAATAGTGCAGAGGACCATAAGGGAAGGGAGAGAAAACTGAATGGGAAGAAATCCGAGAGGGAGACAAACCATCAGAGACTCTGGACTCTGGGAATCAAACTGAGGGCTATAGAAGGGAGGGGGTTGGGGGATGGGATAACCAGGTGGTGGGTATTAAGGAGGGCAGGTGTTGTGATGAGCACTGGGTGTTACATGCAACTTATCAGTCATTGAACACTATATCAAAAACTAATGATGTACTCTGTTGGTTAACTGAACATAATAATAAATAAAGAAAAGAAAAGTTAGCTCTTTGAAGTGATAATTTTTCTAAGAACAATTGGTATATATTTTTTTCTGATTGCTTTTAACATTTTTTATTTATTTTATTTGCTAGAAGTGATACGACTTGGTGAAGATTTCATTGCATTTATCCTGCTTTATATTCCTTGGTCTTTTAATATACAAATTTGCCTTCATAAAAGTTTTGAAAATTTGTAGCCATTATTTCTATATATTGATCCTGTCCATTTTTTTCCTCCTCCCTTATGGGACTCTAATTGGATCTATGTTGGTCCTTCTTAATTTACTTCTTAAGCTTTAAAAGAAATTCCATCTCTCTATCTTGGATACTTTTCCAAAGAAGACATACAGATGGCCTACAGACACATGTAAAGTACTCAGCATCACTGATCATCAGGGAACTACAAATCAAAACTACAATGAGATATCATCTCACACCTGTCAGAATGGCTAAAATGAACAGCACAAGAAACAACAGGTGTTGGTGAGGATGCAGAGAAAGGGGAACTCTCTCACACTGTTGGTTGGAATGAAACTGGTGCAGCCACTATGGAAAATAGTATGGAAGTTCCTCGAAACATTAAAAATAGAACTACCTTATAATCCAGCAATTGCACTACTAGGTATTTACCCAAAGGATACAAAAATACTGATTCAAAGGGATACATGTACCTTGATGTCCATAGAAGCATTATCAACAATAGCCAAATTATGGAAAGAGCCCAAGTGTCCATGGACTAATGAACAGATAAGGAAGAGGTGGTATATATATATATGCAATGGCATATTACTCAGCCATAAAAATGAATGAAATCTTGCCACTTACAGTGACATTGATGGAGCTAGAGAATATTATGGTAAGCAAAATAAGTCAGTCAGAGAAAGACAAATACCATATGATTTTACTCATATGTGGAATTTAAGAAACAATACATGAATATAGGGGTAGAAAAATGAAAGGCAAACCATAAAACAGACTCTTCACTATAGAAAACAAACTGAGGGTTACTGGAGGGGAGGTGGGTGGGGTATGGGTTAAATGAGTGATGGGTATTAAGGAAGGCACTTCTGATGAGCACTGGCTGTTTTATGGAAATGATGAATCACTAGATTCTACACCTGAAACTAAAGTTACACTGTATATTAACTAACTGGAATTTAAATAAAAACTTGAAAGATGAAAAAAAAAAGGAAAATATGCTTGATATCATTTTAGTTTTCTTAAATTTATAATATTTGTTGTGTCTCTTTTTATGTGATTTAACTAGGGAATTTTTCTGTGTGTACTTGAGGAAAATGTGTGTTCTCTTTTTCTTGGATGGAATGTTTTATATATATATCTTTTAGAACCATGTATTCTGAAGTGTGCTTCAAGTAATAAATGTTCTTTTTGATTTTGCAGGTGGATAATGAAATTTGTTGAAAATAAAAAAATAAATTAAAAAATGTTAATCAAATATATAATTTAGTGAAGAATAATTTACATGAAATACATTTTTCTTTTAATATAGTTAAGACAATGTTTGAACTCTTTAAATTAAAGGAAATATAGTAAAAAAATAAGGATTCTGTGATTGTTAGGCAGCATTAGTATGGCAGAAGCTGAGTGCTAGACACCTCAACTCAATATTACCCAGATTCTGTTCATTCTACTGACTAAATATCTTTCCTATCTTTTCCACTGACTCAGTTCTGACCTTCAGAATGTTCTAAGTGGTCTCCCTGTTTCTAGTCCTCCCTTTCTCCAGCCAATTCTTCACATTGCTTCCATAATTATCATCTAAAAGAAAATAAAACAAAAAAACCTATAATCCTCTTACTCCCCTGCTTAAAATTCTTTGATGACTCTCCATTGCATCCAGGATAAGATCCAAACCCCTTAGCCTGGCATTGCAGGCTTCTTTTCTTTTCTTTTTCTTTTTTAAAAATTTTTGTATTGTTAACATACAATGTTACATTAGTTTCAGGTATACAATATAGTGATTCAACACCTCTATACATTATTCTATGTTCACCACAAATGTAGCTAACATCTGTCACCATGCAATACTATTGCAATATCATTGACTATATTCCCTATGTTGTACCTTTTATTCCCATGACTTATTCATTCTATAACTTGAAGCCTACATATCCCACTCCCCTTCTCCCATTTTGCCCAACCTCCTACCCTTTTCCCCCTGGCAACCATCAGTTTGTGACCTTGGGTTGATGGTTTCTCCTCTCTAGGCCTTTGGGTCCCCATTTATAGCATGAGGGAGATTTGATAATAGATTTTACAAAGGTTTGGCTTGAGGACACTGTGCATCTATGATTCCATAACTATGAGGTGTGTTTGTAAGTGTGTATATATATGTATGAATTTGGATGTTGCTCTGTCCCTTGGGCTTCAGTTAACTTATAAAATGAGGATTTTGATCTAGATAATCTCTTTAAGGTCCTTCTAGTTTTTAAATGTCATAATCCAACAATTCTGTAGCCCAAGCCTTTTTCCAAAATCAGATACTAGGGTTTCTCCTCATATCTTTTTTGGGGGGTATCTTTATTATCCTCCTATACATTTTCTCATAGTCCAAGGATGCTCCCCCTCTTGGAACTCCCAGAAAAAAATACAAAGTGTTCCAGGCCCTGCCTCGGAGTTTGGGAGTTGAGTTCCGCTCTGGCCACACTCCTTTCAGCTCCAAAGAGCTATAAAAAAAAATGCCAGCTGCTTGGAATTATCTCCCATTACTAATAGTTTTTTTTTTTTTTTTTTTTTTTTAGTTATCTTGAGAAACTAAATTATTCTCCAAATAAGCTCCTGTCAGGTTTATAATAAATGTGGTTTAAGTGAGAAAATCATCACCCTCTCAGGCTGGGAAAACCACTCCAATCTTTCCAGGGAAGAAATACCTTCATTAACCAGGGCCTCTCCCAGAATCTTCAATGCAAGAGTCTTACCTTGGGGAGGCACTCAGAGATAAAAGGCTATGGAGTGAACACACAATTATCCCCAGCTCTCTTGGGGAACCTAGACATTCAAGGCCTACTGAGCCCTCAAGAGGACCATCTTCAACAAGCTCCCTGCCTTCACGCTGAGCAGCCTCTCTTTCAAGCCCGACAGATGAAATCTCTCCTGTTTGTAAAGGTCTATGGATATCTCATTCCACTATTTATGCCACAATTTAAAAGATCTTTAAGGATTCTTAAAGATCATCAGTCAGGTCTAACTGCCTTATTGAAGAGATGGGGAGCCAGAGGCCTAGAAAAGGAAAAGGACTTACCAAGTTCACATGGTGAGTCAGTGGCAAAACCAGTCTTTGCAGCCTGTGGAGGAGTAGCAACCACATTGTAGTCTGATTTTGCAAATTTTCTCTGCCTCATATTTTGCCCTTTATCACCCAGTGCTCTAGTCATCCTGAAAGTTTTTGTTTTTGTGTGAGTACCCAGTTTTTGGATACAAAGGGAACTATCAGAGAGGGACCTATCCCTTTCTTCAGTCTGGTTCAAAGCACTTACCAGCTACACCTGATTCTTCTTGGGACCTTGGTTATCTAACAGCATAAGCCTATAATAAGCCCTGGTATGTTTTTTATGACTGCTCTGGCTGAGTTCTCAGCCTATTTATCCGTAATCAGGGACAGATTTCCACAAACAGGAGCTGCTTCAGGCCCTGAAAGCTTCATCTCTCCCCCAAAAAACACCTCTAAGAGCATGCCTCATGGAAAAAGAATGTAATAGAATAAAACATCTCTGGAGATCTTGGTGACTTAGTGCTCTTCTTACCCAACTCTTGTCCTCCCCATCACCCACCATCACCACCAGTCCCTTCTGCTGACAGCTAGCCCAGTGCATTCTCACACCACACATTGACATGAACAAAACGGTAGACTTAGAAATACATTTTAAGACAATATGAAAGAAGGACTTATAAACTCTGTCATTGAGAAACTTAGGGCACAGGGAGAATATGGTTTTCATTGCTGCATTCCTTATTCATTCATCACTCATTCATTCATTCATTCCTAAACAGTCACCAAGTGTCTATTGTGGGTTAAGACCTGTGTGAGATTCTGGGGATAAAGAAATAAGGCACTAACCACTGCCCTCAAGGAGTGCCCAGATTAGTGGAAGCAGATGTGACAGTGTTATAATACACAGTGATCAGTGTAAGATTAGGGTTTACATAAAAAATCTGGGTTAGGGGACTCAAGCAACACTTCACAAAAAAATTGTTTTTTAGTGATTTTGGAAGAACAAATAGGATTTCGCCATCAGAAATGGGAAAGGGGGATCTAAGCAGAGGGACAACCATGTCAAATCCTGTGACTGAATTATAATAGTTAATATTTATTGAGAATCTACTATGTGTCAGGTATTTTATACCAAATTCATTTAATCCTGACAAAAACCCAATGAAGTAAATAATATTATTACCCCATTTACAGATGGGTAACTGAGGCACAGAGAGGTTAAATGACTTGCCCAAGGCTATTTTAACTAGGGAATAGGGAAGGCATTATTTTACCCAAGCAGTTGGACTTCAGAGCTGATGCTCTTAACTACTACATGGTATTGCCTCTTTCAGATGCTAGTGAGAGACATCTTGACTAGTCTGTAAAGATGGAGGGGTGGAGATGCAGAGGGTGAAAATGGCAAGGAGCAAGTTGAAAAGATCATAATCAAAGAGGTATGTGGAGAAACAATGAGGATCCTTTAAAATGGAGGAGGCTTTTGCATTAGGTATGACTCTTAGACAAAAAATCATGTCTATGTGGAATACCCTATTTGCTCACCTCTATATAAGACATTATTGCCACATCCCAGGTTGGCGCCAGAATCCAGGAGGCTTATGCAGTGTGCAGATAAATGGAAGAACTTCTAATCTCCAGGTTCTTATGGCCTCTGCTGACACCCTTGTTATCCAAGCCCAACCAATGGGCTATGAAGAAGCAAGGTGAAAATTACCTGATGAAATAAGGCCCCAGGCAAACACTGTCTTTGGCCTTTGTTTGGAAAGAGCTTGTGAGGTCCAAGAGAGGTGGTATTTGAAGGAAACTGGGGGCAGAGATGTAGTTTCTTGAGAGGTGAGGATATTTGTGTTCTGGTCACAAAACCCTTCTTTGGAAATGTAAACACATTAATAAGGGTTTCTTTTCTCATCATTCTTTCTGCCTTTAATCTTTTTTTAGTAGTTAGTTTTGTGTCTGTGAAATGTCAGTAATTTTCAGTTGTGCTGCAAAGAAGCAGAAAATATGTGTTGCAGACATAGCTTGTCCTCACCCAATATCCATTCTCTTCTTCCTGTCTAATGGAACTCTGATTTTGTTTGGGGCAAAAATAGTCCCAGATAAACAAGCAAACAGACAAATACAAAACTGCATGTTTCAGCCTTCCTAGCCTCCCAGAAGGTTTCTGGGCCAATGACATGTAAGCAGAAGTCACTGTGTGGAGATTCTAGGAAAGTATTTTTTAAAAGGGGTAGACTCAGTGGAAGCATAACTTTTGCTTTTTTCTCTCCTTTCTTCCTGCAATGCAGAAGTCTGGTGCTATAAGAACTATCTATCTTATAGATAGAATTCTGTATCCCAAGAATCACACCACAGGTAAGAATAGTAGAACATAAAGACACAGTGATCTGGATACCCAGTGGGTCTAGAATCCCTATTAATTTCTTATTATATGAGAAAAATAAATCCCTTATATATTTAAACCTCTGGGTTTTTTGTATGCTTGTTTTCTTTTATTATTTGTGGCCATATGCAATCCCAAATTGGTGTAATCTGCAACCTTCTTCAAGTGGAGTTTGAAGAGTGGTGGGGCAATGGGGTCTACTGAGGAAGAGGTGATCCTGAGGGGTAAGCTGTTGGCAGCTGCTCCTTCCCTCTTCAAAGCCTTTCTTCCGAAGCTCCCCTTTGCCCAAACCTGGGAATTTTTCTGTTGTAATTAAATCAGGAAAGCACTTCCCTTACAAGAGTTGGCAGTGAGAACCAGAGACTTTAAAGAAAAGTGAAGACCAGGAGATAAAATATGGACATCTGATAAAAGCTGTACTTTACCTCCTATATCTGTTTTTTGAAACTTTGGTGTGAGGTGGTATCTCATCATGGTTTTGACTTATGTTTCTTTGATGATGAGTGATGTTGAGCATCTTTTCATGTGTCTGTTGGCCCTCTGGATATATTTTTTTAAAGATTTTATTTATTTATTTGACAGAGAGAGCGAGAGAGCACAAGCAGGGGCAACAGTGGAGGGAGAGGGAGAAGCAGGCTCCCCACCAAGTAGGGAGCCCAATGCGGGGCTCAATCCCAGGACCCTGGGATCATGACCTGAGCTGAAGGCAGACACTCAACCATCTGAGCCACCCAGGTGCCCCAGGATGTCTTTTTAGAAAAATGTCTATTCATGCCTTCTGCCCATTTTTAATTGGATTATTCATTTTGGGGGTGTTGAGTTTTATAAGTTCTTCATATATTTTGAATACTAACTCTTTATTGGATATGTCATTTTCAAATATCTTCTCAAATTCCATAGGTTGCCTTTTAGTTTTGTTGATTGTTTCCTTCACTGTGCAGCTTTTTATTCTGATGTAGTCCCAAAAGCTTATTTTTGCTTTTGTTTCCCTTGCCTCCATGGACACATCTAGAAAGAAGTTGCTATGGCTGGTGTCAAAGAGGATACTGCCTGTGTTCTCCTCTAGGATTTTTATGGTTTCAGGTCTCACATTTAGGTGTTTTATCCATTTTTAGTTTATTTTGGTGTATGGTGTAATAAAGTGATCCAGTTTCTTTCTTTTGCAAGTTGCTGTCCAGTTTTCCCAAAACCATTTGTTGAAGATTTCTTTTTCCCACCAGATATTCTTTCCTGCTTTGCTGAATATTAGTTGACCAATAGTTGTGGGCTCATTTTTAGGTCTTCTATTCTATACCATTGATCTATGTGTGTGTTTTTGTGCCAGTACCATACTGTTTTGATCACTACAGCTCTGGAATTGTATTCCTCTAGCTTTCAAAGGAATACAAGCACTCAGATGTTTACATCAGTATTATCAACAATAGCCAAATTATGGGAAGAGCTCAAATGTCCATCGACTGATGAATGGATAAAGAAGAGGTGATACACACACACGCACACACACACAGAGAAATATTACTCAGCCATCAAAAAGAATGAAATCTTGCCATTTGCAACTACATGAATGGAGCTAGACAATATAATGCTAACTGAAATAAGTCAGTCAGAGAAAGACAAATACTATGTGATTTCACTCATATGTCGAATTTAAGAAACAAAACAAATGAACAAAGGGGAAAAAAAGAAAAAGAGGGAAACCAAGAAACATACTCTTAACTATAGATGTTTACCAGAGGGGAGGTGTGTGGGGGAATGTGTTAAATAGGTGATGGGGATTAAGGAGTGCATTTGTTGTGATGAGTATTGGGTGTTATATGGAAGTGTTACATCACTATATTGTACATCTGAAAGTAATATCACACTGTATGTTTGCTAACTGGAATTTAAATAAAAAACTTTTTAAAAAGTAAAAACAAAAAGTTAAAAAAATGAAAAGAAAATATTTACAAACCATATATGCAATAAGGAATTAATAGCCAAAATCCAAATATCAAAAAAACAAATAATCTAATTATAAAATGGACAGAAGTCCTGAATAGACATTTGTCCAAAGGAGACACATACAGATGGTGAAAATGTACATGAAAAGATACTCAGCATCACTAATCATCAAAGAAATGAAAATCAAAACCATGATGAGATACCACCACACACATGATGGAATGGCTATTATAAAGATATAAGAGATAACAAAGGCTGGTGAGGGTGTGAAGAAAAGGGAGCACTTGTGTACTACCGGTAGTAATGTAAACTGGTACAGACACTATAAAATAATATATATTATATATACTATAAGGAAAGGTAGTATAGAAGTTTCTCAAAAAAGTAAAAGTAGAACTACCATAGATCCATCAATCCCACTTTGGGATATTATTCTGAAGGATATGAAATTACTGTGTTGAAGAGATATCTGCACTCTCATGGTCATTGCAGCTGTATTCACAATAAGATGTGAAAAAAACGTAAATGTCAATCAAAAAATGAATGGAGAAAGAAAATATGGTATATTTGTGCAATGGAATATTATTCAGTAATAAAAAGATGGAAATACTGTCTTTTGCAACAACATGGAAAATACTTGGGTGCATCATGTTAATAAAAGAAGTCAGACATAGACATACTGTATGATCTCACTTATATGTAGAATCTCAAGAAACAGAAACCATAGAAACAAAGTAGATTGGTGGTTGCCATAGGCTGTGCAGTGGGGGAAATTGGGAGATGTTGGTCAAAGTGTTCAAACTTTCAGTTATTAAGAGGCTTAAGTTCTGTGGATCTAATATATAGCATGGTGACTCTATTTAACAATATTCTTTTATATACTGGAAAGTTGCTAATAGAGTAGGTTTTAAATGTTCTCACCATATCAACAACAACAATGGATATTATGTGAGGTGAAGTGTGTGTTAACTGTTACTGTAGTAAACATTTTGCAATATACACAAGCATATATTATCACATTGTACACTTTAAGCTTACACAATGTTTTATGTCAATTTTATGTCAATTATATATCAACAAAGTTGGGGGGGAAAAAGGAGGGAAATTTCCAAAGATAGTCTGAACAGTATAATGAACAAGAGTAGACAGAGAAGACAATCAGTGATCTAGAAGATCAATAGACATTACCCAGTTTGAACAATAGAGAGAAAATAGACTGAAAAAATTGTAAGGAAAGCCTATGAGAAATATGAGATTATAACAACAGATCTAACAATTGTATCACTGGAATCCCAAAAAGGAGAGAATGTAAACCAGAGAAAATATTCAAAGAAATAATGGCTGAAATTTTCAAAAATTTGGCAAAAACCATAAGATTCAAGAAGCTTCTCATGAGAAAACACCAAACAAGACAAGTCCAAGAAATGCATGCCAAGACACATCAGAATAAAATTTATAAAAGGTAAATACAAGAAAATACTCTTGAAAGGCATGAGAAATAACACTTGATCAAATGGAGAAAAACAATAGAATGACAAGAGATTTGTCATCAGAAACCATGGAAGACAGAAAGATGAGGCATAATATATTTTTAAGTACTGAAAGAAAAAACCCTAGATATTTATTATACCCATTGAAATATCTTTCAGAGAAAGTGAGGAAATAAAGACATTCTCAGATAAAGGACTAAGAATTTGTCACAAAAAGATGTGAGGAAGTTCTCTAAAAAGAAAGAAAGTAATAAAATAAGGATAATTGGAACATCAGTAAGGAATAAAGAACAGAAGAATAGAGTAAGCAAAATATAGGTAAGTACAATAAGCTTTATCTCCTTGAGTTTTCTAAATGATGTGTGACATAGCAAAATTTTTACCATTATCTGATGTGGTTTGTAATGTATGTACAGGAATTTTTAAAAAGATTTTATTCATTTATTTGAGGGAGAGAGAGACAGAGATAGTGAAAGAGAAGAGTGTGAAAAGCAGGCTCCCAGCTGAGCAGGGAGCCCTACACTGGGCTCGATCAGTGTTTAAAATATATCATCCAACTGTCTTCTGGCCTGCAAGGTTTCTGCTGACAAATGTGTTGGGAATCTTGCTGAGGATCCTTTGCCCATGAAAAGTCACTTTTCTACCAATGCTTTTAAGATTTTGATAGATTATAATGTATCTTAGTGTGGGTCTCTGAGTTTATCATATTCAGAATTCATTGAGCATCTTGGATTTATGGATCCATGTATTTCCTCAAATTTGTGAAGTTTTCAGCCATTATTTATTTAAAAAATCTCTCTGCCCCTTTCCCTATCTCTCTTTTTGGGACTCTCATAATATATATAGGTTCCATTTGATCCTGTCCTATAAGACCCTTTGCCTCCAATCACGTTTCTTTATTCTTTTTTTCTCCACCTCAGACTTGACTATTTTAATTGTTCTATCTTTAAGGTCACTAATTTTTTTTATCTGCCTGCTCAAATCTGCTGTAAAACCTCTCTAGTGAATTTATTATTTCAATTATTTCACATGTCATTGCCTTCTGCAGCCTTTCACAGCTTGAGATCCAAATTATGCCACTTTTCACAGTCTGAGCTCCAAATCAGGCAAAACAGAAACACAGAAATAAGTTCTATCCTGCTCTTTCAGTCCCAAGAAATGAAACCAAGAAGTGGGCTGCCTCCTGACCTTACTGTGCTAGGGAAAGTGTAGGACAAGGGCAAGTAGAAATGCCATAAAACTTTTTATCATTTTAGCGGTGCCTGGTGGCTCCCTGCTGAGCAAGGAGCCTGATGCAAGGCTCAATCCCAGGACAAAACTTTTAACTTTTATTTAAATTCCAGTTAGCAAACCTGTAGGGAAATTCCAGTTAGCAAAACTGTAGGGAAAATTAAGACATTCCTATGTAACCCAGTCGGTTAAATGCCTGCCTTCAGTTCAGGTCATGATTCCAGGGTCCTGGGATTGAGCCTCTTGTCCAGCTCCCTGCTCAGTGGGAATTCTGCTTCTCCCTCTCCCCCTGCTCATGCTCTCTCTCTCACTCTCTCTCAAATAAATAAATTAAATTAAAAAAAAACTTTTTATCATTTTGAATGTGGCTTTTTCATGATTAGGTATTTTCTTGATTGCTATAGACCTTTGATAGATTTCCATAGCTCCTATAAAGTTATTTTAAACAATCTTTAGTCAGGATTTTACTCTTTCCAAGGGGGATCAAGGGCATGCAGCTTCCTACTTTGCCATTTTGCTGATGTTACTCACATTATTCATTCTGTCCTATAAATACTGTATTTAAAAATTTCATTAATTTTCATTTAATGAAATTGTTGATATATTAGGGCTTAAGTTTGCTTTTTATTTTTGTTTTTGATTTTTCACTAGGTATTTTGTTTCTCTGTGTTCCTTTTTATATCTGCCTATGAATTACTTGAACATTTTGCAGAATTTCATTTAGACTTATTTCTATTATTTTTGTCTGTGTCTTTTCTGTATTGTCTTTTAAGTGGTTGACCTAGATATTACATTTACATTATATTTGTATTATCAATAATTTGTCTTATGTTCTTTCTTTGTCATTTTGCTAGAATATATATTATATAGGATATATTATTATATATTATATATTATACTATATATTATGTTATATATATTTTATATATATCTATCATATATATTATATGTATAATATATAATATATATGTATAATACATATATATATTATACATATATATTATACATATATAATGTGGAAGGAAAGAAAGAGACTATATATATAACCACCATCTAATGATATTGCTTTTTCCCAGTTCTCATGAAGTATACAAATTTTACCTCCCTTTAACTCCCCTGGTTTTAAGACAACTGTTTAAAATATTTCCTGTACAGAGGCACCTGGGTGGCTCAGTCAGTTAATCATCTCAGGTCATGATCCTGGGGTCCTGGGATTGAGCCTTGCATCAGGCTCCTTGCTCAGCAGGGAGTCTGCTTCTCCTTCTCCCTCGGCCTGCTGCTCCCCATTTATGCTCTCTCTCTCGTGATCTCTCTCTCTCTCTGTCAAATAAATAAATAAAATCTTTTAAAAAAAGCACTGAAGAAAAAAAACTGTCCACCCAAAATCCTATATTCTTCCTATCTGTTCTTCAAAACTGTAGGGAAAATTAAGACATTCCTATGTAAACAAAAGTTGAGAGAATTTATTATTACTAAACCTATCCTACAAGGACTGTGATAGGTAATTCTCCAAACTGAAATAAAAGAGAGAGAGGCAAACCAAGAAAGAGACTATTAATTAGAAAGAAAACCTGATGGTTACCAGGGTGAGGTGGTTCGGGGGATGGGTTATATAGGTGATGGGGATTAAGGAGTGCACTTGTTCTGATGAGCACCAGGTGCTGTATGGAAATGTTGCATCACTATATTGTATACCTGAAACTAATGTTATGCTGTTGTTAACTAACTGGAATTTAAATAAAAACAAAAAAAGGAGATAGTAACTTGAGCCATACAAATACATAAAGCCCATCAAGAAATGCAAATACATGGACAAATATAAAAATCAGTATGATTGTGGGGCACCTGGGTGGCTCAGTCAGTTAAGCATCTCCCTTCAGCTCAGGTCATGATCCCAGGGTCCTAGGATCGAGCCCCTCATCGGGCTCCCTGCTCAGTGGGGAGTTTGCTTCTCCCTCTCCTTCTGCCTGCTGCTCCCTCTGCTTGTACTCTCTCTTCCTCTCTGTCAAATAAATAAAATCTTAATAAAATATTTTTAAAAACTAGTATGATTGTAATTTTGGTTTGTAACTCTACTTTTTCTTCAGGTTTTGAGAGACAAATAATTATAAATCTATGTAAAGAGGTACACAATATATTGTGACATTAATAACAGTGTGGGGAAGGGTAGAGCATTAATAGAGTAGTGTTTTGTATGTGATTGAGGTTAAGTTGATATCAGTTTAAAATAGATTATTATCACTTTAGGACATGATATGTAATTTCCATGGAAATCAAAAGTAAATGTATTGAGAATATACACAAAAGGAAATACAAAGGGAATCAAAACTGTCGCTATAAAAAAGTCAACTAATCACAAAGGAAAGCAATAATGCAGAAAATGAGACACAAAGAAGCTATAACACTGGGGTGCCTGGGTGGCTCAGTCAGTTAAGCATCTGCCTTTGGCTCAGGTCATGATCCCAGGGTCCTGGGATCGAGCCCCACATCGGGCTCACTGCTCCGCGGGAAGCCTGCTTCTCCCTCTCCCACTCCCCTGCTTGTGTTCCCTCTCTCGCTGTGTCTCTCTCTGTCAAATAAATAAAATCTTTTTTTAAAAAAAGAAGTTATAAGACTTACAGAAAACAAATAATAAAATAATGAAAATAAATCCAATCTAATCAATAATTACTTTAAATTTAAATGGATTGAACTCCAATCAAAAGACATAAATTGACAGAATGAACTTAAAAAACAGGGTCAAACTATATATTTCCTACAAGAGACCTACTTTTGATCTAAGGATACATATAAGTTGAAAATGAAAAGATGGAAAAATATATTTTATGAGAATTATAACAGAGAGCAGAGATAGCTACACTAATAGCAGACAAAATAGACTTGAAGTAAAAAAAAATATTTCAAGAGATAAATATGGGGCTTTATATAATGATAAATGGATCACATCATCAAGAAAATACAATAATTGCAATGTATTTGCACAAACATCTGAGCTTCTAAATGTATGAAGCAAATACTGAAAGAATTAATAGGAGAAATAAATAACACTACTATAGTAAAAGGAATCTTCAATACCTCACACACAATAATGGCTAGAACCAGAGAGAAGATTACTAAGGGAATAGAGGACTTGAACAGCACTATAGACAAATTGGATACAAAATACACAGAACAGTCTACCTGAGAAAAGCTAATAATAGACATGTTTTTCAAGTGCATATGGGATATTCTCCAGGATCAACCATATATTAGGCCACAAAACAAGTTTTAGTAAATTGTAAAAAAAGTTTAAAATCACACAAAGTATCTCTTCTCATAATAATGCAATGAAAGTAGACATGTAATCACAAGCTCAAAAAATTCTCATAGATGGGATTCTAAGAAATAAGATTACATACTTAAAAATCCCAAAACATAGAAGGAAATAAGACACCATGCATACAACCAGCAGAAATAATAGACTTACTGTTATCAAGATTTTAAATAATGGAATTATCAGACACATAAGAGAAAATGAGAATTAATTTTTTAACATAATTTTAAAGAGGGGCTCCTGGGTGGCTCAGTCAGTTAAGCAGCTGACTCTTGATTTTGGCTCAGGTCATGAACTCAGAGTCCTGGTACTGAGGCCCACGTCGGGCTCTGTGCTCAGTGGGGAGTCTGCTTGAGTATTCTCTCTCTCTTCCTCTCCTTCTGCCCCCCCTTGTTTGTGCTCTCTCTAAAATAAATAAATAAATCTTTAAATAAATAATTAATTAATTAAATAAATTTAGACTGAAAATAATATAACAAAGTGCAATTGAGAATTTTTTCATGAAGAAATTTTTAAAATTTTAATTAGAATTTATCAAAATAAAAAATAGTAATTGAATTAAAAACCTTTGGTATGTTTAGCAACAAATTGAACAAACCTGAAGAGAGGATTAGTGTCATAGATGATAGAACAGAAGAGATTATCTAGACAGCACAGAGACACAAAAAGATGAAATTCTTAAGCATTCAAATAACATATCTGATAAAGGGTTACTAACCAAATTATATAAAGAACTTATAAAACACAACATCCAAAAACCAAATAATCCAATTAAAAATGGGCAGAAGACATGAATAGACATTTTTCCAAAGAAGACATATAGATGGCCTACAGACACATGAAAAAATGCTCAACATCACCCATCACCAGGGAAATACAAAGGAAAACTACAATGAGATATCACCTCACACCAGTCAGATTGGCTAAAATTAACAACAAAAGAAACAACAGGTGTTGGTGAGGATGTGGAGAAAAAGGAACCCTCTCACACTGTTGGTGGGAATGCAAACTGGTGCAGCCACTATGGAAAACAGTATGGAGGTTCCTCAAAATGTTAAAAATAGAACAACCCTATGATCCATCAATTGCACTCTTTGGGTATTTACTCAAAGAATACAAAAATACTAATTCATTTTCATTGGGATATATGTACCTCCAAGGTTTATAGCCACATTATCTATAATAGCCAAATTATGCAAACAGCCCAGTGTCATTGACTGATAAATGGATAAAGAAGAGGTGCCATATAAGAATAGAGATGGAGCTCAAGTATTATGCTAAATGAAATAAATCATTCAGAAAAAGAAAAATACCATATGATTTCACTCACATGTGCAATTTAAGAAACAAAACAGATGAGCAAATAGGGAAAAAAAGAGAGAGAGAGGCAAACCATAGCACAGACTCTTAACTATCAAGAACAAACTGATGGTTAGCAGAGGGGAGGTGGGAGGGGGGATGGGTGAAATAGGTGATGGGGATTAAGGAGTGTACTTGCTGTGATGAGCGCTGGGTGTTGTATGGAAGTGTTGAATCACCATATTGTTCACTTGAAACTAATATTACACTGCATGTTAAATAATTGGAATTTAAGTAAAAACTTAAAAAAATTAAAAGTAAGATAAACACTAAAAAATAGAAAATATCAATGAAACCAAGAGATGATTCTTTGGAAAGATAAATGAAATTCATAACCCTTTAGACAGACTCATGAAGAAAAAAAGGGAAAGGATTCAAATAAATAAAATCAGAAATTAAAGAGAAGTAAAACTAATACCACAAAAATGGGAAAAATCATAATAGACTACTAGGAAGAATTATATGCCAACAAATTGTACAATGTAGAAGAAATGGATAAATTCCTAGAAATAGACAGTCTTCCAAAACTGAACCAGGAAGAAATAGAAAATCTGAACAGACTGATTACAGGTAACAAAATTGAAATGGTAATCAAAAAACTACCAAAAAATAAATGTCCAGAACCAGATGGATTCACAGGTGAATTCTACCAAAAATTTTGAAGAAAAGTTAACACCTATTCTCCTCAAACTTTTCCAAAGAATAGAAGAGGAAGGAGGGCTTACAAATACATTTTACTAGACCTCTACTAGCATTTACCCTGACACTAACTTCTAAAAGCATAAATCATATGGTGTAATTCTTACCCATGACCTGTGAGGAGAAGTCTGCTGTGGAGTTCCTAGGAAATATTTTCCCTCTGAAAAAGATCAAAAGGATGGATTGTCTTGTCTTTAAGTCTGTGGACATCATTGCACAAAAACTTGATGTGTGTCACTGCTGTAGCTATCTTTTGACCATAAAAGAAGTAGCTGACATGCTGAGGACAATACAGCAGACAGATGGAAACGACTTGAATCCTTGATATTATTGAGCCACTGAATTGACCAACATCATAACTGACTATCTCCAGGGCATTTGTTAAAGACAATAAATTTTTATACATTTTATCGTAATTTAATCTATTTTACTTAAGTTTCTGTTACCTGCAGTTCAAAGCCTCCTAAGTGATAGAAATAGGTTAGGAAAGGAAAGTGAGGAGTTAAGTTGGGATACGGTGATTTGGGGAAAAAATCTGTGGCACATCTAGGTATATGATGCCCAACAGGCAGTTCACTACATAGGTTTGAGCCCAAAAGAAAATACGAGATTAGTTTTGATACTTGGGAAGGAGCCCTGGTCTTCATTTGTAGTTAGAGGCTATTCATTGACCACTCCCTACTTTCTCACACCTAATATACTGGCAGAGTCATAATAGGGGAACTCTACTTCAAGGTTCCAAGGAAAGAATAACAAGAATCTGTAAAAGAGGGGGCTCACTAGAGTGAGTAATGATGCCTCCAAGATCAAAAGTCAGTACTTGCTTAGCCTAACCTCAGAATGTTCTGGTAGTACTGTCCCCAGCTCTCACTCCCCACAGCCCACATTCTGAGATTGTCTTATAGCAGTAGCTCTGGAAAAAAATCCAAGCGCCTTGTGGGACTTTCCTTGGGTTTGCTACCAGCTGGTCACTGTCCCAGTAAACTGCCATTAAAGCTTAGGGCATCCAGCAAAGTCTATATACGTGTTCACAGCCACCAGAGGACAGCACAGTCTGGACAAGCCTTCCCAGCCAGCAATGCAAGCCAGACTTCCTGGGGTCATTTTCTGCCTGGACCAGAGGTCCACCTCCTACTGCCTTTAATTTTAGGCTGGGACCCAAGGGGTCCTAGAAAGGGAGCTCAGAGGCACTGGGTTTTAAACAGACTCTAGCACCTTGCCTTTGTCTTTGTGACTCAGTTTCAGGCCTTGTGGGGGAAACAAGAACTCCCCATAGCCACAGAGTGTCATGGTTTAAAGCCAAAAGCAACTGGATGCTCAGGCCAAAGGATATATTTAGAAGGTGGATTCCTCTTCTGCTTCCTCCGGAAGGGGCAAGCAGACCTTGGCATTATGTCCAGATCACGTAACCACAGACTGAGAGCTGAGAAAGCCCTTAGCTATTAGGCAAGAATTCTTAGCCTAGGGGGTCTATGAGTCGCCTGAAATGATATGCAAAATTGTACCACCTGCATTCACAGATTTCATCAGTTTCTCAGAAGTCTATGATCCCAGAAAAAGTTAAGCATTACAAAACCTTTAAGTTACAGATGAGTTCCTGAGAAGAGGGTCAGGGGAACTAGCCCAAAGCCACAGAGTAAGTCAGGAACAAAGCTGGGACTAGAACTCAGGGCTTTGACACAAAAGCAGATACCCTTTGTACATGCAATAATTTAAAAACTTTCTCTTCAAACTGTTAGTTTCCTGGGCATATCAAGGAAGGGGGGCAGAAGATGATGAGAGTGGTAAACTAGAACTGGGCCACCTGTGCAGCCCACACTACATTTGTAGGTTAGTACGATGAGCTGGAAAGGAGAATGTGAAGAGAATATGATCAGGGAACCCAAGAGTCTGCTGGCGGAAGTTTCCAGAGTGCCTTATCCCTGTCTGGCTGAGGCCTCCTCTTCCTCTTTTCCTCTGGCTCTAGGATTGTATCTGCTTCCTTCTCTTTACATTCACTGACTCAGTTCTCTTGGGTTCCATCCCCATATGACCAGTTGCATTTTTACTGTGGATTTGAACACAATCTCCTTCATTTCTTCCCCTTTTTTGCCTTCTTCAAAAGTGAGCATCCAGGAACTTGAGGTATTGGTGCTACTCACTTCTAGGCCATGGCAGAACCACAATAAGTAAGGAATCTTACAGAATTTTTGAGTAACTAGCTTCATTCTGTTACTAAGCTGAGTGACCAATAGAATATCAGATGGGGAAGGCATCTTAAAAACTTCCTAAAGTCCAAATCTGATTACACAAAAGGGATTCTGTGACCCAGAGAGGAAAATGTATGGACCTCTCATCACAAGAACTTAGGAAGCTAGAACTGCAAGTATATGTGATTCCTAGCTCTCTTTAGCAAGCTACTTTTTTGTCTTCTCTGGTGTGCTGCTGGAAGTTTCATTTTGAAGGTCTGGCCAGCAGGCAAAACTGTCAGCCTGGTGGGTTTCTTAGGCCCTACCAGAGTCTTCTTCCTAATCTTGTGCCTCGTACAGGACACCTCCCACCCTTGCTACCAGGTCAGCCTTCTGGATCTCAACTTCAGTTTTGTATCTTTGAATGCAGTATGGCAAAACAGAAAAAGTCCCACACTCTGGGTTTCAATACCAGATGCAACACTTGCCAGTTTGGTGACCTTAGGTAAATCACCTCTCTTCTCAAAGCTCAGGCATTTTATCTGTGAAATGGGGACAGTACCTCACTTGGCACTCTTAATTCCCTTTATCCAGCTTTACCTTTTTTTTAATAACATTTCTCACTTTTTTGCATACTTTATAATTTCTTTGCTTATTGTTTTCCCAACTCCCCATTGGAACATCAGCTCAATTTATAGCAGGGATGATCTTTGGCTGCTTCATTCACTTTTTTATGCCACCACCTAGAACAGTGCTTGATATATAGTGTGTTTTCATTTTTTTTTTAAAGATTTTATTTATTTACTTGACAGAGAGAGACACAGCGAGAGAGGGAACACAAGCAGGGCGAGTGGGAGAGGGAGAAGCAGGCTTCCCGCGGAGCAGGGAGCCCGATGCGGGGCTCGATCCCAGGAACCTGAGACCATGACCTGAGCCGAAGGCCGACGCTTAACGACTGAGCCACCCAGGCGCCCCGTGTGTTTTCATTTTTTAAAAAGATTTTATTTATTTATTTGACAAACAGAGAGAGAGAGAGAGAGAGCACAAGCAGGGGGAGCAGCAGAGGGAGAGGGAGAAGCAGATTCCCTGTTGAGCAGGAATCCCAATGTGGGACTCAATCCCAGGACCCTGGGATCATGACCTGAGCCAAAGGCAGACGCTTAACAACTGAGCCACCCAGGCTCCCCTATAGTGTGTTTTCAATGGAAATCTGTTGAATGAATGAATGAGAATTACATAAGAGAATAAGTGGGAGTGTCCAGTTTACAGAAAATTCTTACCTTCAGTATTCTCTTGGTCTTTTTACATGCTGAGCTTGGCAAATGTGTGGGGTAATTGAATACCTGTTCCTCTCATTGGCCTGCCTTCCCAACTGCTGCCTGTTCCCCCCCACCCCATGCCAAGGAGAGGTAGTGGCATTTCTAGTTGCAAAGTTGGTAGCCATGTCCAAGGGTTGGTCTTGGAACTGGTACAGGAGGTCAGGAGGCTATCTCAGTCTAGACCTGTATCTGCCTTCCCTGGATAGTGAGATCCCTGCATGGGTGGAGGTGAGGGGGGGTTGCTGTGTTCTCTCCTTGTGTTAAAAAAACCTTAATCACCAAGAAGCATACATGGCAGATATACTAGCAATTTAGCACCCTTTGGTGGGATGAATTTAGAAGTAATCAGTATTTATGAAGCTCTTAGAAAATCAGAAGTTAAATACTAAGCATACAATGGTGAGAGCTTTGTCATTGTAATGAAAGTCCAATTAACACACATTTTAAGCAGCCTGGCCTCTTCTGTTCTCTTTCCATCCCTCTTCTCATCTGCCTCACCGCCCCCTTCAGGTTGTGTGTGTCTTTTTTTTTTTTTAAGATCTTATTTATTTATTTTTTATTTGATTGAGGAGAGAGAGAGAGCACACAAGCAGGGGAAGAAGTGGAGAGGGAAAAGCAGACTCCACACTGAGCGTAGAGCCAGACATGGGGCTCGATCCCATGACCCTGAGATTACAACCTGAGCCGAAACCAAGAATCAGACACTTAATCAACTGAGCCACCCAGGCACCCCCTGGTTGTGTGTGTCTTTGTCTGCCTGTCCCCCAGCCCACCCCATGTGTTTCCTCTCAACCTGCCCTTTCTGGGTGACCCGATCATAACATTTGTCTAATTCTTTTTGTCTTTCTCTGATTCTCAGCCCTCATCCTAAGAAACGGTTTGTAGACTTTTTGTTTGTTTGTTTGTTTGTTTTGTTTTTTAAATTAGGAATGGCAAAGCAGCCTAAACAGTAAATAAGTCAGCACATAAGCTTCTGAAGTCCTAGGGGAAAGGCTGGGGAGTGTGCCACAGAATTTCCTGAGGGAGAAGTTAGTATCTAAGTTTCTATGAGCTGCTAGACACCACCACAGAGGCTATGCCTGGGCCTGTACAAAGGGAATTCTCAGCTGAACAGAGCCCAGAAAACTAGACATAATGGCTGGGGGAAGGCTAAGAGGCCACTTAGACTACTTTCATGCCTGTTAGCTGACACACTTCTTCTCTGCAACATCTAGAAAAAGCACTTATTTAAGCCCTTCCTGAACATCTCCCACGAAAAGGAGCTCACTCCATATGATGACAACTTGTTCCATTTATATCCCTTTCAGTTAGAAAGTTCTTCCTTCTTTTGAGCTAAAATCTTCCACCTATGGGTATGAGCTCTGCTCTCTGAGGCCTCCTGACCCCATCTGCTCCCTCTGACCATGACAGCTCCTTAGAGGTATGAATGCAGAGACAATGACCCTTAAATATTCTCTTCTCCAGCATGAACAGCCACAGTTCTAACTCTTTCAGCTCCCTTTCCTGACTGCTCATTTCCTTCTGGACTCATTTCACATATGACCCCTTAATGTATGAAACTCAGAGCTGGGTACAGCTAGTCAATAAGAGTCAGTCTAACCAGGGCAGAGTGAAAAGGGATTGTTACTTCATTTGATCTGGACACTTATGCTTCTATTAATGCAGCCTAAGTCCTCATTAAATTTTTTGGCCTTAGCATCCTAATGGTGATGCCTATTAGGCAAAGTCTCAATTCCCTTTCCTATAAACTGTGTACAGGGCAGTCTCTTCCATCCTGTGTATAGCCAGTTGGTTTTCTGCATCAAGCGCAGGACTTTCCATTTGTAACTGTCAGTAATATGGTCAGGTTCAACTACTTATTTCAGTCTGTTGACATCTTTTTGGAGCCTAACTCTGTGGCTTGAAATGTACTCCCTCTCCCTTTCAGCCTTCAAATTTTAGCAGTATATGTAAGCCTGTTTTGCTATTTTGTTGGGACATCCAGTCCCTCATTCATTCCTTTAGGAGGGTGGGGCCACTTTCTCTAGGTGTTCCAGGGGACAATTCTCAAAGCCTATAGTATGGGAATGGCCTTGATCAGTGAGTACCAGCATATTAGTTGAAAAAGCAGTTCTGTTCTCCTGCCTAGCTGGGTCTCTGTCAGGAAGAACTCCATACATTAACTGGTTCATTCAGCGGTGGAACTCCATGCATTAACTGCTTCATTCAGCCATTCCAGCTGGCTGCCAGGGATTAGGTTCTGGAATTTCAAGCCAGGCAAGAGCAGACCAACACAACAACAGGACTCTTGTGATGGCTCAAAAGTTGAGGTCCAATGGGCCTCCAATCAGCTAAATTTAGGACCCCTTCTCTATCCCAAAAGAGTTGGCCTAGCTCTAGTCTTGGCCTTGAGCACTCAGGTTGATTTCTCCCCCTCTTTAAAACTGGGCCTATGGGCGCCTGGGTGGCTCAGTTGGTTAAGCGACTGCCTTCGGCTCAGGTCATGATCCTGGAGTCCTGGGATCGAGTCTCGAATCGGACTCCTTGCTCAGCGAGGAGTCTGCTTCTCCCTCTGACCCTCCCCACCTCATGCTTTCTCTCTCTCTCAAATAAATAAATAAAATCTTTAAAAAAACAAAACAAAACTGGGCCTATGACCTCTAGGACAAAAAACTGACTGCAGCAAAGGATGTGGTATCTTCCACCATTTTTTTATTAGCTACTTAAATAGTTTATTTCATTTTATGTTAATACATTAATTAATTAATTTTGACTTTTTTGAGATATATTTGAAATATAACATTGTGTAGATTTAAGGTATACATGTTAATTTAATACATTTATATATTATAATATGACTATACCTCTTATCAGTTATGTAATTATCATTTCTTTTTAGTGGTTGGTCTCTTAGCATGTTTGATGGTTATAATCAATATTGTTTTCTGTATTAACTACACTGTGCATTAGATCTCTGGGACTTACTATTTTTTGTAAATTTGTACCCTGAAACAACATCTGTCCTATCCTCCCACCCTGACTCCCATCTCCCGGTAACCACCATTTTACTCTCTGTTTTATGAGTTTGGCTTTTTAATTTAATTTAATTTTATTTTATTTACTTATTTATTTATTATTATTATTTTTTAAGTAGGCTCCACACCTAATCTAGGCCTTGAGCTTATAACCCCAAGACCCTGAGATCAAGAGTCGCACGTTCTACTAACTGAGCCAGCCCGGTGCCCTGGAGTTTGGCTTTTTTAGAGTCCACATATAAATGATATTATACAGGATGTGTCTTCTGTCCGACTTATCTCACTTTAGCCTGATGTGTTCAAGGTCCATCCATGTTGTTGCAAATGACAAGATGTCCTTTTTTCTTATGGCTGAATAATATTCCTGTGTGTGTGTGTGTGCATGAGTGTGTGTGTGTGTGTATGTATCTATCTCTATCGATCTATCTATCTATGCTACATTTTCTTTATTGATTCATCCTTTAATGGGCACTTAGGCTGTTTCCCTATCTTGGCTATAGTGAATAATGGGTAATAACTAGAAGGGTGCAAATATCTCTTCAATATCCTGTTTTCATTTCATTTAGTTATATACCCAGAAATGGGATTGCTGGATCATATGGTAGAACAACTTTTAATGTTTTGAGGAATCTTTATATTATTTCCCACAGTGGCTACACCAATTTACATGCCCACTAACAGTATATGAGGGTTCTCTTTTCTCCACATCCTCACCAACACCTGTTATCTCTTGTCTTCTTGATGATAGCTATATAACAGGTGTGAAGTGATACCTCGTGGTTTTGCTTTGTATTTTCCTGATGATTAGTGATGTTGAAGACACTCTTTGGGTGTCTTATTTTTAAAAATGTCTATTTAGTTCCTCTGCCCATTTTTTAACTGGGTTGTTTTTTGTTATTGAGTTATATGAGTTCTTTATGTATTTTTTGTTTTTTGTTGTTTTTTTTAATTCCAGTAGTTAACATACAGTGTTATATTAATTTCAGGTGTACAATATTATGATTCAACAATTCAACAATTCCATACATCACCCAGTGCTCATCACAGCAAGTGCGCTCCTTAATCCCCATCATCTATTTCACTCATCTCCCACCCACCTCTCCTCTGGTAACCATCAGTTTGTTCTCTATAGTTAAGAGTCTGTTTCTTGGTTTGCCTTTCTCTCTCTTTTATTTTCCCTTTGAACATGTGTTTTGTTTCTTAAATTCCACATATGAGTGAAATCAAATGGTATCTGACTCACTTTGTTTAGCATTATACTCTCTAGCTCCATCCATGTCTTTGCAAATGGCAAGATTTCATTCTTTTTGATGGCTGAGTCATATTCCATTGCATATATAATCATATCTTATTTATTCATTCATCAATCGGTGGATACTTGGGCTACTTTCATAATTTGGCTAATGTAAATAATGCTGCTAGAAATGTGGGGGTGCATGTATCCCTTTGAATTAGTGTTTTTGTATTTTTTGAGTAAATACTCAGTAGTGCAATTACTGGATCATAGGGTTGTTCTATTTTTAACATTTTGAGGAACCTCCATACTGTTTTCCACAGTAGCTACACCAGTTGGTCTTCTCCCCAGCAGTGCACGAGGGTTCCTTTTTCTCCACATCCTTGCCAACACTTTTTGTTTCTTGAGTTTTTTATTTTAGCCATTCTGACAAGTCTGAGGGGACAGATATCTCATTGTAGTTTTCATTTGCATTTCCCTGATGATGAGTAATGTTTGTTAATATTTTGGATATTAACCCTTTATCTGATATATAGTTTGCAAAAATGTTCTCCCATTATGTAGGTTGCCTTTTCATTTGTTAATTGTTTCCATTGCTGTGCAGAATATTTCAATTTTGAAGCAGTCTAATTTATTGATTTTTACTTTTGGTATCATATCAGAAAATTGCTGCCAAAACCAAAGTCTAGGAGTTCTTCCTTGCGTGTTTTTCTAGGAGTTTCATGGAGTCAGGTCTTATGTTGAAGTCTTTGATCCATTTCAAGTTAATTATTGTGAGTGGTATAAGTTGTATAAGATAGGGGCCCAATTTCACTGTTCCTTATGTGTTTAACCAGTTTTCCTGACACCATTTGTTGAAGAGATTATCATTTCCTCATTGGGTATTTTCACCTCCTTGCCAAATATTAGTTGGCCATACATCAGTAGTTTAATTCTGGGCTCTCTATTCTGTTCCATTGGTCTATGTGTCTATTTTTATGCAAATACCATACTGTTTTTGTTACTACAGCTTTGTAGTATAGTTTTAAATCAGGAAATGTGATACCTTCAGCTTTGTTCTTTTTTTTTTTTTGTAGTATTGCTTTGGCTGTTTGTGGTCTTTTGTATCTCCCCACAAACTATGAGACTGCTTTTTCTATTTCTGTGAAGAATGTCATGGTATTTTGATGAAGATTGCATTGAATCTATAGATGGCTTTGGGTAATATGGGCATTTTAACAATATTAGTTATTCTGATCTATGAACATGGGATGTCTTTCCATTTGTCTTATGTGATTTCTTTCCACAAAGTCTGGTAGTTTTCATTGTACAGATCTTTCACCTACTTGGATAAATATTTTCCTAGACATTTTATTATTTTTGATGTTACTGTAAATGAGTTTTATTTATTTAATTTTCAATTGTTTTATTTTTAGTGTATAGAAATGCAACTGATTTCTGTATATTGATTTTATATCCTGCAACTTTACTTGAATTCATTGATTAGTTACAACAGTTTTTTGGTTAAGTCTTTGAGATTTTGTATATACAAAAACATATTGCCTGAAAATAGTGACAAGTTTACTTCTTCCTTTTTTATTTGAATGTCTTTTATGTTTTTGTCTTGTCTAACTGCATTAGCCAGGATTCCATGTACTTTATTAAATAAGAGTAGTGAGAGTGAGATTCTTGTCTTGATGATCTTAGAGGAAAAGCTTTTAATTTTTCACCATTGAATATAATGTTAGCTGTGGGTTAATTTCTCATTTTAAAGGAATACATTATAAAACACTTAAAAAGGAAAGTTCAAAATTCTTATAATCCTACCATTCAGACATAACCCACTACTTGACATTTTGTTGAAAATATAGACAGAAATGTACATATACACACATAGAATATTTTTTATGAAATGGATCATGTTATACATGCTTTTTAGTCTACTCCTTTTAAGCAGTATTATATAAATTGATATATTATATATAATATATATATTCAACCTATATGTTTTGTACATATATATGTGCAAAAATTTATAGTTCTAAAGCACCACTGCTAATCACTACATGGTATTCCACAGGTACCACTCTCTGGAGGATATTTAGGTAGCTTTTAATTTTTCAATAGTATAAACATCATAATTAATATCTTTGTGCATAAAATACATGTTTTCTAGCTTTTATTTATTCAACAGTTTATTGTTGATTGAATGCTTACAGATACTTATCATGCTAAGTAGGAAAATGGTGAACGAAACGGCACTAGTTCCTGCCATCTTGAAGCTGTAGTCTAATAGTCTGTCTCTTTAGGTTCAGTTTCTAGAGATAAAACTGCTGAATCACGACTGCTTTCCAAAAATGATGTAGCAATTTACAGTCTTTCCAACACAATACTAATAGTGCTCATTTTTCCATACTCTCATCAACCCTAGGTTTCCTTTTGAGCTTTTGGTGGTTTCTTAATAATTTAATCAGGAAATTGGAAGTGAGTAAGCATTAAAACAAGAGTTGGGAGGGCATATGGTGTCTAGAATCTTACCATGATTTTTTAGTTTTGGTTTTTGGCCTCTAGACCCTGATATTATTTGTTAGTTAATTCTAAGAAATAGTTTTCTTTCCTCCTCTTGTATTCTAGAGTATGAACAACTTCATTTATTAGTTTATTCATTCATTCATCCATTTCTCATTCATCTCCTGATAAGTGCTTATTTTGTGCCATGGCCTTATCAAATTTTTAGGAATACAAAGATGGATAAGATAAGGTGTCTCCCTTCAAAAACTCCCACGCTACTCCTCACAGGTCCTGGGGCACAGCAGTCTCTGACACTATATGATGAACTTAAGTGCTTTACTGTTGCAGCTCCTTAGGTCTATGAGAATCCTGTGTGATTGGGACATCAGTGTTAAAAGCCAGAAGGTGTATGTGTATGTGGAGGATTTTTGCCTCCCTGTAGACAATTTAATAAAATATCTAAGACCAATATAAAGACTATCTCAGGCAGGTTGTGCCTGGAGTGACTGAATGAGTGCATTCATACAACATTTGGGAATAGAGTAGAGTCCTTCCAAATGATATCATTAGTAGTTTGCAACAAGGCATTCCTTCCCTGGCTCTACTTTAATATCCTGCCCGATAATTTCACCAGTTCCCTTGTTGAGGAACCAGTGAACATGCCAATCAAAATCACAAATGTTAAGAAGCTGGGAAAGGGTGGAGTCAGGAGACAAGAGCCCAAGAGCACATCCACAGCCCAAGGACATTGTGTGTGAACTGGAACCTTGGGCCACAGCTAACAACATGCATTTATCTTATTCAAGTGCAAAGTCCTGCACCTCAGCTACATACAAAACCTACCTGTAAAAGTCAATTAAACAGTAAATGCTGACACAATGCAAACCTTGTAGGAAGCTCTAGAATTAGTGGGGGAGACAGGGAGAAAATTATAGTGCAGTGTGATAAGTGCTACCAAAGGGACAAATGTAGGACACTGCATTGAGATGGGGAAGATTATATCCAGATGGGAAGGTTGAGGGAGTGTCAAGGATATGGCAGTAAACAATAGACAGAAATCACTGCCTTCATGTAACTTACATTCCAGTAGAGGGAGACAGATAATAAACACAAGAATAGTAGGTATTAAATGCTATGGTGGAAAATAAAGCAGGGGAAAAGATGAGATGTATGAGGATAAGGAATGTAATTTCATATAGGGTGTTATCATTGAGAAGGTAATATGTAAATAAAAACCTGAAAAAAGTTAAGGAGTGAGCCACATGAATATCTGGGTATAGAGAGCTCCAGACAGAGGAAATGACAAGTACAAAAGTCCTAAAGTGGGAACACACTTTTCATGTTCAAGGAATAAGTAGGGCAACTGGTATACTTGAAACAGAATGAGGTAGGGTAAATAGTTGGGCATGAGGTCAAAGAGATTAGGATTATAAAGCAGGGGAAGGGGCAGAACATGTAGGGTCTTACAGGTGACCATAAGGATTTTGACTTTTACTCTGAATGAGGTGGGAAGTCACTGGAGGGTTTAACTAAACCCTAGAAGGACTTAAATACTGTATTCAGAGTTGAACTTTATTCTATACGTAATGGGAACTTCTCAAGGGTTTTGAGAAAGGGAGTGACATGTAGATCTCTGTTACAAAAATCACACTTGTGGCTGGTAGAGGATAGGTTGAAGGGGAGCACCTGGAAGTAGGAAAACTAGTTAGGAGAGCATGTCCCTTCTCCATAAAGTGCCTGTGATGGAGCAGTAATTATCTCTCATCTCAGTTCTTTCACTGTTATTCTTGCCTACTCCATATCCCTGAGGGTGCTGGAGAACAGTTGGTCCTTCTCTCAGAGTCTGGAAACCTCAAAGCCAGCGGAATGAAGGGAGTCTAGAATGGTGGCAAGGATACTGGTTAGGAGACTTTACAATTACCTCAGTGTGAGATAATAAGGACCCAGCAAAAAGGGTAAGATTTGCTAGAGGATAAAAGTATAGGTACAATTACAAGATGGAAAGTCAAGACCCGGTAGCAGCACTTGTGAAAATGAGGTAGGGATTTTATATTTTCTTTCTCCAAATTTTTATTGATTGATTGATTGATTTATCTATCACTGATGCTCTGTTCATTTTATTTTATTTTATTTTTTATTTAAATTTAATTAGTCAATATATAATACATCATTAGTTTCAGATTAGTGTTCAAGAATTCATCAATTGCATATAAAAATTTTTATTTAAATTCCAATTAGTTAACATATAGTGTAATATTAGTTTCAGGTATAGAATTTAGTGATTCATCACTTCCATACAACACTCAGTGCTCATCACAACACGCTTTCTTCCTTAATACCCATCACCTATTTAACCCATCTCTCTGCCCACTTCCCTTCCAGCAACCCTCAGTTTGTTCTTTATAGAGTCTGTTTCTTGGTTTGCCGAAAATGAGGTAGGGATTTTAATTGGGAATGACTTCCTTGGCTCATAGTAAAAGACTCTTAAAGAATTGAGTAGGCACTCAATATCACTTTGAGCATTGGAATAAATGAATAAATGAATGAGTGAGTAACAGAAAATGCCAGCCTTTTAAATAAAGTGCTTGATGATATTTATTACTATCTAATATAAATATGTAAGCCTCATATATATTTTTAAATGTTCTAGTGACCATATTTTCTTAAAGTTAAAAAAAGTAAAATTAATTTTAATACTATATTTGCAATGACATGGCGGGAGCTAGAGGGTACTATGCTAGGTGGAATAAGTCTGTCAGAGAAAAACAGCATATGATTTCACTCATATGTGGAATTTAAGAAATAAAACAAATGAGGAAAGGGGAGAAAAGAGAGAAAAGCAAGAAAACAGACTCTTAATTATAGAGAACAAACCTTTGGATATTGGGGGGGAGGTGGGTGAAATAGGTGATGGGGATTAAGGAGTGCACTTGTTGGGATGAGCACAGGGTGTCCTATGTAAGTGCCAAATCACTAAATTGTATGTACACTTGAAACTAATATAACACCGTATGTTAACTGAACTGGAATTTAAATGAAAACTTAAAAAAGAGTTATAATGAAAGGGAAAGTGCATGAGTTTTACAGTCACAATGACCTGCTACTTAACAGCTGTGTGACCTTAAACAAATTACTTAACATCTCTAAACCTCAGTATTGAGGTGCCTGGGTGGCTCAGTGGGTTAAGCATCTAACTGCCTTTGGCTCGGGTCATGATCTCAGGGTCTGGGACTGAGTCCTGAGTCGGGTTCCTTGCTCAACGGGGAGTCTGCTTCTCCCTCTGCCCCTCACTCAACTCATGCTCTCTCTCACTCTCTCTCAAATAAAGTCTTTAAAAAATAAAAATAAATAAATAAACCTCAATTTTCTCATAAATAAAACCTAAAGGCTTAAGGTTGTTGAAGGTCTTGTACATAATCTATTGCCATAGTTCATCAAATCTAAGATGCTATTAGTTGAAATCACACCATTATTTTATGTAACACAGGGAAAAAAATACTGTTAATTAGACAACAACACACTACCGAAGACACCATTGATCTCAAGATGTCTGGCAATTTCAAAGGTGTCAAAATGTGAAAAATTTACCACATTGTTCTTCTCATTATTGATTTACAGATAAATATTTGCTGAAACAGTTTAAGTTCATTTTCTTCATTTGACTGTGAGCTACTCAATGACAAAATCTGGGTCTAAATCACTTCTTTCATTCCCAAACAAGGCCTGGCACAGTGTAGTCACTTAATCCACTTTATGTACATTGATTTGACTTCTCTTCCTTCCAACTTGCTCTATGTCAGGTACTGGAGAGACAGAGATGAAGCAGAGTAGGCCCCAGCCCTCTAGGAGCTCCAAGTTTGGTAATAACAACAGCAGCAACAGCAACAGAATAATCATAGCTACTATTCATTGAGCTCTTACTATGTGAAAGCATTTTACCATTACATTCACATGCAAGCATACATTGTTTTATTGCATTTCACTTTATTGCACTTCACAGATAATTGCATTTTTACAAACTGAAGGTTTGTGGCAACCCTGCATCAAGCAGGTCTGTCAAGTCCATTTTTCCAAAAGCATTTGCTCATTTTGTGCTTCTGAGTCACATTTTGGTAATTCTTTTTTAAAAATTTTTCCAGCTTTATTGAAGTATGATTGACAAAAATTTTATATATTTGCGGTTTTAATGCATGTATACATTAGGTAACAATGGCCACAATCAAACTAATTAACATTTTACATACTTCACATAATTACCACTGATTTTGTGGTGAGAAAATTTTTCGGCTACTTTCTAAACAAATTCAAATATACAATATATTATTATTAATTATAGTCATCATGCTGTACCTTAGGTCTCCAGAATTTGCTCATCTTAAAACTGAAAGTTTGTACTCTTTGACCAATATGTTCCCTTCATCTCTAACCCTCCCAGCCTCTGACCAGTCAGCAGCCATCAACATGGAGGCAAGACCCTCCTCCAGCATAAAGATGGTGACTTGCTGAAAGCTCAGATGATGGTTAGCAATTTTAAGCAATAGGGTATTTTTTTTATTATTATGTTATGTTAATCACCATACATTACATCATTAGTTTTTGATGCAGTGTTCCATGATTCATTGTTTGCATATAACACCCAGTGCTCCATGCAGAATGTGCCCTCCTTAATACCCATCACCAGGCCAACCCATCCTCCCACCCCCCTCCCCTCTAGAACCCTCAGTTTGTTTCTCAGAGTCCATCGTCTCTCATGGTTCCTCTCCCCCTCCGATTTCTCCCCCTTCATTCTTCCCCTCCTGCTATCTTCTTCTTTTTTTTAAAACATATAATGCATTATTTGTTTCAGAGGTACAGATC
>NC_138385.1:60792675-60808155 GCF_054177405.1 Leptonychotes weddellii
CCGGCTTCCCTGCTCTGATACCTGGGAGCTCTGCTGCACTCAGGCACCCCCGGTCTTTCTGTGACCCCGAGGGTCCTGAGACCACACTGTCCCACGAGGTTTCCACCCCCCGCTTAGCCACTGGAGCGACGTCCCTCAGCGGAGCAGACTTCTAAAAGTTCCGATTCTGTGCTCCGAGGCTCTATCACTTGCCAGAAGCGGCCGATGGAGGCCCCTCCCCCGCCGTCTATCCTTCCGAATATCGCCTCGGATTCACTTCTCCGCACGTCCTACCTTCCAGAAAGTGGTCGCTTTTCTGTTCAGAGAGTTGCTGCTCTTCTTTTCTTCGATCTCCTGTTGAGTTTGTAGGTGTTCAGAATGGTTTGATGCCTATCCAGCTGAATTCCTGAGACCAGACGAAATTTAGGTCTCCTACTCCTCTGCCATCCTGCTCCGCCAGCAATAGAGTATTTTGAAATTAAGGTATATACATTGCTTATTTTAGATATAATGCTATTGAACACTTAATAGACTATGGTATAGTGTAAACATAATTTTTATATGCACTGGGAAACCAAAAAATTTATTTAACTTGCTTTATTGTGATACTTGCTTTATTGTAGTTGTGTAGAACTGAACCTACAACATCTTCAAGGTATGCCTATATTCTTTTTCCATCCTTTACTTTTACACCATCCCTTTAATTTTAATTTGAGTCTTTATATTTAAGGTGGGTTTAAGGTGCCTACCTCTGTCCTTTTTTTGGTGTATTTAGACCACATTTACAATGATTATTGATATTATTGATATTAGTTTCAGGTGTAAAACATAGTAATGCAACAATTCTATACATTACTCAGTGCTCATTAAGATAAGTGTACTCTTGATCCCCTTCACCTATTTCACCCATCCCCCCACCCACCTCTCCTCTGGTAACCATCAGTTTGTTCTCTATAGTTAGGAGTCTGTTTTTTGGTTTGTTTCTTTGATGTTAACTATACTGAAATTGAAATTTAATTTTTTCCTAAAAATGATACAGTAAAAAAGTGATTATTGATATACTTGAATATGTAAACATCTCTAATGTTTGTAACTGTTTTCTATTTGTTGTATTTGTTCTTTATTTCCTTTTTTCTTCCCCTCTTTTTTCTGCCTTCTCTGGTTGTAATTGAACATTTTACATTACATTTTATATGATTTAATTTCTTCTCTCTTAAAACATTATTTATCCCTTTAAAAAACAGTGATTTAGACTGTACAACTAAGTCCACTTTCAACCTAATCTATGTTGAATTAATTTACATCTAATCTAAGTCCACTTTCAGATAGCACTATCCCACTGTCATGTAGAAGTTGGTGTACCTTAGAGCATTTCCTCCTCCCTCCCATCCCTTATAACATTGCTGTCATTCATTTCATTTATCCATATGCTAAAATCACACAGTACATTGTTACTAGTATCACTTTAAACAGTTTCAGATTAATTAATAATGATAAATTATTATATTTTACTTTTATTTATTTTCTACAATATTCTTCTTACCTATTTATGTGCATCCAAATTTCTGTCCTATATGGTTTTATTTCTTGAGTAACTTCTTCAAAATTCCTTGCAGGGAAGGTCTGCTGGCAATAAATTCCCTCAGTTTCTTGTGTGTCCAAGAAAGTCTTTATTTTTCCTTTACTTTTGAAAGATAACTTTGCTGGATATAAAAAATTCTGTGTTCGTGTATTTGTTTTTCTTTTGGCCCTCTAAATTGTTCACTCTCTTCTTGATTGCAAGGTGTCTGATGACAAGTCTGCTGTGATTCTTATCCTTGTTCCTGTATAGATAAGATAACTTCTGTATCACACCAACATCACTGCTAGCTTCCTTCAAGATTTTCTCTTTGTCTTTGGTTTTCTACATTTTAAGTATGATATGTTTAGATGTACATTCTTGGGATACTTATTCTGGTTAGATAAGACATTTGTACTTCTTGGAACTGTGACTCAGTGTTTGTTATTAATTTTGGAAAGTTCTCAGCCATTAATATTTCAAATATTTCTTCTGCCCTGTTTTTTTTCTTATTCTGTTATTCTGAGTAAGTGTATCTTACACCTTTTGGCATTACCTCATTGTTTTTGGATATTCTGCTTTTCTTTTTCTTTTTGTGTTTCAATTTGGGAAATTTCTATTGACATATTTTTAAGCTAATTAATTCTTTCCTTGGTTGTGTCCATTCTACTGATTCTTAATTTCTGAGTTTTTATTTAGAGCATTTCTTTTTGTTTCTTTATTAAAGTTTCCATCTTTCTACCTCTGATACTGATCTCTTTTTGAATGTTGTCTACTTTTTTCCTTACAGCCTGTTACATATTAGTCATAGTTATCTTAAATATTCTGCCTAATAATTAAAGAATCTGTGTCATATCTGAGTCTGGTTCTGATGCTTTCTTTGTCTATTCAGACCATGTTTTCTTCCTGCCTTTAATTAGTGTACATTGCAATGTTTTGTTGAACGTGGGAAATAATGTATCAGATAGCAGCAATGGAGATAAATAGGTCTTCGGTGTGAGGTTTTATGTTTATCTGGCCAGGAGTTGGGCTGCATTTAACATTTTCTGTAGTAGTAGGTGCCAGAGGCTTCAAATTCCTCTTGTCCTTGTGTTTCCCTCTCCTGTTGTCTTTAGGTGTCCCTAAGACTTACTCCTTAAGTAAGCTCTGTGTGTTGCAGTTCTTTCTGTTGTAATCCACTGTTATTATACTGGAGCCCTATTGGTGTAGTGCTAAGGTACGAAGGGGAAGTGTTCTATGGCCTTATGATTACATTTCAGTCTCTTATTGGACCTGTGTTATTGGGATATGACTTTCACAAGCATTGTTTGTTTGTTTGTTTTAGCTTTTTTTAAAACTCCCTTATGTGAAACAAAGTCTTGAGGGGACTGGAGTTGAATAAATGCCTTACCCCTGCAAGTGGGATAAAGCTCTGGTAAAGTTTTTTCCTCTGAAGAACAGGCCTTTGTTGTGAAAATGCTCTAGGTGCATCTTAAAATGTTTATTTTTCCTCTACCTTGCCAGAGCTGCAAGGGGGATTTTTTTTGACTTTCCAATATGAGAAAATGATGGAATTCTTGGAGATAAACTCTATAAGATTATGGGTTTCCTTACTAAAACCGATGCTCCAACTCACACTAATACACATTCAGATTCCAGCAATTTGTCAAAATTACCATTTAAGTGTTCTTACAAGTTTATGGCTCTAATGATTGCTGCTCTAGATCTGGGTGGTGATTCTGTAGATTCACCTGTTTTTCCAGATTTTGGTGTAGTGGTTTGCCCTGAAATGTCAATTCTCTGATGGCTCCAAGAAAAGTCATTTATATTCAGTTTGGCTTTTTTTGTTGTTAGGACAAGATTGATGTTAGATCTGAAAGTAGAGGTCTGGGAAAATATTTTAAGTGTGTGTGTTGGCCCATAAAACAAACTTATGTGATAAACATTATTGCCATGACAATTTTCTAGATGAAGAAATTGAGGCTCAGAAATGTTAAAGAATTTGTCCAAGATCATTCAGTAAGTAGTGGAGCTTGAATTTGAACTCAGCTCTGACTCTGATAGCTAGGACATAGGCACACGTAGCTAATAAATGAGTCAGAAAGTGATGAGAATCATAAGGGGACAGGGAAAGTATTATGACACTGTGGAGCATGAAGCTGTCACTTCAGGATGGGGGAAGGAAATTTTATTAGATGAGGTAGAAGTTAGGTGGGTTTTGAGGTATTTAAACACAGGGGAGACCAGAACAGAAACTTTGAACTCTGGAGGCAGGGAATGATGATATCCAGACTTTAAGATTACCTTACATGAATGTCCCATAATTTCTAGCCTGACCATTGCTTATCCTACTTCTCTGTGATAAGAAACAAGTAAGGTCATTCAGAGCCTGATGGAAGTGAAAGGTTATTGGCCATTCTCCTTCACTGGGCTAAAATTATATGTCAGGCATCTGGGATTTGATTAGTTTTATTATCTTCAGAGGCTCCACCTTGGGAAATTGTTAAGGAGAGTGGAAGACTCAATGCCAGAAAGGCCCTATCCTTCTAAGAGTGGCCTATGTCCTCTCAACATGGAAAGGCCAAGAAGAGAAAATGACTGCCAGTGAATTACATCTTGAACGGACTAGAAACTGTAACAACTGCCACTTCTACTCACTCCCCTCAGGATAGCCTTTCATGCCAAAACCTTCTTTATTTTGCTTTCTAACCATGTTCCTGGCACTCCCTAACCTGCAGAAATGCTGATGACAATCCCATCCCATATAATCCTGGAAACAGAATTGATTCTTAGTTCTTTCTTGGGATTGAAAAATTCCCTCTTCTTGTCCAAAAAAGAACCCATGAAAGACTTGTACACTGAAAACTAAAAGACACTGATGAAAAAAGTTGAAGAAGACATATAAATAAATAAATAAATAAATACATTAATTAATTAATTAAAATGGAAAGATATTCCATGCCCATGAATTGGAAAATTTAATATTGTTAAAATGGTCGTACTACCCAAAGCTACCTACAGATTTAATGCAAGTTCTATCAAAATTACAATGGCAATTTCACAGAAACAGAAAAAATCTTAAAATCTGTGTGGAACCACAAAAGACCCAAATAGCCAAAGCAAACTTGAGAAGGAACAAAGCAGGAGGCATCACACTCTCTGATTTTAAGCTATATTACAAAGCTATAATAATCAAAACAATATATTATTGGCATAAAAACAGATACATATATCAATGGAACAGAATAGAGAGCCTAGCAATAAGCCCACACATATATGTTTAATTAATTTATGACAAAGGAACCAAGAATATACAAATGGGAAAGGACAGTCTCTTTAATAAATGGTGTTGAGAAAACTGGACAGCTACATGCAAAAGAATGAAACTGGACCACTATCTTACACCACTCACAAAAAATTAAGTACTTGAATGTAAGGTCTGAAACTATAAAACTCCTAGAAGAAAATATAGGCAGTAAGCTCATTGACCTCAGTCTTGGTAATGCTTTTTTTTTGGATCTGACTCCAAAAGCAAAGGCAACAAAAGGGAAAATAAATGAGACTACATCAAACTAAAAACATTCTGCACAAAAAGAAAATCAACAAAATGAAAAGGCAACCTACAGAAAGAAAGAAAGAAAGAAAGAAAGAAAGAAAGAAAGAAAGAGAAAAAGAATTGGGGAGGATGTGGAGAAAGGAAAACCTTGCACACTTAAAAATTCCCTTGTGTTGGTGCTGACATAAATTGGCTCAGCAACTATGGGAAAAAGCACAAAGGTTCTTTGAAAACTTAAAAATAGAATTGCCATATGATCCAGCAACTTCTCTTCTGGATATTTATCCAAAGAAAAACGAAAACACTAGCTCAAAAAGATATGTTCACCCCCATGTTTGTTGCAGCATTATTTACAATAGCCAAGATATGGAAACAACCTAAGTGTCCATCAACAGATGAATGGAAAAGCAATACAATGGAATATTATTCAGTCATATAAAGAATGAAATCTTGCCATTTGCATTAACATGGATGCACTTAGAGCATTATGCTAAGTAAAATAAGTCAGGCAGAGAAAGACAAATACTGTATGATCTCACTTATATGTGGAATCTAAAAAATAAAAAAAAAAAGCTCATAGATACAGAGAACAAACTGGTGGTTGCCAGAGGCCATGGAGAGGGGAGTCATGAAATTCTTGAAGGCGGTCAAAAGGTACAAACTCCCATTATTAAATAACTAAGTCATAAGGATGTAATATGCAGCCTGATAAGTATAGTTAATGTATTGCATATTTGAAAGTTGCCAATACAATAGATCTTTAAAGTCCTCATAACAAGAGAAAAGTTTTATAACTATGTTTGGTGAAGGATACTAACTAGATTTATTGTGATCATTTCACAATACATACAAATATCGAGTCATTATATGGTACACCTGAAACTATTTTAATGTCATATGTCAATATACCTCATTTAGAAAAAAAGAATTTATGCTCTGGGAACCAGGCAGACACAGGAAGTGCTAGAGGGCCCTGTATGGTTTATTCATACTTGTCAATGGCACACCAGGGTGAGTGGAGACTAGAGGCAAACACTGAGGACCAAAGATGGAAACCCCAATTTACCAATCCCAGAAGGTCTTGTTCTTTTCTCCTCTTAGGTGTGTTTCTGAAGAAAAGACTCCCTGAAGAACCTTCTTACACTGTTGGTGGGAATGCAAACTGGTGCAGCCACTCTGGAAAATAGTTGGAGGTTCCTCAGAAAGTTAAAAATAGAGCTACCTTATGACCCAGCAATTGCACTATTTATCCTAAGAATACAAACATAGTGATTTGAAGGGGCACCTGCACCCCAATGTTTATAGCAGCAATGTCTACAATAGCCAAAATGTGGAAATAGCCCATATGTCCATTGACAGATGAATGGATAAAGAAGAAGTGGTATATATATATTAGAATATTAGCCATCAAAAAGAATGAAATCTTGCCATTTGCAGGGACATGGATGAACTAGAGGGTATTATGCTAAGCGAAATAAGTCAGTTAGAGAAAGACAAATACCATATGATTTCACTCATATGTGGAATTAAAGAAACAAAACAGATGAACATAGGAGAAGAGAAGGAAAAATAAAATAAGACAAAAACAGAAAGGGAAACAAACCATAAGAGACTCTTAACTATAGGAAACCAACTGAGGGTTGCTGGAGGGGAGGTGGATCGAGGTGTGGGGTGATTGGGTGATGTGCATTTAAAAAGGGCACTTGATGTAATGAGCACTGGGTGTTTATGCAACTGATGAATCAATAAACTCTACCTCTGAAACTAATAATACACTATATGGTAATTAATTGATTTTAAATTAAAAAAGACTCCCTGAATACACTCATTGTCTTGGTGGGGAGGCTAGGACTACCTAAAATGCACCAGATCTAGTGTACAAATAAAATCAGAAGATTCTACAGTTAACAAAGATGGTTGCTACCTTTATTTGAGAAGTACTGAATCCCAAAAGCCTCTGCTCAAAGTTGTTACCCCCAGTGAACTACCTGTCTCTGGCCATCTCCTCTGTTTAAGGCAGCGGCTTTAAACATTTTTTACCCATTGATCCATAGTAAGGAAGACATTTTATTGTAGGAACCAGTAAATGCTTTCACTTGCATGTGTATTTGTGTGTATATTCATATATATTTTCATGTATATATGGATTATAGTTTTTATATGTCAAAAATTGGTAAACATTGGCAATTTCATATTGTTCAACCAAATATAAAAACAAGTTTCACTAAACAATAAGTATCCTTAGTATGTGAAATCACTGTGATATTTTCTATTTTGTTCTATGTAATTTTCAAGACATGTCAGTTGTTACCCACTAAATTGATTTCATAATTACTAGTTTGTTGTGACTCACAGTTTGAAAAACACTGGTTTAACGCGTTATCTACTAAAGGCTCTTCTTAAAATACAGGAATTTTCCTTGGGATAGATAATGCCATAGGTTAAGGCCAGAGGTTCCTCCAGAGAATGTGCTGATGAGAGAAGGGAGAGAGGGAGAAAAGAGAAAGGAAAGGGTTAGAGGCTCTTGACCTAAAGTCTTGGGCTTCTTCCTGCCAAGAAGAATCGTGGCAATACATGGCTTATTCCCATAGGCATATCTAGCCTAGCCCCATAGGCCAGAACTGGCACTAAGTACTCACAAGGATTTGTGTCCTAGCACATGAGCCAATGGTCAAGATTTAATCAGACTCCTCTTGGATTCTGTAAATGGGGATCAGCCCTAGTCTGTTTGACATGCCTTGTCATCAGCAACCTATTCTGCTGCTGACAGCTCCTGTCGACAGAACCAGTGTCCGGTTACATGCTCATCCTAGCTAAGACAAGGACAGGGAAGAGGAATGCAGCCCACATGCATAACTGTCCCTCAAGCCAGCTCTCTGGTTTGTACAAGGAAGAGATGGCTTATGGACTAATGGGAGCAGCTATAGACAACAGGCTCTCAGGATTTTTCTTCGTTTTTTTTTTAAAGATTTATTTATCTATTTGAGGGGGGGGAGGGGCAGAGGGAGAGACTCTTCAAGCAGACTCCCCCAGCTGAGCAGGGAAGCCAATGAGGGGCTCGATCCCACGACCCATGACATCATCATATGAGCAGAAACCAAGAGGCAGACGCTCAACTGACTGAGCCATCCAGGGTCCCCTCAGGATTTTTCTTATTAGACCCTACCTGGATTCCAATTTCTGCCTCCCTTCTCTAAGAACAGTTAGGACCTTCTGACCTGACCAATAAGCTCAGACTGTTTTGAACTGAGGCTTTAGTACCAGCCCAAAATAAGTGCTACTTGTCTTCCTTTTGTTACTGCTATGATGCTATCTTGGGGCCCCTAATCTGACATTTAATTTCCTATCTGGGTCACCTACCTTGTGCCTCCAGCCTAGGATCAGGGATCATTCAGTGATTATGAACCTGAGCAGGTAGCAGGTTGCTCAGTGATTATGACCCTGATTAGGCAACATGTTTTTAAGGACTGGATTCAGGGGATCTGAACTCATCTCTGAGTAGCTGGGCTCCTGGGTTGCTATGAAGTTCTCTTACCCAGCCACAGAAGGTTGAGTGAAATAGATAAGCATCTACCGGAGGCTTGGTACTGGGACCTTCAAAGAAGAGCGACTGATCAATCAGGGCTCTTCTGGTGGGTGGTTCTTAGAACAATACCCAAAATCCAACAGTTTCCATTTAACTATTCTGTAATTGCCTCAGGAAAACTTCCCCCTGCTGAAATACCTCAAATACCAAAGCCTGTGGCCTTTAGATAAGAACCATGAGATTCTGGGGAAACCTTCCATTTTTCTTCCAGCCAAAGCAAAGGACTTGAAGCCCTATTCCTTGTGTGAGAGTCTAGGTAGCTCTCCTCCAAGAAAGGCTAGACTGGCGCCTGATGAACTTCTCTACCTATACCCATCTTCTTGGTGGTGGTACTCAAGGCCACATTGTAGGGTTGTACCATTTATGCCTTACAATTGTCCTGCTTATCAAATGGCTGCTCATAGTGCTGCACTCACCAGAAGGCACACCGTTGTGTACTGGGTCTGCCCAAAGAAGATTTTTTTCTAATTCATACTGCATAGCCTAGGGCAACACTGATGACTCCAGAACTTCTCTTGAAAGAAATATTTAAGAAGTTTCTCTGGACTGGTCAGAGTTCCAAAAAGAGAGGCCTCTGTGAACTAGGTCTTCCCTTCTCACTCACTTTAACCATCTGGTACTCTCTACTTCAAGGCTCCAAGTCTTACCTATATGATGATCTATCCTTAATTCAGTTCTTCAGCCCTAACTTCACTCCTGAACTTCAGACAGGTATGATCCAACTATCTACCTACCATCTCCACCTGGAGAATACACAGACACCTCAGAGTACATTCCAAACCACCTCCCTGTCAATATTCCCTATCTGCACTGGACATTTTCTACTTGCTTGTCCAGATGCACTCTCCATTCTTCCCCTACACTGCTCTGTTTCCTGCAACTCTGACATATACCTCCTTATTGCCTTTCCTGATTCTCCTTTCTTCTCATATGCAGGTCAGAATCCATGATCCTTTTCTCTCAGCTTCCATAGCACTCTGGATATGAGATGAGCAGTTTGTGTATGTGACTGTCTCCTCTCCTAGAAAGTGATCCCTTTGACAGTAGGGATCATGCTATGTTCATTCTGTAGCTCCAGTACCTATCAGAGGGTCTCCCACATAGTAAGTATCCAAGTAATTGATTAAAGTTGATTTTTTCCCCTATTTTTTCTTTTGTTTTTTGGTATGTATGTGAGCACATATGTGCTAATAAAGATGGAGGAGTGGGGAATCAGTGTACTGAGGATCACAACAAATGAGGAGAAAAAGTTTAAAGCTAAGGGTACAGAATGAAGAAAGTGCTAAAGAAATAAGAAAAGGGCAGAAAGGAATTGAATTTTAAGGAGCACCTATTGTATGCCAGGCTTCTTAGTCTCTGAGAAGTTGAGTTAACTTTCCCAGAATCACAAGACTAATAAGCCCGGGGAGAAAGTTGAAGAGAGCAGTAAAGGACACAAAAGGTTTAGGTGAACTATGAAAATACAGAAAGGAAGGAGAGGAGTCAGTGGTTGGAATGGCAAAAAGTACAGTTTTGGGGTTACTTATTTGTAACCCAACAAGTAGTAGGAGCAAGCTGGAGTAGCCAGGTAATTTATTAAACACTCAAATTACTGGCAACTATTGTCCAACAATCCTGATTCAGTAGCAAAGGATGGAGCTGGGAACATAATATTTTATAGGTGCCTCACATTATGCTAATGCAAAGGATTCATAAACCACACTTTGAGAGACCCTGAGGTAGGCAGCAGGGTCCACTGAAGATTGAGTTGGTTTGTTTTTTTAAAGATTTTATTTATTTATTTGACAGAAAGATAAAGAGCATAAGTAGGCAGAGCGTCAGGCAGAGGGAGAGGGAGAGGGAGAAGCAGGCTCTCCGCTGAGCAAGGAACCCGACGTGGGGCTCGATCCCAGGACCCTAGGATCATGACATGAGCCTAAGGCAGACACTTAACCAACTGAGCCACCCAGATGCCCTGAAGATTGAGTTTTTTAAACTTACCAAAGAATAAAATCTCAGAGATGAAAGTGGCAAGAATCACTTCTTCAACATCCCTGCCAAAGGGCCTTCTAGTCCCTGTTCTTACACCATAATGTGAGACCATCCCCACATTACAAGGAAGTCTACCCAGTCTATTGCTAGACTGACAACTTAAATCATTAGAAAACTCTTTCTTTAAAAAAAAAAGAAAATTCTTTCTTAAACTGAATCTAAATTGGCATCTCCAAAGCTCTCACTCATTGGCACTGTCTCTGCTTTTTGAAGTAGTGCACGTCAACTCTCTCTGTCATGGGCTAGATAGGCAGGTAGCCCCAAAGGATAGGTAATGAGGGTACATTGGGAATAGCTGCTGTGGGACTACAGAATTAAACTAAAATTCTCTCTATGAAGTTCCATCCAAAAAGTAGAAATATCTCAAGAAAGCCCAACCATTCTGTAGATTTCATGTGGTAGAAAGAGCTCAGCAGATTTCACATGGTGGAAAAAGTTCAGGGGTCATGGATACATATGTCTGACCCAGTGAATTCTATATGGAAGATAGTATTCCAGGAAAAGGGTGTGATTTTTCTGCTCCCACCTCTAATACCCTAGGCAAACCTATAGGATCTGGTTTACAGGGTTTCCTGGGGGTTGGGTGGGCAGAGATTCTTGGAAAGGAGTATGGGAAGAGAGGATTCTCAGAAAGAACTGTTTTATTTTCTTTCCAAGTTTTTATTTAAATTCCTGTTAGTTAACATACAGTGCAATATTAGTTTCAGGGGTAGAATTTAGTGATTCATCACTTACATACAACACCCAGTGCTCATCACAACAAGTGCCCTACTTAATCCCCATCACCTATTTAACCCATTCCCCCTCACCCACCTCCCCTCTGGTAACCATCAGTTTGTCTTCTATAGTTAAGAGTATGTTTCTTGGTTTGCCTCTCTTTCCCCTCCATGTTCACTTGTTTTATTTCTTAAATTCTACATGTAAGTCTCAGAAGGAACTCCTGAGCAGCGCTCCTTCCTGACTTTTGATGCCTCCAAATTTCCCCAAAGAGATCTTTTCATCAGCTGTGATCACAGCATATTGAGTTAGGCAGTTCTATTTAAGATGAATTTTAGCAATATAATAATATATATATTATATACAATGAAAGAAATATAATAATAGCCAACATTTATTAAGCATTTTTTGTGAGCCAAGAGTATTCTACATGCTAAACATGGATGAATCCATTTAATTTTCATATTTATCCAGTGAGTCAGGTATTATTATAGTCCTCATTTACATATGAAGAAACGGGAATAGAGAAAAGCCCAAATTACCAGTTAGGAAGCAGCAGAAGGAGCTCTTGTCGAGAATTTAAAGAATTAGAATTAAACCCTAGTTTTTCCCCTAAGTCACTGTGTAATCTTCTCTTTTCCTGATCCCAGGTTCCATATTTGTAATACAATATGTAATGAGATATGAACCAGGGGCTTCAACTAGATTGATCCCAAGTTTCTTCCAGGTCATTCATTCAGTTCATTCAAATATGGTCACTCAATAATCACCTCAACGCCAGGCCCTATGTAATCAAGACACCATCTCTCCCTCACAGAGCTCTCACTTTATCAAGGGCAGGAAGACCACACTAACCTTTCCTGGGTCTCAGGCAGGTGGATAATAATCACTTGGTGTCTGCAAACCATAAGTGTTCCTCAGTCAAGGCTCTTAAAGGGACTCAGGGTAGGGAAGATGGACTGGAGACACCCCTGATGGCACAGCACAGACATAGCTGGGGATTTGGGCAGGAAACAGAATAAGAGAGGTCAGAGAGACAACTGGGGACAGGAAGGAAGAGGTGAGATAAAGGAGGATAGGAGGGAAGAAAGGAAGGAGGGAAAGGAAGAGTAGGGGAGAGAGGGAGGGAAGTCCTCCTAGCTAGTATGTAGGAACTGAGCTGTTCTCCATAGTCATTTTGTTCTTGACACCCACAGGCATGGGGTGAGTTACCTTAGAACATGACATGATCTAAAGGACCAAGGTGAGAATCAACACCAAATCTATCACCTCTCTGTCGTGACTTCGAAAGAGTACGGGGACCCAAGAAAGCCCAGAAAAGCAATGAACATGGCCTACAGATAGGAAGCTTCATTTCTCTTCTATGCCCTGAACTTTCAGCAACCAGTATTATCCTATGTACCACTATCATCAGGTTTGAGCTGCCTGTCAATCAGCTCTTGCTATCAGTCTAGGCCTACTAATGAGACTTTGGTTGCTCCTTTGGCCCCTCCCAGAGGTATAAAACACCAATGGTGGAATTCCAGGCTTTGGGTCAGGTGGTGGGAAGATATACTACAAGATCTTGAATAATAATCATGCAGTAAAAATGCCACCATTCTTCCATTATGTGCTTGAGCACAAATCACTAACTGATCATACCATTGTCTTCTGTACAACTTAAATAAACACTGCCTCAGAACCATCCTCTGTCAGTGGATAAGCACTGGAATAAAAAATTATATCTATTTGCAACCCTGCTAAGCCTTATCAGATCATACTAAGTAGGCAACCACCTGCTCCATGCATGCAAAATCCTGTGATTGAAAGCTGCAAGCAGTCTGTAGGGGCTCATTCAGTGTATGATCTTCTATTTATACCAAGCACTCTCATGGAAAGAACCAGAAACTACAGCCCTGAAAGGGTCCTTAAATATCATTTAGTGTAACTGAGGCACTTACATTGCTTGCACTGAGAAGTTTAGTGCTTGAGCTATAAAAAAAAGGGGGGAAATGGTAAGCTATATAATTTCTATATTTGAGAAAAGAAACTGAGTTGTTTTGGAGAACAAAAGTTCTCCTGGAATTTCTAGAGGGGAAGAGCGTGGGGGGATGGGTTAGCCTGGTGATGGGTATTAAGGAGAACACATACTGAATGGAGCACTGGGTGTTATATGCAAACAATGAATCATGGAACACTACACCAAAAACTAATGATGTACTGTATGGTGATTAACATAACATAATAAAATTAAATTAAAAAAAAAGGTTCTCCTGGATTAAATGGGAAGGGAATTTATGCAGGAAAAGGCTTACTGCATGCTTCTTCTGTTTTGACATTATGGTATGGTAAGAATCTTGATATGAATTATTTCCTTTCAACTTTGTAACAATACTATAAGATAATAATTATTAATTTTATTTTGAAGATGATGAAATTAAATATTAGAGAGGTAAAGGATCCTGCCTGAGGTCAATAGCTAGTAAGTGATAGAGTCAAGATTTGATCAGTTTGATCAATTTGATTCTAAAGAACCTTTCCAACATACTATGTTGCCTTCCAATGTAACACAGAATGACGTAATGGAATTGTATTCCATTTATTCCACAAATATGTTGTGTCCTATGTGCCAGGCATGGTTCTGGCACTGTAAGGAACACGTAGATGGGGTTCTTGTACTCATGGAATTTATGGCCTAGAGGCCAAGGGGTTAAGGGGGACACTGGCAGTAGTCAAATTATTACTTAAAATGTTATTATCAATTATGGAAATATTAATAAAGGAAAATATGGGGAGCTTGGAAAGCATATCGAGGAGGGGTTTGATGTAGTCTGATAGGTTTGAGTTGAATCTGTAGTTGAAGAATGGTAGGGAGAGTGCTAAATCATCCCAAGCTAACAGAAGAGCTTTGCAAAAATCCTATAATGAGAAGACCTGAAAAAAGTCCAATATGTCAGGAGTACAGAACAGGAGGAGGGGAACAATTGATGAAGAAGACCCTGTAGGCCTCAATGAGGAGTTTAGATTTTATCTTATGAACAAAGGAAAACAGCAATTGGAGAATTTTAAGCAAAGGAGCAAATGTATATTTTGAAAATATATTTTTCCATTATGATATATGTCATATATGCAGAAAACTGCATAAAACTTACTTGTACAATTCAATGAATATTTATGAAGTGAAATGCATATAACCATCACCCAAGTCAATAAATTATACATTGCCAAAACCACAAAAATACTTTCATGTAACCTTCCTTGATTATAATCCATTCCCTTCTCCCAGTGGCAATTTACTAACTTGACTTTTGTGATATCCATGTCTTTTTTTTTTTTTGTAAAATTAAACTTCCCATTTTATGGTAATTGTAAATTCAGATGTCGTAAGAAATGATACAGAGATATCCCTGTACCAAGTTTCCCTCAATAATAGCAATTTGCAAGCCACAGTGTCACAACCAGGATATTCAAATTGATATGGTCAAGATACAAAACAGTTCTATTGCTACAAGGGTCCCTCCTGGTGCCCTTTTACGACCATACTTACCTCCTTGTCCCCCTGACCTACCCGTTCCTATACCCTGGCAACCACTAACCTGTTCTCTATGTTCTCCATTTCTATAATTTTTTCCATTTCAAGAATGTTATATAAATGGAATCATACAGTATTTGACTTTTTTGGAATAGCTATTTTCACTCAGCATAATTCCCTTGAGATTCACCCAAATTGCTGAGTGCATCAATAGTTTGTTCCTTTTTATTGGATTCCATGGTATGGATATAGCACAGTTTGCTTAACCATTCACTCACTGAAATATGAGTGGATTATTTCCAGTTGGGGGTTATTAATAATAAATTGATATAGACCTATATATATATATATATAGGTTTTTGTATAGGCAGAATTTTACATATTCTATTATATTCTATATATTCTAAGCTGCCTATTTATATTTATTTATTTATTTATTTTTATTCTTATGTTAATCACCATACATTACATCATTAGTTTTAGATGAAGTGTTCCATGATTCATTGTTTGTGCATAACACCCAGTGCTCCATGCAGAACGTGCCCTCCTCAATACCAACCACC